>NC_053026.1:400034893-400368851 GCF_003073215.2 Triticum urartu
TCAAGTCCAACCTTGCAAACGCCGCCCCCTTCGCATGTGGGAATTCAACCCGGAAGGACCGCGAGCTATTCAACATTTCCTCGGCATGACGCACAAAGAGATGTACAAGTTGTTCTTCGGACCACAAATAATGTGTCCGGACATCACTGAGGATGCAGGTCTGAGCTGCAATCGCCCGTATACCCAAGTAAGTAGCCCTGTGCCCGGACACGCTATCTATTCCTTTATCGCCACATCGCCTTTAAAAGAGCTGTTCTTGAACCAGGAGTGGATAGCGAAGGCGAAGTTAATCAGGTGTCCGGCCCCCCTTCCTGAGACCTCACCAGATCTCGTGTTAGCCAGGATGCTGGAGGTCGCGCTGTTAGAAGAAAATGAAGGGGGGAACATGAAAGCTACTGCCTTCGCAGAGGAGGTGGTCCGAAAGGGAGGAATCGAAAATTCCTCTCCTCAGGGGAAGAAGAGGACCGCCTCTCAAGACCCGGAGACAATGATCTCAAACCAGGGGAAGAAGTCTTCGTAAGAGGGTCCTGTGCCGGGGGATACCTCGGCCGTACTGTGCCCTCAAGGGGATCAGCCCTCCACCGAGCCGTAAGTAAAAGGGTGTTTAATAATGAGAGAAATCCTTGCTTCACCTCCGAGGAAAATAACAGAAAATTTACCTTGTAGTTCAGATCTTAGCCCTTCTCAGCAGAGCTCGTCTTCGGGGGATCTTCTTCCAGAGATGATGAAGAGCGGAACGCCTCCCCCTGCCATACCACCTCATGAGGCGGGCGACCCCGAGGTGTCGTCGCGGAGGGTTTCTCCTGATCCGGCAAGGCCGGAAGGTAGTCACATGGCCACCTGAAGCCCTCCGTGTCCGGCTTCTGGAAGAGGCAATCGAACGAGTCCGGAACCGCCTGGTGCACGGTCGGAGGTACTGAAGGATCTGCTAGGGCGGGCATCTATCTCAGAAGAGCACCGTGCGTTGATGGGTACGGTAATTGAAAGGATTTCGTCCGTAGAGAGCGGGTTGCATGAAGCTATCATGAGTTTACTGACAGGCTTTGAGGTACGTGAAATGATGTACCTTTTGACAGTACCGCATACTTTAAGATGCGCCCTGTATAGATAGTAGCCCCTGAGACTCTAGGTGATGTCGAAGACGACGGCACGTAGAGGATCATAGCCCCAGGTTTAATTTTGCTGCCTTGATATGCAGGTGGCTAAGTGTCCGGCGGCTAGCCGGACTGATGAATTTGCCGAGCTAAAGCGGCAACTTGACGTGGCAGATGCCGACATCACACTTGTCAACAAGCGGCTTGACGAGGCACAAGGTTTAATTTCTCCGGAGACACCTGGTAAGAGGAGCTTGATGCCAGTATCTTATAGCGTGTGTGCTTAATGCAGATGGGGCTGCCGCCATGGAGAACCTTCGGGCAGAGCTTGCCCGAGCCAAAGAACAAGACAGGAAAAGCGATGCGGCTGCCCTAAAGGCGTTTGAGGAGCTAAAAGCCGAACAGGCTGCTCACTACCGAATCAAGGAGGAAATGGCCGAGATGGCTGTGAAGTATAAGAACGCTGCTGACCGCTGCAAGCTTCTTGAAAAGGAAGACCGGGCGGAGCGGACAGACCTGGAGAAGGCCATGACGGCGGCCAAGGAAACTCGTTCTGCGATGGGAGCGATGAAGGAGGAGCTGCGTGAAGCCGGAGATATCGCGGCTGGGAAGCCCTTTATGTTGCGGATGAAGTTCGGAGATCCTTAATATGCTCCATTGGACCGGATGTGGAATTCGGCAGACGCATATCTGGATTTAGCGGCGAGTGCTGCTGATGCGGCCGAACACTTCCGAGATCAAAAGGATCGCGAAGTGGAAAAGCTATTCTGGTCACAATTCAACAATCCAGAGCGTCCGCTTCCATTGACTGATTGGTTGGCCGAATGGGCCGAGCTGAATAAGTTTTCCAGACTTGCTATGAGGTATGTCGTGGATCATCTGTGGCCGGGAAGGCCAATGCCGAACATTTATTTTAGCTTGGTGCAGCAGTTCCTTGGTGCGGTGCCGTATATCAACGCAATGAAGAGGTCAGCATGCGTGGAGGGTGCGCGGATGGCCCTTGCCCGTGTCAAGACATACTTGGCGGAGATGGAGGCCACCGCCGTTGCAGCCCTAGATTCGGACAGAAGCCGAGTACCTGCCGAGCACTACTTTCAAGAAGTTCTGGAGGGCGCTCGTTCAATAGAGACGCAATGCTCGAAGGATATTATGTTCGAATAACATGTATTTTCATTGAAAGCAATATTTTGCTGAAATGTAGAAGCTTCTTATACTTGTGCCTGCAAGAATTATGATACCTCATGTGCGGCCGTTTACGTATATGTATATATAACCTGAAAGATGGCAGTCATCGGCTTCAGCCCCCACACACATAATGCGGGGGTGTTCGTAGAAGACGCATTGTCACACTTGATCCAATGTCTTGGTCCATTAAGGAGGTGATAGCACATCGAACTAGGCAATCAGACTATAATGCTTTATCACTTTCACTTAGCCATAGGAGTTTGACAGTGGGGCTACTATATAGCCCCTGGTGGCTCCGCGCTCACCCGAATTCGGGGCGCGTGTGTGCTTGGCCGGGAAATGGCCCTTCGTTTAGGCGGAGGAATCCCGAAGATTCCGCTAGGTCATCGAGTGGTTGACCAGTCTCACGCTATATCATGACAGTCAGTTTTCGGCTTTCTCTACTGAGGTGCTCGCATGGCTGAACCGGTGCACAATCGCAGTAGTTCTCCTGGTGCCGCCTTAGCCGATAGAGCGGAACGTAAGTCAGCAAAACACATGAGCCGGGCAAACCCAACATTTGACCAAAGACATAATTCAGAGCTGATGCATATAAGGCCAAACTTGCGACGCCGGACACTCCCTGAGGTATTCGGTCTTTGTGATTTTAAACGGGCTGAAGCGCCCTTTGTAATAAGCCCCTGGTGTCCAGGTACGTGCATTATTCTGACGTGGCCACATGCGAAGACGCCAGCCTCCTTCTCAGTTGCGCTGAGAATCCGGGGGATGTGTATCAACAAGAGACAGTGAAAAAGGTTTACGCAGGGTCTTAATCTGAAAAGAATCCTTAGAACGGGTCCTTGCTACACGTCTGCACCTGTGTCTCCGTTGTGCCATATCCTGGACGGGTGTAGCACGATGTTCATCTGGAAAAGCGAGGAACTTAGTTGAAAAAGTAGTCGTGCAAAATGTATGTTATACTAAGTAAACAAAGTATGATTCAAGGTGGGAAGAATTGAGTTTTATTGCTGCTTGTTTACATGCGCGGAGCCCCTTGTATAGGGGTGTATAACCATCAAACCTTTAACAATTAAATAGTTACGCCGGACTCGTCCAACCGTGTCCGTGGTCTTGACGACCTATTAGGCGCTCTGGATGGTGAGGCAGTTTAGTGTGTGGCTGTTAAAGCAGCCGCACAGTCTTCCACGCGCAAGGAGCGCTCAATGTTTCCCTTTACTAGAATGATGCCTTGTGGACCAGGCATCTTAAGCGTAAGAGACGCATAGCGCGGTATTGCGTTGAAGTGGGCGAAAGCGTCGCGTCCCAGTAGTGCTTGATAGCCACTTTTAAACGGAGTGATGTAGAAGGTTAGCTTTTCGCTACGGAAGTTATCGGGAGAGACGAATATGACTTCTAGTAGGAGGGAGCCCGAACAATGAGCCCCTCGGCCTGGTGTTACTCCTTTAAAGGAAATATTGCTATGGCTAATTTGTGTTGGGTCTACCCCCATTTTGTGGACCGTGTCCTAATATATCAGGTTCACACTGCTGCCGCCGTCCATCAGGACTCGTGTAAAGTGGTATCCGTTAATCATCGGGTCTAATACTAAGGCAGCCCAGCCTGCGTGCCGGATACTTCTGGAGTAATCCCGATGGTCGAAGGTGATTGGTTTGGACAACCAGTGGCAAAACTCCGTTGTGATAGGCCGCATGGCACGTATCTCTGTGGGCGCCACTTTGTTTCTCCCTTTTTTCACGTGTAATACGTCTACTGTTTTGAATTCTTGTGGGAATTTCTTCTGTTCCCCAATGCTTTGCTTGTGAGGTTCATCATCATCTTCACTTGGTGTATCCAGCCCCTTGCGTTCGGCATTGAGTTTGCCGGATTGCTTGAAGACCCAACATTCTCTGTGGGTATGATTTGCAGGCTTACCAGGGGTGCTGTGGATTTGACATATCTTGTCCAAGATTTTGTTTAAGCTGGACAGTTCGTCCCTGTTATCCTTGAGAGGCAGCTTTTGCTGACCCCGCCGAGAGCTTTTGAATCCGGCATTAATTGTCGTGCTCTTCGGGCTGGTTTCCTTATTCCGGCGCTGGTCTTTGCTGCGTCGTGGCTTCCCATTTCCATCCCTGACTTCGGATGTACTTAGGTCGCTGGTGCTGCATCTTGCCAACCAGCTGTCCTCGCCCGCGCAAAAGCGGGTCATGAGGCTTGTTAATGCGGCCATTTTTCTTGGCTTTTCCTGGCCGAGGTGTTTGGCGAGCCATTCATCTCGAACGCTGTGTTTAAAAGCTGCTAAGCCTTCGGCGTCCGGACAGTCGACTATTTGGTTCTTTTTAGTAAGGAACCTGTTCCAGAGTTTTCGGGCTGACTCTCCAGGCCATTGAGTTATATGACTTAAATCATCTGCATCCGGTGGTCGGACATAGGTCCCTTGAAAATTTGCCCGAAAGGCGTCCTCGAGCTCTTTCCAACTTCCAATAGTGTTTTCGGGGAGGCTTTTGAGCCAATGCCTGGCTGGCCCTTTGAGCGTGAGGGGTAGGTATTTGATGGCGTGGAGATCATCTCCTCGAGCCATGTGGATGTGGAGGATGTAGTCCTCAATCCAGACCCCAGGGTCTGTTGTTCCGTCGTATGCCTCTATGTTTACGGGTTTGAATCTCGCTGGAAATTCATGGTCCAGCACCTCATCAGTGAACATAGGGGGTGTGCGACACCCCTGTATTTGGGTGTGCCGTGGTGTTCGGATATTTGTTGTGTTGCATTGCTTGCAAGACCGTGCTTTCTTGGCCCGTAGATAGATCTGGTTGGGCCATTGGCGCCGTGTGCCGCTCTATGTTGGCCGTGAGGTCATCTATCCGACTGATGGCTGCTTTGTTTTTTGATTGGGGGGGCTCTAAGGCCTCCTCATCAAATTCGGGCAGTAGCTTTCGCTTCGGGTAGCTCATTGTGTGGCGACTGCCGCCATATTTGTCTGCGGTGTTGAGTACTTTGCTCCATCTGATTCTGAGTGCATCTTCCGCAGTCTTCAGCTTCAGCTTCTGCTTTTTCAGGCTACGCGCAATGGCGACGAGCCTTTTATGGAGGTTCTTCTGCTCCAGGAACTTGTCCGGCATGAGGTCATCCAGACTGTTATCTTCGCTGGGGACGGGTTGTTCGGTTTGATTATCCAAATTGCCTTGTTCAGACAGTTGCTCGATGCCATGTTCGTCGTCCGCCGGCTCGCCCTGCTCTGTGGCTGGGTCTGTATGACCGTTGTTTCTGTCAAGGCGGGGTTTGGAGCGGCGCTTGCGCCGCCGCTTTGACTGCTTTTCGAGGGAACGATCCTTCTCTACGTCCTCCCGTTCCTCACCGTCGTTTCCTTTGGGTGTGTCCACCATATATACATCGTGAGATGAGGTGGCTGTCCAGTGCCCTGTAGGCGCTGGTTCCTGTTCGTCTCCTACATCGTCGTCCATACCGTCGATGTCTTCGGAGTCGAAGTCGAGCATGTCGGTCAAATCATTGACAGTGGCTATGAAGTGGGTGGTGGGTGGGCGTCGAATTTCTTCGTCGTCCGCATCCCAATCCTGCCGGTCATAATCCGGCCAGGACTCTCTTGATAAGGAGAGAGACCTTAGTGAGTTCAGTATGTCGCCGAAGATATCCGTGGCGGTGAACTCCATGATCGGCGCCCAATCGGATTCGATTGGCAGAGGCGCGGATGGTTCAGAGTCCGGAGGAGAGTCCGGCAATGTGGAGTCATGGGCCTCGCGCAGGATAAGGTTTGTGTTCGGCTCAATCACCGTCGAGGCTGCAGCCTTCATGGAGGGGTTCAACCACCCGTCCCTAGATGGCGTAGTTGGCTCCGAATTGAAGGTCGGAGCGATTGTAGGTGCGATCTCCTGAACATTGTCCGGCGGCAGAGCTAAATCATGCCCATCGTGACAGTGTGGCGCACTTGGCAAGGGCTCGAATCTGTTGAAGATTAAGTCTCCGCGGATGTCGGTCGTGTAGTTTAAACTTCCAAACCTGACCCGATGGCCAGGGGCGTAGCTTTCAATCTGCTCCAGATGGTCAAGCAAATTGGCCCGCAGTGCAAAGCCGCTGAATACGAAGATCTGTCCGGGGAGAAAAGTCTCACCCTGGACCGCATCGCTAACGATGATCGAAGGAGCCATCAAGCCTGATGATGACGACACAGAGGAACTCTCAGTGAAAGCACCAATGTCGGTGTCAAAACCGGTGGATCTCGAGCAGGGGGTCTCGAACTGTGCGTCTAGGCGGATGGTAACAGGAGACAAGGGACACGATGTTTTTACCCAGGTTCGGTCCCTCTCGATGGAGGTAAAACCCTACTCCTGCTTGATTAATATTGATGATATGGGTAGTACAAGAGTAGATCTACCACGGGATCAGAGAGGCTAAACCCTAGAAGCTAGCCTATGATATGATTGTTGTTATTGTGTCCTACGGACTAAACCCTCCGGTTTATATAGACACCGGAGGGGGCTAGGGTTACACAGAGTCGGTTACAAGGAAGGAGATCTACATATCCGTATTGCCAAGCTTGCCTTCCACGCCAAGGAGAGTCCCATCCGGACACGGGACAGAGTCTTCAATCTTGTATCTTCATAGTCCAACAGTCCGGCCAAAGGTTATAGTCCGGCTGTCCGGATACCCCCTAATCCAGGACTCCCTCACTCTTATTTTGTCATTTTCATATACTAGTGGGAATTTTTCATTATATAACTTGGCTTGTATATTCCAATGATGGGCTTCCTCAAAATGCCCTAGGTCTTCGTGAGCAAGCAAGTTGGATGCACACCCACTTAGTTTCTTTTGCTGAACTTTCATACATTTATAGCTCTAGTGCATCCGTTGCATGGCAATCCCTACTCCTCGCATTGACTTCAATTGATGGGCATCTCCATAGCTCGTTGATTATCCGTGTCTATGTGAGACTTTCTCCTTTTTTGTCTTCTCCACACAACCTCCATCATCATATTCTATTCCACCCATAGTGCTATGTCCATGGCTCACGCTCATATATTGCGTGAAAATTGAAAAAGTTTGAGAATACTAAAGTATGAAACAATTGCTTGGCTTGTCATCAGGGTTGTGCATGATGGGAGCATTTTGTGTGACGAAAATGAAGCATGGCCAAACAATATGATTTTGTAGGGATGAGCTTTCTTTGGCTATGTTATTTTGAGAAGACATAATTGCTTGGTTAGTATGCTTGAAGTATTATTGTTTTTATGTCAATATTAAACTTCTGTCTTGAATCTTTTGGATTTAAATATTCATACCACAATAAAGAAAATTACATTGAAAATTATGTTAGGTAGCATTCCACATCAAAAATTCTGTTTTTATCATTTACCTACTCGAGGTCGAGCAGGAATTAAGCTTGGGGATGCTTGATACGTCTCCAACGTATCTATAATTTTTTATTGTTCCATGCTATTATATTATCTATTTTGGATGTTTAATGGGCTTTATTATGCACTTCTATATTATTTTTGGGACTAACCTATTAACCGAAGGCCCAGTACGAATTGTTGTTTTTTGCCTATTTCAGTGTTTCGCAGAAAAGGAATATCAAACGGAATCCAAATGGAATGAAACCTTTGTGAGGATCTTTCTTGGAACAAACATCACCCAGGAGACTTGGAGTACAAGTCTGGAAGTCTGTGAAGCTTCCATGAGGCAGGGGGCGCACCCAGGGGATAAGCGTGCCCCCACCCTCGTGGGCCCCACGAAGCTCCACCGACCTACTTCTTTCGCCTATATATACTCTTATACCCTGAAAACATCCAGGGGAGCCACGAAACCACTTTTCCACCACCACAACCTTCTGTACCAGTGAGATCCCATCTGGGGGCCTTTTCCGGTGATCTGCCGGAGTGGGATTCGATCATGGAGGGCTTCTACATCAACACCATAGCCTCTCCGATGATGTGTGAGTAGTTTGCCACAGACTTTCGGGCCCATAGTTATTAGCTAGATGGCTTGTTCTCTCTCTCTTTGGTTCTCAATACAAAGTTCTCCTCGATGTTCTTGGAGATCTATTTGATGTAATACTTTTTGCGGTGTGTTTGCCGAGATCCGATGAATTGTGAGTTTATGAATTTGATTATCTATGAACAATATTTGATTCTTCTCCGAACTCTTATATGCATGATATCTTTGCAAGTCTCTTCGAATTATCGGTTTAGTTTGGCCTACTAGATTGATCTTTCTTGCAATGGGAGAAGTGCTTAGCTTTGGGTTCAATCTTGCGGTGTCCTTTCCCAGTGACAGCAGGGGCAGCAAGGCACGTATTGTATTGTTGCCATCGAGGATAAAAATATGGGGTTTATGTCATATTGCTTGAGTTTATCCCTCTACATCATGTCTTCTTGCCTAATGCGTTACTCTGTTCTTATGAACTTAATACTCTAGATGCATGCTGGATAGCGGTCGATGTGTGGAGTAATAGTAGTAGATGCAGAATCATTTCAGTCTACTTGACACGGACGTGATGCCTATATTCATGATCATTGCCTTAGATATCGTCATAACTATGCACTTCTCTAAAAATTGCTCAGCAGTAATTTGTTCACCCACCGCAATATATGCTATCTTGAGAGAAGCCGCTAGGGAAACCTATGGCCCCCGGGTCTACTTTAGATCATATAAGTTTCCAATCTATAATTCTAGTTTACTATTTAGTTTGCAATCTTTATTTTCCAATCTATATAAAAATACCAAAAATATTTATATTATTATCTTAATCATATCTCACTTTTGCAAGTGGCCGTGAAGGGATTGACAACCCCTTTATCGCGTTGGTTGCAAGGTTCTTGATTGTTTGTGCAGGAACTAGGCGACTTGCTTGTAGTCTCCTACTGGATTGATACCTTGGTTCTCAAAAACTGAGGGAAATACTTATGCTACTTTGCTTCATCACCCTTTCCTCTTCAAGGGAAAACCAACGCATGCTCAAGAGGTAGCAGTACCCTGCCCCCTACTCGACCACCACTGGAGCGAAGGGGATTTTTTGTTTTTTTCTACTGTTATTTGTGTTTAGGTTTAGGTGTTATTAATAGGTTTAGGTTAGTGGTAGGATTAGGTTAGTGCTAGGTTTAGGTTTAGATAATTAGAAGAAGAAGAAAGTTGAAAAAGGAAGAATAAGTAGAAGAAGAGGAAAAAGGAAAAAAAGGAAGAGGGTAGTGGATCGCCGGTCGCCGAGGGGACAGATGGTGGAGCCAGTGGGTCCCGCCGGTCTCTATGTCGTCGCCCATGCCGAGAATCCTCCGGTCCGAGTGCTGACCTGTCAACCGTGCATCGCCATACCAGAGGGCGCCCAAGGATGAGCGGGTTAGGGGGTTCCTCGACGTTGATGGAACCCTAAATAGCAAGTATCGTCGGTGCGAGATACATGTGGCCGTTGGTGTCGAACACTACATCCACGTCCCACAAGTGACGACAGTGTACGGCGTCCCGCAGCAATAGTTCTCGGGGTCGATGGCGGTCGAACAACTTTGCAAATTTGTCCTGGAGCCTCTGCGATGACGATTAAAAGCCAAGTGTTGAAACTTGAAACACCCAAACTGACTCAAGTCGGTTTGGTTGTTTGAAGTTTCAAAACTTGGCTTTAATCCTCATCGCAGAGGCTGCCGGACAAATTTTCCAAGGTGTTCGACTGTCATCGGACCCTAGAACTATAACTGCGCACGGGGCGCCGGGCGCCGACATCACTTGCGGGATGTGGATCTAGTGTTCAACGCTGAGTACCACATGTATCTCGCACCGATGGTACTTGCTATTTAGGGTTCCATCGACGCTGAGGAACCCCCTAACCTGCTCGTCTTGTAAATATTTAGTTAGGTTGACGGAAAAAACAATATTGCTATGTTACTCATCTTTCGATTTAAATGTGCAGTTTTTTCATCGCTGCGAGGGTCTAGTGTTCAACGAGCTCCACCCCTGCGTTCGTGGGTGAGCACAAATGACATCTCCTCCACCCCCCTTCATTTGCTCTGTTCCGCTCTTCATCCTGATGAAACTTGCAAGCTATAGGTGTCTTCAGTCATCAGTATGCGTGACCACTATGCGTCTCCCGTTCGAAAGGGTTACATCTATAAATATGCATGCATTTGCATATTTATAACCGTGATTCTTTCGAATTGTCCAACATTATCCATGGACAACCCGAATATGTGTAGATTGGGTTTGTTTTCCCATATGCTCTGCTCCGGATCCGATGCGGAATTTCGTCGGTGCCTCCCTGTTGTTCTTTGGGTACACATCCTCTCTGCTTATTGCCGAGATGTGTATCAGGAGAACAGCGGGGAGGAGCTGCCAAAATTTTGCATCGGATCTGGAGCAGAGCATGGGAAAACGAACCCAACACATACTCAGGTGTAATTAGGACTTATCTTTACCTATTAGCGTCTAGGTTGCATGGACATAATAAAAGTGACAAACTCCATTAACTGATGAATATACACATGCTGATTTATATATATATTTCTTATGTGTCCAATAGCTAGGCAAGATGAGTGATCGTGCGTGGATGTACACCGGTCACACTAGTCAGAAAGACATGACCATTGAATGGTTATCAAAAACCAAGGGGTTTCTGAGAGCCGCATTTGCAAATGGCCAGAGGACAAAATGGTGCCCCTGTGCCGAGTGCAACAATTGGCACAAGAGGACAGATGATGAAATGGGAAAACACCTGCAGAAGAGGGGTTTTACGCCAGGTTATACGGCGTGGACATTTCATGGCGAGTCTGCCCAACGTGCCAGAGCTGAGGTACTTCATCGTCACACCGACGAGCATGGTACCGGGATGCAAGACATGGTGCAAGACTTCGATGATGCTCAGACTCGGATGATGAGATGGAGGAATCTGCAAAGGCCTTCAATGAAATGTTGGATTCTTCAAAATGTCCTCTCCACGAGCACACTGAGCTTTGTCAGCTGGATGCCATCTCACAGATAATGGTCTCTGAAGGTTTAATTCAACTTGGGAAGAGAATGCTACAACGCGATGATGACAGTGTTTGGACGTTTTGTACCCAAAGGTGTCGGATTTCGGGTTCCGGTAAAACCCTTAAGGTTCAAACACTGGGTTGCACGAAGATCTTCCCCTACCGAATCACGCCCTCAGCCTCGCCCGGACCTCTAGCCTAGCTCGGCGAACTTGCAACACAAGAGACACAAGATTTATACTGGTTCGGGCCACCGTTATGGTGTAATACCCTACTCCAGCGTGGTGTGGTGGATTAAATCTCGGGTTGAGGATGAACAGTACAAGGGGAAGAATAGCCTCCTGAGGCGAGGTGTTCTTGTGGTTGGTGGGTGTGTGGATGGGTTGGATCTAGTCCAGGATGAGATGGCCGAGGCTATGTTTCCGTTTTTTTGCCTCCTATTGTGGTGGCTAATCCTATTTATAGAGGCCCTGGTCCTCTCCCCAAATATTGAGCGGGAAGGGAGCCAACAAGGGCCAATTTGAAAGGGGACAACTAGTACAAGTTATCCTGACAAAAGCAGTCTTCGCCTGCCAAAGGCTCTAGTGGTGACGCCGCCTTGGGCTCCATGGTGACCTCCGTCTTGCCGTCATGCTGGTCTTGGTCTAGTTGCACCGATATGGAAACCTTTGCTTGATGCCTCAGTACTCCTCGCTTGCACTTGCCTCCTTAGCGCCAAAGAGGAAACAAGGACACTATGCGCGCTAGCGCCCGCCTGGTCTCGATCGTCATGGCTCACGTCATTGGAACCTCGCGTGGTTTTCCTTCCCTTGATATCTTCGCCCCTTGCGAGCCAGCCTGGTGAGGCCGCTCCCGACGAGGTCTTGTGTCGTCCGCCTCGCGAGGGTCTTGAATGCTTGTTGATGAAGATGGGTCGTACGGGCCCGCTTGCACAGCCACGTTGAGGGAGTCCTGGATTAGGGGGTCTCCGGACAGCCGGATTATATCCTTTGGCTGGACTGTTGGACTATGAAGATACAAGATTGAAGACTTCGTCTCGTGTCCGGATGAGACTCTACTTGGCGTGGAAGGCAAGCTAGGCAGTATGGATATGGATATCTCCTCCTTTGTAACCGACCTTGTGTAACCCTAACTGACGGTGTCCTGGACTAGAGGGTACTCACCACGTAATCTCCCGATCTATTAGATTGGGCCGAGGACCCCCATGGTCGTATACTCATGGGCCAGTTCGGACAGCTGCCGCATACAAGAAAGATTCCACAAGACTTGGCGATCAAGACAAGGACTCCTCCCCACCAGCGTATTCGGCTAGGACTCTTGTTATCCTAGGCCTCTGGTGCATTATATAAACCGAGGCCAGGCTAGTCGATAGATCATATACAACATACAATCATATCATAGGCTAGCTTCTAGGGTTTAGCCTCTCTGATCTCGTGGTAGATCTACTCTTGTACTACCCATACCATCAATATTAATCAAGCAGGACATAGGGTTTTACCTCCATCAAGAGGGCCCGAACCTGGGTAAAACTTCGTGTCCCCTACCTCCTGTTACCATCCGGCCTAGACGCATAGTTCGGGACCCCCTACCCGAGATTCGCCGGTTTTGACACCGACATTGGTGCTTTCATTGAGAGTTCCGCTGTGTGTTCGGCAAAAGGTTGATGGCTTGCGTGCAGATCAACTGCGACTTCGGCATCTTCGTCACCAGCTCGACTGGTTACCTTGGTTTGACCAAGGACTGCGCCCTACCTCCGATCGTCATGTTCGGATGAGGGCCTTTATAAACATCAACTCCGATATCTAACAAGATCATGGAGGAATCATCCAGGGAGCCCGGGGGCTCAACGTCAACATTGCCCTTCGGCGACCGTGCTATTTTTTTGGACAGCAAACTTGTGTCCGCCGCCACCGCCTCCTCAAGTGTCTTTTTAACGATCGCTTTGGTGGAATTATGCGGAATTTAGTCTACAACAGCCCTGGAAAATTTCGTCGAGTTCCGATGGAGGAATCTCTGGCAATCCACGATATACCGGAGCCCTGTCAAATCTGGACGGGAATCTGGATGAGTTTAGTGCGTGGTGCCCAGCTTCTAGATCGGACGTCCTTTGGAAGATCTAGCTGTTGATCGGCTGCGGAATTCCTATATATACCACCTCTCAAAATTTCAGCTCGATCCAACCGTCCAAACTCCGGGAACCTTCCGATTAGTGCATCACTTTTCGGATCTGTTTTCTGCGCAAAAACGAATCCGACCCAAGTTCGTCTTTTTTATGAACGGGATTTCGGACATCCCTTTTGAAGGAAGTTTTGTATGGAGTATTGTGTTTTGTTCCCGAACACATCCCACTAACTTTAAGATCTTTTGAACATGATCTTCAACATTATGCTGGTGTCAAACCAGTCCGGTAATATTGCTCCACGGCTGTCGACCTGCGCTAGACACGTCGTCACTTTGTTGAGCCGAGCTCAACTTCTTCGGATCATCATCTCGGCAAGCTGAACAAGAGTCCGGCATCGCGAAGGATAAATCATCACCAACATCGCCGCCCCACGGATTACACGGAGCGGGCATACCGGCATCGCCGCACGGTCGCTTCATCAAGCCGGCATCGACCACGTCACGACCTGCATCGGCAGGGCCGCACTATTGCTTCTTCAAGCTGGTGTCCATCACGTCGACCTACTTCGACTCATCGGCTGACATCGAGGCTTCGACATCTCGCCTGGACCGGGGGCTTCGCCATCTCTTCATCAACCTACTCCGGACACTTCGGCGTCACTAGCCGACCAGCTCCGTCACGTTAGCTGGACCGAGGGCTTTGCCTCAGCGAGCCAACCTTTGCCAGCATTGCCATGCCGTCGTTTTATCGCCCATCAGGCAATGGGTGTGTGGATCGAGTCCCAATTTTGGGAATCACCTTCCTTCGGATTGCTACAACAAATAAACCAGGTGCTATTAATCCCAGTAATTTTTTGCTTGTTTGGGTTCATTTTTTCCAAGGAATTATTACTCTAGTTTGTCCATCATATGTACACAGGTCTATCAAATGGTGGCCGCATTAACGACAGTCGCATGGTGGTTCGGTCAGTTTCCGTACATAGTCCGACGAACGCCGCGTCCGGAGCTCGGACCGACCTGTGAATTAATTCAGGCGTTGCCACGCCTTTACCGCATCACGCCGACGCCCTACATCGACATTAACTTCGGCGCCAGGCCATATTTCTTTTATTACTCACTTTGCATAAATTAATTATTATGCGACAATTTTTTAATTATCATTATTACTATTATCTCCGGTTTGCACTATTTTTTGTGCACAAGAAAATGATCCGGTGACTTCGGTGTCACTCTGTCGGTCTGCATTGACCGTGCTATGTCACCACTTCGGCATGTCAAGCTCTCCGCTCCGCCACCTGAGGACCGGCTTGGGGGATGGAACCTTGTCCCGCATCAAGCTCGGACCGCGTCATCAATACTGAACACATTAACCAGCTAAATCGCTTTCATGCTCAAAGCTTTAATTTCTAACTTGTGTTCGGTTAGACCAAGCATTATACTTTTGGGGGCTTCCTTGTCCAAACTTTGTTTGTGACGCATAAATTCAAATACCCAATTCATTTGGGGGCTTCCTTCATGAAGCTTTTCCTCTTGCATATGATTATACTTGTACGGCTTCGTTCCTTGTTCGTGTATTACGCCACAATATGCACCATATTGACTTAAGCGATTTGCAAGCTGGGTTGCCTCGCTCCTGTGTTTACCCCTACGTTCCCGATTGTTCGGCTAGGAAGTAAAGGGAGCACCTCTGCGATTGTCACGATCGGGTCATCCGAGCCGGACCTCAGACTGGGTGGAGCCGAAAGCTAGCGCTCTTATAGTTTTCAATGATGGTCGGCACACAACGGAACTCATGAGTACAAAAAATCTATTGCACAAGTCTCATAATAACAATGAGCACCGAAGAAAGGTATCAGTGGGGGTACTATTTTCTTTAAAGATGCTTTTTACACTTCGCAGTAATATAGCATAAGTTCCCTGAGCGCGCTTTGTCTGTTACAGCCTTATGGCCTGATTGCCTGGATATTGGAAACACCGTCGATATTCTCGACAGATGGAGTACATAACACTTTTCGGTCCTTGACCGAAGAGGAAGAAGCCGATGGTCGGTTAAGACGCGTTTAAAGTTCGGTTGAACGTAGATATAATATAAGTACTTCGGTACATGAAATCATTCTTTTATCCAAGTCACTTGGGGGCTCTTAAATTTATATGAGCCGTTTTATGATAAGTGTTCTTCTTCTTAGTCGTTGCAAAGTTTTATTATTATTATTATTATTATTATTATTATTATTATTATTATTATCTATCACTCCTTTTTTCGACACGAGCGTGTGGTCACTAGCCGGGGAGCCTAATTTCTCTCTCAAAGCCGCTAGAGTTTAGTTTGCTAAACTGGCCTAATGAGAAGTCCTCTGCCCTCGGGATAGGGGGTTGAACCCGTAGGCTGACCCGCTTGAAGTCTTGAGATAGGATGTATCATGTTAAAGCACGACAGAAGCACTTCTTTTGCTAAGGCCAATTTTCGGATTGGCACCGAACACTTGATCTTGTTCGGACGTCAAGTTCTTACTGACGTTTTTTGGTTTTCCAAGCTTATGGCACTTTTAAACTATTTTTGTGTTTTCAGCACAAGTCTCGCAGTGCAATGCCGGACACCTTTAGAGATTCGGCAAAAACATTCTTGGATATTGCTATATATGCATCGGTTTTGAATTGTGTCTTCGGTCGATAGTTGGGTTGCCCGGCTCCTGTGCTTGCCTCCTACGTTCCGCTTTGTTCGGCTAGGTGTGCAAAGGGAGAACCACTACGATTGTGCTTCCAGCTCACATGGTTAAGCACCTCAGTGCAGAAAGCCGAAAACTGACTGTCACAATAAGCTTAAACTGGTCAGCGATCCGATGACGGTGTTAAATGATGGGCCATTCATAACAATGGCCGAAGTGTTTACGGCTTGACCTTGACGGTCGCCGAACACTGCCGGGGGCTATTAACTGGCCTCCCAAACTAAATCCTCGATATTTTGCTCTTACATTGGAGCTGAGGTTTCATGATCATGCTTAGCATGACAACCCAAAGAAAGGAACCGATAGCGGGACTATTTTCTTTGGAAGACATTTCTTCTGTTAAACCGTAATATAACATATCTCTCTGCGTACCTTTGTTTATAAAACCATATGGCCAGATTGCATTGTTTGTTGTAAATCTTTGCCCTCATAAAGGCTTTATAAAGTAGGACAAACACTCCTCGGCTATTGGCCGAGGAGGTGGAAGCCGATGGTCGGTCAACAAAGTTTTGTACAATGCGGATCCGAGCATTAATGACGTAAAGTACTTGGATACATAGAGTCATTACACATAATTTGTGATTTTACTATGGATATCAATCCTTAATTCGGCCACCCGTGCCCGCATTAAGGCTCGGGGGCTACTGGGCTTCGGGCTTATTATTTACAAATATTAAAGGGGCACATCGATCCCCTGATCTGGTGTTGCCACCCGACCAGTGTCTCGGGGGCTACTGCATTGCCTGTCCAATGCAGAAAATTTTAAGTGTAATACAGTTTCCGAGGAGATTTTGATCCTCAGGTTGGTCGGCCGCACCCAACCTGAGTCTTGAGGACTGAGCACGCCGCCTTTTGTGTCCCGAAGTATTCTGCCAAGCTAGGACTTGATCCTCAGACCGATTTTGCAAATCAACCTGAGTCTCAGCGGCTACTGGGATGTGCGGTCTTATGTCATCCTTCATGTGCATCTCGGGTTTTAGACCGATACCCACCTTGAGGGCTACTGGCTATATATCTCGGCAGAGAATAAATTGCACCAATAAAAAATATTGACAAAAATCGGCCCACATTCGGGGTGGTGCCCCACCTCGGAAGCAGTCCGGCATCAAGCTCGGGTGCTAGTGGCTGGCTCCATGGAGGGCATTTCCGGCATTAAGCTCGGCTAAACTCCTTCAAACTTCTTTGAACCAAGGTGATTTACGACACCTCGGATACAGTCCGGCGTTGGAGCTCAGATACATTCCGGCGTTAGAGCTGGGAAGCGGTCCGGCGTTGGTGCTCGGCTGCAAAAGATACCTCGAATGCAGTCCGGCATTGGAGCTCGGACGCAAGAGGACGCTGCCGCCCGGGAACAACTTCAAACCCGAGGTGTAGCATAAAAATAACAAGGCATTGATAAAGGCCAGAAACTTAAAGGGGCTCCTCGGATACCCGACGTGTAAACTCGTCGAATGCATTTCGGCGATTCTCAAGATCGGAGATGAGAAGATTTGTTGAACCACTTTTCAAGACCGACGACCGAAGATGAAGAACGGTTCGGAAGAATCGAGGAGCGTCCCTAACTTGAAGACCGGTTCAGGGGGCTACTGACGGTGTCCTGGACTAGGGGGTACTCACCATGTAATCTCCCGATCTGTTAGATTGGGCCGAGGACGCCCATGGCCGTATACTCATGGGCCAGTTCGGACAGCTACCGCATACAAGGAAGATTCCACAAGACTTGGCGATCAAGACAAGGACTCCTCCCCATCGGCGTATTCGGCTAGGACTCTTGTTATCCTAGGCCTCTGGTGCATTATATAAACCGAGGCCAGGCTAGTCGATAGATCATATACAACATACAATCATACCATAGGCTAGCTTCTAGGGTTTAGCCTCTCTGATCTCGTGGTAGATCTACTATTGTACTACTCATATCATCAATATTAATCAAGCAGGACGTAGGGTTTTACCTCCATCAAGAGGGCCCGAACCTGGGTAAAACTTCGTGTCCCCTGCCTCCTGTTACCATCCGGCCTATACGCACAGTTCGGGAACCCCTACCTGAGATCCGCCGGTTTTGACACCGACACTAACCCTCTCTGGTGTCTATATAAACCGAAGGGTTTTAGTCCGTAGAACAATAACATACAATCATACCATAGGCTAGCTTCTAGGGTTTAGCCTCTCTAATATCGTGGTAGATCTACTCTTGTACTACCCATATCATCAATATTAATCAAGCAAGACATAGGGTTTTACCTCCATCGAGAGGGCCCGAACCTGGGTAAAACATCATGTTCCCTGCCTCCTGTTACCATCCGCCTTAGACGCACAGTTTGGGACCCCCTACCCGGGATCCGCCGGTTTTGACACCGACATTGGTGCTTTCATTGAGAGTTCCTCTGTGTCGTCGCCATTAGGCTTGATGGCTCCTACTATCATCGATAGCGATGCAGTCGAGGGTGAGACTTTTCTCCCCGGACAGATCTTTGTGTTCGGCGGCTTCGCACTGCGGGCCAACTCGCTTGGCCATTAGGAGCAGATTGAGAGTTACGCCCCTGGCCACCGGGTCAGGTTTGGAAGCTTAAATTATATGGCCGATATCCACGGAGACTTGATCTTCGACGGATTCGAGCCCCTGCCTTGTGCGTCGCGCGGTCAGTATGAGTACGATTTCGCTCTGCCATGGGACAGTGTTGAAGAAATCACACCGGCAGCCGCTCCGACCCTTAATTCAGAGCCAGTTGCGCCTCCCATGGACGGGTGGATAGACCCCGCCACAGAGGCCGCATCCCCAACGACGATCGAGCCGAATATCGATCTTAACCTTCACGAGAGTCGTGTTGTTAAACTGCTGGATACTTCTCCGGCCACGGACTCCGAACCGCCTGCGCCCGTTCCTATCAAATCCGGTTGGGGGCCGATCATGGAGTTTACCTCCGCGGATATCTTTCAGCACTTGCCCTTCGGCGACATATTGAATTCATTAAAGTCTCTCTCCTTATCAGGAGAGTCCTGGCCGAAATATGTCCGGCAGGATTGGGATGCGGATGACGAAGAAATTCGCCGCCCACCCACCACCCACTTAGTAGCCACTATCGATGACTTAACCGACATGCTCGACTCCGACTTTGAAGACATCCACGGTATGGACGACGATGCAGGAGACGAACAGGGACCACTGCGCATAGGGCACTGGACGTCCACTTCATCACATTACGTATACATGATGGACACACCAAAAGAAGACAACGACGAGGAATGGAAGGACGCAACAAAGGGTTGTCCCCTCGAGAAGAAGTCAAAGCGGCGACATAAGTGCCAGTCCAAATCCCGCCTCGACAGAAACAATGATCATACAGACCCAGCGTTAGAGCAGGGTGAACCATCGCCGGACCACGGCAACATGGAGAATCAAACCTAAAAACCCGACTCTGTCAAAGATAATAGTCCGGACGACATCACACCAGACAGACACCCGGAGCAACATAATGCCCGTCAAAGGCTTGTTGCCACCGCGAGGAGTCTAAAAAAGCAGAAGCAAAGGCTCAAGGCTGCGCAAGACACACTCTGAATCAGATGGAGTAATGTGCTCAACACAGCAGCAAAGTACGGCGGTACTCACCCCACCAAGAGCTACCCGAAGCGGAAGTTGCTACCTGAATTCGACGAGGAGGCCTTAGATCCCCCGCAACCAAAAATTAAAACGGCCATCTGACCGGATAGACGACCTCACGGCCAACATACAGCGGCAAACAACGCCGCACATAAGCCAATACGCGATCCACGCGAGGGCTCGCATCAAAAGGACGATGCAACCAGATCCATCTATGGACCACGCAAGCGCGCTCCAGCATACGATGCAACACAACAAACATCCGAACACCACGGTACACCCAGATACAGGGGTGCCGCACACCCCCTATGTTTCACCGACGAGGTGCTGGACCATGAATTTCTAGAGGGATTCAAACCCGTAAACATAGAGGCATACGACGGAACAACAGACCCTGGGGTCTAGATTGAGGACTATATCCTCCATATCCATATGGCTCGAGGAGATGATCTCCATGCCATTAAGTATTTACCCCTCAAACTCAAAGGGCCACCTCGGCACTGGCTTAAAAGCCTCCCCGAAAGCTCCATTGGAAGCTGGGAAGAGCTCGAAGATGCTTTTTGGGCAAATTTTCAAGGGACTTATGTCCGACCTCCGGACGCGGACGATTTGAGTCATATAACTCAACAGCCCGGAGAGTCAGCCCGAAAGCTTTGGAACAGGTTTCTTGCTAAAAAGAACCAAATAGTCGACTGTCCGGACGCCGAAGCCTTGGCAGCTTTTAAGCATAGCATCCGCGATGAATGGCTTGCCAGACACCTCGGCCAAGAAAAGCCGAGAACAATGGCAGCATTAACAAGCCTCATGGCCCGCTTTTGCGCGGGTGAGGACAGCTGGCTAGCCAGATGCAGCACCAGCGACCCAAGTACATCCGAAGGTAGAGATGGAAATGGGAAATCACGACATAGAAAAAATAATACGCGCCAGAATAAAGAAGACAGCCCGAAGAGCACGGCAGTAAACGCCGGATTCAGAAGTTCTTGGCCAGGTCAACAAAAGCCGCCCTCTAAAGGCAGCAGAGACGAACTCTCCAGCTTAAACAAAATTCTGGACCAAATATGTCAGATCTATAGCACCCTTGGTAAACCCGCTAATCATACCCACAGAGAATGTTGGGTCTTCAAGCAGTCCGACAAGCTCAACACCGTACACAAGGGGGAGGGTACACCAAGCGGAGACGAGGATGAGCCTCTCAACCAAGACACTGGGGAATAAAAGAAATTTCCACCAGAAGTCAAAACAGTGAACGTGTTACACGTGATCAAGGGAAGAAACAAAGCGGCACTCCCAGGGAAATATGCCCAAGGGACTATCACCGCGGAGTCCAGCCACTAGTCGTCTCAACCGATCACTTTCGACCATCGGGATTATTTAGCAAGTATCCGGCGTGCAGGATGGGCTGCCTTGGTATTAGACCCAATAATTGACGGATACCATTTCACACGAGTCCTGATGGACGGTGGCAGCAGTCTAAACCTGATATATCAGGAAACAATCCACAAAATGGGGATAGACCCAACGAAAATTTTCCACAGCAATACTACCTTTAAAGGAGTAACGCCAGGCCCAGGGGATCATTGCACGGGCTCCCTGCTACTAGAGGTTATATTCGGCGTCCCCGATAACCTCCGTAGCGAAAATTTAACCTTCCACATTGCTCCGTTCCAGAGTGGCTATCAAGCACTACTTGGACGCAAAGCTTTCACTCGCTTTAATGCAATACCGCATTACGCTTCCCTCACTCTTAAGATGCCCGGTCCACGTGGCATCATTACAGTGAATGGAAAAATTGAGCGATCCTTGCGCGCCGAAGAGAGTGCAACTGCCTTGGCAGCCGCACACTAAAAATGGCCTCACCAACTAAAGAATTTGATAGGTCATCAAGACCACGGACACGGTTAGACGAGTCCGGCGCAGCTACATGTAATTCATACAGGTTTGATGGCCACAACCCTATTACAAATACAAGGGGCTCAACGCGCGCAGACAAGTGGCAATTTTTACTCATCTTGAATTGTACATGGTTTCTTTAAACCTACCTTTTTGCACGACAACTATTCACCTAAGTTTCTCTCTTTTACAGATGACCATCATGCTACACCCGTCCAGGATACGGCACAACGGAGACACAGGCGTAGACGTGCAGCAGGGACCCGTTCCAAGGATTCTTTTTAGATTAAGACCCTGCGTAAACCTTTTTTACTGTCTCTTGTTGATACACATCCCTCGGACTCTCAGTACAGTTGAGAAGGATGCTGACGTCTTGGCATGTTGCCACGTCAGAATACCGCACGTACCTGGACACCAGGGGCTTCTTACAAAGGGCACTGTTTAGGCCCGGTTTATACCATAAAGACCGAATACCTTAGGGAGTGTTCGGCGTCGCGAGTTTGGCCTTATATGCATCAGCTCCGAATCATGTCTTTGGTCAAATGTTGGGTTTGCCCAGCTCCTGTGTTTTGCTACCTTATGTTCCGCTCTATCGGCTAAGGCAGCACCAGGAGAACTAATGTGATTGTGCCGCGGTTCATCCGAACGAGCACCTCAGTAGAGAATGCCAAAAACTGACTGTCATGATATAGCGTGAGATAGGTCAACCACTCGATGACCTATCGGAATGTTAGAATTCCTCCGCCTTAACGAAGGGCCATTTCTCGGCCAGGCATGTACGCACCCCGAATTCGGGAGAGTGCGGAGCCACCAGGGGCTATATAGTAGCCCCACTGTCAAACTCCTATGGCTAAGTGAAAGTGTTAAAGCATTATAGTCTAGTTGCCTAGTTCGCTGCGCCATCACCTCCTTATTAGGACCAAGACGTTGGATTAAGTGTGAATACGCGTCTTCTGCGAACACCCCCGCATTATATGCATGGGGGCTGAAGCCGACGACTGCAATCTTTCAGGTTATACACATGTATACATAAACGGCCGCACATGAGGCATCACATTACTTTCAGGCAAAAGTATAAATACAGCCTTAATAAATTTCATAAAAACATTGTGTTTACAATGGGAATACATGTCACTCAAACATAATATTCTTTGAGCACTGGGCCTCTATCAAACGAGCGCCCTCGAGAACTTCTTCGAAATAGTGCTCGGCAGCCACTCGGCCTATGGCCGAGCCCTGCGCCGCAACAGTAGTAGCATCCATCTCTGCCCAGTATGCTTTGACAAGGGCAAGGGCCATCCGCGAGCCCTCTACACACGTCGACCTCTTCAGCGCATTGATGCGCGGCACCGCTCCAAGGAACTGTTGCACTAAGCTGAAATAGATGTTCGGCTTCGGTTTTTCCGGCCACAGATGATCTACGACGGACCTCATGGCGAGTCCGGACAACCTGTTGAGTTCGGCCCATTCGGCTAGCTGATCAGTCAATGGAAGTAGACGCTCTGGAACATTAAACTGCAACCAGAACAGCTTGTCCACTTCACGATCTGTTTGATCTCGGAAGAATTCGGCCGCATCGATGGCGCTCGCCACCAAGTCCATATATGCGTCTGCCGAACTCCACAGCCGATCCAAAGGGGCATACCGCGGATCTCCGAACCGCCTCCGCAGCAAAAAGGGCTTCCCAGCCGCAATATCCCCAGCTTCATGCAGCTCTTCCTTCTTTGCCCTCATAGCAGAGCGGGTGTCTTTGGTCGCCACCGCGGCCTTCTCAAGGTCCGTCGCCTTCGCTCGGTTTTCTTCTTCAAGGAGCTGGCAGCGGTCGGCAGTGTCTTTTAACTTCACAGCCATCTTGGACATTTTATCTTTGCTCTCGCAATGTGCAGCCTTTTCGGCTCTTAACTCTTCGACCGTCCTTAAAGTGGCCGCATTACTAATTCTTGCTTGTTCCTTGGCTCGGGCAAGTTCCGCCCGAAGGGCCTCCACGGTGGCAGCTCCATCTGCAATCACAACATATTAAAGATATTGGCGTTACGCTGCTCTTACTATGTGACATTCACCAGAAAACATTACTTACCCTATGCCTCGTCAAGCCGCTTGTTAACAAGCTCGATGTCGGCATCTGCCGCATCTAGTTGCCGCTTTAGCTTGGCAAACTCATTAGTTGGGCTAGGCACCGGAGCTTCCACCACCTGCACATAAAGGAGGTTTGGTTATTACCTGGGACTACGATCCTCTGTTCGCCGCCGTTCTCGACGACAACTAGAGTCTCAGGGGATACTATCTACACAGGGCACACCTAAAAATGTGCGGTACTATCAAAAAGTATATCATTTCACGTACCTCAAAGCCCGTCAGTAGACTCATAAAGGCTTCATGCAATCCTCTTTTGGCGGACGAAATTCTTTCCATCACTGTACCCATCAACGTACGGTGTTCTTCTGAGATGTCTGCTCACTCCAACAGCTCCCTCAGTACGTCCGACCGCATACCAGACGGTGCCGGACTCTTTTGTTTGCTCTCTTCAAGAGCCGGACGCTGGGGACTTCGGGTGACTATAGGATTATCTTCTGGCCTCACCGGATCCAGAGAGGCCCTCCGCGACGACACTTCAAGGTCGCCCGCTTCTTGAGCGGGGGAGTCCGGGGGAGGCGTTTCGCTCTCCATCATCTCCAGAAGAAGATCCCCTGAAGACGAGCTCTGCTGAGAAGGGCTAAGATCCAAACTGCAAGATAAACACTTCAGTTATTTTCCTCAGAGGTAAGGTAGTATATCTCCACTATTAAAGTACTTTTTGATTACTTACAGCTCATTGGAGGGCTGATCCTCGCGCGGACTTTGTGCGGCAAAAGCACCCTCCAAGGCAGGACCCTCTGGTGGAGACTTCTTCGCCCGTTTGGAAGCCTCGGTTTCCGGATCTTCAGAGGCAGTCCTATTCCTTCCCCGAAGTGAGAGAAGGTCAGATTCTTCCCCTTGGTTATCCTCCTTCACGGAGGCGCTCATTCCCTCAGTTGGAATTGGTAGCGATGGGTCCTGCTTTCGACCTCATTATTCCCCCCTTTTATCTTCCTTTGAGGGCTCCGGGCAAGGTGCTAGCTCGAGCATCTTTTCCAGTACCGGATTCTCCAAACCCTCAGGAAGGGGGGCCGAACACCGAATCATCTTCGCCCTTGTTAGCCAGCCCTGGTCAAAGAGCGATTTCTTAGAATGTCTTCATGGTAAATGAAAGACGGTGTGTTCGGCTAAAGGATTACTTACCTGGTCAGCGGTACGGTTGCTGCTCAAGCCCACGTCCTCGGTAGTATCCGGACACTCTATTTGGGGTACGAAGAATGATTTGTACATCTCCTCGTGCGTCATGCGCGGCCCTTCTAGGTTGAACTCCCACATGCGGAGGGGCCGGCGTTTGCAAGGCTGGACTCGACGAACCAGCATGACTTGCACCACCGTAACCAGATTGAAATCTCCTTCGAAGAGATCTTGAATGCGGCTCTGCAGTATTGGCACGTCCTTGGCTGGACCCCAACTCAGTCCTTTGCTAATCCATGACATCAGTTGTGGTGGAGGGCCCGAGCGGATAGTGGGGGCAGCCACCCACTTGGCACTTCTAGGAGCTGTGATGTAAAACCACTCCCGTTGCCATAATACGGACACCTCTGGAAAGGAACCTTTTGGCCACGGAGCTCCTGCTATCTTGCTTATTAATGCGCCTCCGCACGCTGCATACTGCCCCTTGACCATCTTCGGCTTCACGTCAAAGGTCTTGAGCCACAGGCCGAAGTGAGGGGTAATGCGGAGGAAGGCCTCACACACGACAATAAATGCCGAGATTAGGAGAAAGGAGTCCGGGGCTAGATCATGAAAGTCTAGCCTGTAATAGAACATCAAGCCCTTGACAAAGGGATCCAGAGTGAGGCCTAGACCTCGGAGAAAGTGGGAGATGAACACAACGTTCTCGTTGGGTTCAGGAGTAGGGACGACCTGCCCTCGGGCAGGCAGCCGATGTGAAACTTCAGCGGTCAGGTATCTGGCCTCCCTCAACTTCTTGATATCCTCTTCCGTAATGGAGGAGGGCATCCACCGGCCTTGAAGGCTAGATCCGGACATGATTGAAGGTCCGAAGCACCTGACCTGGGCTTCGGGTGTTAGAACTCGAGGCGGGGGAAGGATTCGATTGAGCACGGGAGGGAAAAAAGTAAAAGCCTTGTCCCTTTATAAAGAGGCTGAATATCAAGTGTCCTCTCTGTAGCCATTTGGAACTTGCCTATAATCTAGGAATCCTAGACACGGTTGGGTTACCCACGACCGTATTGATGAGAATCCCGTAATTAGGGGAACACGATCTCTGCTTTGACAAGACGTGTCAAGAAACTGCCTCGCGTTATGTGTGGAGCTGGTTAAAGAAAAACGGTTCGAATAATCACCGAGCCATGGCATGATGTCATGTTGCCAAAACGTGCCAGCAGATTAAGATTTGTGGAACTATTATTCTCTCTACGGTGGTATGTGGAACTTATTTTGCAGGGTCGGACACTATCCTTGTATTCAAACTCTTCTGTGATATGTTCGAAGGAGGAACCCGACTTGCAATGCCGAAGACAACACTGCGCGCCGGACTCATCATCATTGAAAGCTTGGTTCAGGGGCTACTGAGGGAGTCCAGGATTAGGGGGTCTCCGGACAGCCGGATTATATCCTTTGGCCGGACTGTTGGACTATGAAGATACAAGATTGAAGACTCCGTCTCGTGTCTGGATGGGACTCTACTTGGCGTGGAAGGCAAGCTAGGCAGTACGGATATGGATATCTCCTCCTTTGTAACCGACCTTGTGTAACCCTAACCCTCTCCGGTGTCTATATAAACCGAAGGGTTTTAGTTCGTAGAACAATAACATACAATCATACCATAGGCTAGCTTCTAGGGTTTAGCCTCTCTGATCTCGTGGTAGATCTACTCTTGTACTACCCATATCATCAATATTAATCAAGCAGGACGTAGGGTTTTACCTCCATCGAGAGGGCCCGAACCTGGGTAAAACATCGTGTTCCCTGCCTCCTGTTACCATCCGCCTTAGACGCACAGTTCGGGACCCCCTACCCGAGATCCGCCGGTTTTGACACCGACACACGTCGTGGGCTGCAGGCAGGCAAGTCTGGGGACCCCCGTTCCTAGAACGCTGACAGTAGCCCCCGGGCCCAAGGTGCGCCCGGGCTTGGCTTCGAGGCAAAGCCAAAGGGCAAGTGCGGAGCGCCGTGATAACCCACAAGTATAGGGGATCGCAACAGTTTTCGAGGGTAGAGTATTCAACCCAAATTTATTGATTCGACACAAGGGGAGCCAAAGAATATTCTCAAGTATTAGCAGCTGAGTTGTCAATTCAACCACACCTGGAAACTTAATATCTGCAGCAAAGTATTTAGTAGCAAAGTAATATGATAGTAGTGGTAACGATAGCAAAACTAATATTTTTGGGTTTTGTAGTGATTGTAACAGTAGCAGGGGAAAAGTAAATAAGTGAAGAACAATATATGGAAAGCTCGTAGGCAATGGATCGGTGATGGAGAATTACATCGGATGCGATCGATCATGTAACAGTCATAACATAGGGTGACACGGAACTAGCTCCAATTCATCAATGTAATGTAGGCATGTATTCCGAATATAGTCATACATGCTTATGGAAAAGAAGTTGCATGGCATCTTTTGTCCTACCCTCCCGTGGCAGAGGGGTCCTATTGGAAACTAAGGGATATTAAGGCCTCCTTTTAATAGAGTACCAGACCAAAGCATTAACACTTAGTGAATACATGAACTCCTCAAACTATGGTCATCACCGGTAAGTATCCCGATTATTGTCACTTCGGGGTTAACAGATCATAACACATAATAGGTGACTATAGACTTGCAAGATAGGATCAAGAACTCATATATATTCATGAAAACATAAGGCTGGTCATAGTGGGGAGTAACTTAGACTAGTGTCATAGTTTGTTTCATTTATTGCCTTATAGACTCATTTTACCTCGGGAAGCGCTATGTTACAGTAACATATTATGTTACTCCAAGCACCTCTCTCCTCATAAATACTTGCCACATAAGCAAAATTGTCTTGGGATGTGTTAAGTTACTACCTAAGTTACCCCCACTATGGCTAGCCTAATAGGTTCAGATCTAAAATCATGGCAGTCGGGCCCTAGTGACAAGCATTAAGCATAGCAAAGTCATAGCAACATCAATCTCAGAACATAGTGGATACTAGGGATCAAACCCTAACAAAACTAACTCGATTACATGATAAATCTCATCCAACCCATCACCGTCCAGCAAGCCTATGATGGAAGTACTCACGCACGGCGGCGAGCATCATGAAATTGGTGATGGAGAAAGGTTGATGATGATGATGATGGCGACGGATTCCCCTCTCCGGAGCCCCGAACGAACTCCAGATCAGCCCTCCCGAGAGAGTTTAGGGCTTGGCGGCGGCTCCGTATCGTAAAACGCGATGAATCCTTCTCTCTGATTTTTTTCTCCTCGGACACGAATATATGGAGTTGGAGTTGAGGTCGGTGGAGTGTCCACGAGGCAGGGGGGCGCGCCCCGAACCCTCGTGGACAGGGTGTGGCCCCCCTGATGTGGATCTTTCTTCCAGTATTTTTTATATATTCCAAAAATAATCTCCGTTGATTTTCAGGTCATTCCGAGAACTTTTATTTCTGCACAAAAATAACACCATGGCAATTCTGCTGAAAATGGCGTCAGTCCGGGTCAGTTCCATTGAAATCATGCAAGTTAGAGTCCAAAACAAGGGCAACAGTGTTTGGAAAAGTAGATATGACGGAGATGTATCAACTCCCCCAAGCTTAAACATTTGCTTGTCCTCAAGCAATTCAGTTGATAAACTGAAAGTTATAAAGAAAAACTTTTACAAACTCTGTTTGCTCTTGTTGTTGTAAATATGTAAAGCCAACATTCAAGTTTTCAGCAAAGATTATGAATTAACCACATTCACAATAACATTTAGGTCTCATGTTTACTCATATCAATGGCATAATTAACTAGCGACCAATAATAACAAATCTCGAATGACAACACTTTCTCAAAATAATCATGATATGATATGACAAGATGGTATGTCGCTAGCCCTTTCTGAGACCGCAAAACATAAATGTAGATCACCTTTAAAGATCAAGGACTGACTAGACATTGTAATTCATGGTAAAAGAGATCCATTCAAGTCATACTCGATGTAAACTAACAGTCATGGATGCAAATGACAACAGTGCTCTCCAACTGGTGCTTTTTAATAAGAGGATGATGACTCAACATAAAAGTAAATAGATAGGCCCTTTGCAGAGGGAAGCAGGGATTTGTAGAGGCGCCAGAGCTCGGTTTTGAAATAGATATAAATGATATTTTGAGCGGTATACTTTCATTGTCAACATAACAACCGCGAGATCTCGATATCTTCCATGCTACACACATTATAGGCGGTTCCCAAACAGAATGGTAAAGATTATACTCCCCATCCACCAACAAGCATCAATCCATGGCTTGCTCGAAACAACGAGTGCCTCCAACTAACAAGAGTCCCGGGGGTGTTTTGTTTGCAGTTATTTTGATTTTATTTGCATAAAGCACGGGACTGGGCATCCCGGTGACTAGCCATTTTCTCGCGAGTGAGGAGCGGAGTCCACTCCTCTTGAGAATAACCCACCTAACATGGAAGATACAGACAACCCTAGTTGATACATGAGCTATTCAAGCATACAAAACAGAATGTTTAGTTGAAGGTTTAGAGTTTGGCACATACAAATTTTTACTTGGAATGGCAGGTAGATATCTTATATAGGTAGGTATGGTGGACTCATATGGAACAACTTTGAGGTTTATGGGATTGGATGCACAAGCAGTATTCCCGCTTAGTACAGGTGAAGGCTAGAAAAAGACTGGGGAGCGACCAGCTAGAGAAGACACATGTCCACTTCCATGATGATAAATCACGCGTCACAGAAGTGCTTTCGTCAAGGGTGACCGACACGTGGCATCCATCGTAACGGAATACCGTTAAGCTATCGGGTCGGCTTTTGGATCCGATAACCCGTTAACAGCCCCGACCAATGGGGATTTTCCATGTGTAAAATCATCATTGGCTGGAGAAGACACGTGTCAGGTCCGTGTTGGCACATGTGTCACTCATCCAATGGGCGAGACGCGCCTATGATATGTTGACACGTGGATCGGCCCATCAAGTTTAAATGGGCCGGCCCAACTGAAGGCCCACAAGATTTTGCGGACCATAATGGGCCGGCCCAGCTAAAGGCCCATGAGATTTTGTGGACCATAATGGGCTAGCCCAGCTAAAGGCCCACAAGATTTTGTGGGCCATAATGGGCCAGCCCAGGTAAAGGCCCGCAAGATTTTTGTGTGCCATAATGGGCCGGCCCAGGTAAAGGCCCACAAGATTCTTGCGGATCATAATGGGCTGGCCCAGCTAAAGGCCCACGAGATTTCGCTAACATTAATGGGCCGGCCCAGCTGTAGGCCCACAAGATTTTGAGGACCCTAGTAGGCCGGCCCATTAAGTGGCTGCCATGTTTTGGGCCAAATGTCGGCCCATATTTGATCCGGTCCATTAATGGCCTGCCACGCTCTGGGCCTAATACTGGCCCATATGAGATCCGGCCCGTTAAAATCCTACCATGTTCTGGACCAAATTACGGCCGAGATCAGGTCCGACCCTTTAAGAGGCTTTGGGCTCAATTATGGCCCATATCAGATTCGGCCCGTCAACTGGACACTATGCTTTTGGGCCCACTTGCTAAAGGCCTACTTAGTAATTCGGCCTAATATTAGTTTTGTCATGTTAAGGGTCCGTTTAACATTTCGGCCCTATATTAATTTCGGCCTGTTAAAAGCTCGTCATATAGTTTGGCCTAACTACGACCCAGTTTGCATCCGGCCTGCTCGCAGCCGATATCTGATTGGGCCAAATAAGGACCGAGACAATTTTGGCCTTTTAAAAGCCCGTGATTTGATTCACACAATCATGGGCCGGGGTTCATTTCGGGCTGCTGTCGGCCCGTGAGCTGTTCGGCACGTTTCAGGCCCAACCTACATCGTGATTGCATGACGGCCCGATTATGTACCGTAATTTTATGGTTTGGCCGGTTTACTGCGAAGACAGGATATATACAGTAAAATAACTACAGCATCGTGAATAAGAAAAAACCTAGACTATACAATAAAGAAATTACGGCATATTACATCCACTGGCATCAAAGTTCGCCACTATGATAATAAAGCACAAGCATACAGCAGATTACATACATTGGGCATCAAAGATCGCCACCAGTGCAAATAAACACGCCGAAAAAATAATATACAAAACCAACATCACTTCAATAGAGTTCAAGAAAGGTTAGCCTTGCTGGGGAGCTGCAGCGCAAGCAGCTGAGCAAGATGATGAGACTGCGCTTGTTCAACACTTATATCTTCCTCACTCTGAAAGATAAACAAGCAGACATATGACAGGTTTTGCACATAAAAATATCGGTGCTGACAATTCATCACATTTCTTACTGACGAATAAAGTGACACGGTTAAAAATTGCATTAACACAATATGGTATTGTTCAGGTCAAGACATGGCAGGAAATGACATTATGAAGGAGTTGGCAGCTTCACGACACCACAGGATTACAGATCAAGAACTCATAGGTATCAATGGTTAGTGTGATGTCAATTTATACCATTTCAGATTGGCAAATAAAGAGACGGTTTAAATAATAGTAGAATGATATGACATTGTTCATAGTTAAGACATTGCAGAATATGACATTGTGCTGTAGTGGGTAGGTTCACCACACCACTGGATTACGGATGAAGAACAGAAGCATGCATGTAGTGCAAAAGAAGATCACTTGCTCTGTATAGTTTAATTTACATGGTATGAAGAAGGAACTTGGTTGTACAACTAAAAACTTAAATTGAGAAAGGACAAACTTTTGTTTATGAACTACATAATAAACTTTAAACAAGCAATTTGATGCAAACACCAAAAATAAACAACTGTTGCAGTCATATCTAATCAAATATATACAACAAAGTTCGAAGGCTTGAGATGGACAAACTTACATTATTGGTGAAGACAGGCTCTATAAAGGCCTTGTCCATGCTGATGGGGGGAAATTCAAGAAGTTTACCAGAGAATCTTCTTCAAATGCATTGCCTTTATTCTACATTTTGTTAAGAGTAAATATAGATATGATAATATACGAAAAAATGGAGAATATTTAAGATAAGATGAAGAGTGATGCTACATAACCAAGTAGCTATAAATGTAAGTGCAGCGATACAGGCAAAAGGTACATCCAATAGCAATGCACAGCTAAACTTCTTCAGTACCAACCTTATGGTAAGAGTAAATATAGATCTGATGTGTAGAAAATGGAGGGCAAAGGAAAATAAGCTATAGAGTGATGGTACATGAACAAATACCTGTCATCATAAGTACACTGATAAAGGACAGCATGTACTTACAAGAACAATGCAGAGCTAAAAAAACATTGGCATTGGATATATTCTACACTAATGTAACCATTCATACAGATCAGATAATTTGGAGCGAACAATTGATAAGCAAGCTATCATGCATACTGCTGTCACATAATGAACCAGGTATGTATGCAAGTACAGTGATATAGGACAACAGGTACTAACAAGAGCAAAGCAGCGGGAAGCATATTTGCGATATCCTGTCATTCTTGTCAAACCAGAATTCTTCTTCGAGCAGATTTCCTGCAAAAAAGATCCATATAGCACATGCCGAAAAGTTGAACTTCAAATTGTCATGTGATTTCATAGACAGTACCTCATCCTGGGAACGAGACCAGTGCATAACAAGGTTTTCCATTCAATGTCTTCTAAATTTAGCATAGGAGACTTCACCGGAAATTCATTTATAGACTTGCCATCAAAGTGTGATTTCCTCAGGTAACACTGATACTACTGCAATGCTTTCTTGAAAATCACAAGCAAGCTCTGCTCGTCATGACTATCCAGATTGACCCTCGCCTAGTTACAACAATGTAATGTAAATCATTGATGTGTTCAATCAGCAGAAAACAGGAAAATAATAACCATGAATAATAGCACTTACACGTAAGTTGGACAGGAAGATGTGAAAATAGTGTTTGTCTTCACAATAATCTTCCCATGATGGGAATATATGCACGTAGTCCTTAACAACATTGAAAGCATTGTCTTTTAAACTAGGAATAAATGGAATGGGGTTCCAATCTGCAGGAATTGGCCATCTCTGCAGTTGGGATAGGTCTTCGGCTGGTGGACTTGCTGTACTTTTTGCTGGAGTGGGATTTTTCTATGGTACAGCTGGTGCTATGGCAAATGAAATCGGTATACCTTTTGCTGGAGTGGAGGTCCTGTGTGGTGGAGCTAGTGGTGTGGCCAGTGAAGTATGGGTACAGTCTGCTGGAGTCGGTCCTACGTTTTGTGTCACTGGTTGTACAACCAATATAAGTGGGGTGCTGTCTGATTTCTCCGGCACCACCACATTTTTCAAGGACTTTGTTGGTGCTCCTTCAGGTTCGGCAGTCACCCTCTTCCTTTTTGATGTCTGATGCACAAGAACATCATTTGAGTGGAAAAACATGGTATGATGACAGATGGAATATGTATTGATAATGGATGGGCATGGCATCTCGACATATATGATGAGTAAACTAAGCAGATGGCGGTGCAACAAAGTAGAAGAAATGCAAGACAACATATGCAAGATACCCGCAATCAATAAAACATTGCCAAATTAGAACAGGCACCTTGATGGGTGAACAGGACAGGCCATCTGCCTTTGACTCCTCGGGGTTAGAATAGTCATTAGGATCATATTTTGAACAAGAATCAACAGGTGGGGAGCATATGAGTTTCATTGCATCCAGAATGGCACTCAATGCCTTGGTGCCAATTTTGTAAGTCATTGCAGTGTTTAGCTTCAAGAGTGGACTGCTGCTAGTGTGACACAAAGCAGCTACACAGATCATAGTGTAGATATAACGGGAAAACCTTAAGCATCAGAGTAAAATCAGCAAAGTGGAACTTGCTAGAATATATGTGCTAGTATTGCCGGTATGGCTAGAAAGGCTTCGGATAACAGCTCTCTTCAAGTGAAGGTGCGGTACTGTTAATATCAGTGTAACTCTCAAAGGCGACACAGCTCCCCGCATTTCCTTGCTATTCTTATAGGATTCAAGTGGGCAGGCCACTAAAATCCTATTCCTATGTTTACAAGATCCTACGAATCAAAGAGGCTCAAAGTGTCCATCACAACCGACCGTATAGACCTCTACACTGCAAATGTCCCTGCTCATCTTCAGTACAAGGAACATACTGTACTACTATCATACTCCCTTCGTTCCAAAATATAAGTCTTGGTAGAGATTTCCACTATGGATCACATACAGATGTATCCAGATACATTTTAGAGTGTAGATTCACTCATTTTTCTCCATATGTAGTCCATGGTGGAATCTATACAAAGACTTGTATTTAGGAACGGAGAGAGTACATATTAAAGAAGAACGGAAGAGGAACATGGTAAAGAAGAGCAAGCAGATTTTGGATAATAAAATGTTGGTTGCGAAGTACCCACACACGATGAACCAAAGCGCATTAAGAATGCAACTCCCAGCTGTCTCTTGACCATTTCACGCGGTTGGATGAAGATCCTACGTCTCCTAACCCTTCTTCTTCGTCGTCTCTGATTCTTCCCATACAGAACACCGCACGGGCCGCCGGCCGGACCACCGGCCCCCACCGCCTGTGTTCCTCCGCCACCCCCCCCCCCCCCCCCCCCCCCCCCCCCCCCCCCCCCCGAGTTTTCTTCGTTTGGCAAGGCCCCACAACCACCCGAGCCCCTTCGATCGCACCGGCAAACTCCGGCGAGCTCTGAAAAATCGACTGACCCAATTTTGAAATTTAGTCTACTGTGACTTAACTAGAGTGGAATATAAAAGGGGAAAACCATAAGCATTGGGAGTATAGTGTTGAGCGTGCCATGGCGGATCTGAAGGTGCAAACTGGACAAAGGCAACTTCACAACCAAGACAAGAAATCGGAGTAAAGCAGTGGCGATCTATTTTCTTGCTGCGATAAATAAGTTGAGTGGATACGAAAGAGTACCGCCTCTGGTGCGGTGCCTGGTACGCATCTGCTGAGAATTTGACGGTGCTGCGATAGCGATGGCTGTCGGCGGCGTGGAAGCAGATCTAGCAGGGTAGACGATGGCGGCGGGGCGCGGTGGATGAGACGGTCGTAGGAGCGGCGCCGGCAGGGTGGACGACGGCGGGGATGAAGCGAGAGGACGGGATGCAAGGATCCCGGTCCTAAGCCATCGATGAGAGAGGTCGATCTCTTGTAATGCACGGCAGCGTCGGGGTATCAGCTCCGGCATGGTGGAGGAGGACGGCGGTGGATGGGGCGGCGGACGGCGGCGGGCGGAGGAGGGTGGGGTGGAGAGGGTGTTTTGGCGCCCACGGAGTACGAATGGGGAAAAGGGAGGTAGAGAGGAAGGGGGGAACCATGTATTCAGGGCGCGCTTGTCTCAAATGCGAGGAAATTTACAAACTTAGCCCCCGTTTCAAATTTCTACTACATCACAGCAACATTAGCCGGTTGGCGATAGGACAGTAATCTCGCATACACCGAATATTTGCCGACGAGAGTTTGTTTTTGGCGCCAACCGTGTATGAATATGAATCGGGGAGGGAGTCGATTTCGGCCGAGGACACATTGTGTTTTGGCGCCCACCGTGTATGAATCCGGGTGAGAGGCGGTTACGTCATGTTTGGGTGAAATTACAAACCTACTCTTATCGAAACCTATAGAAATCCAGCAGAAGGCTTTGCGTGGCAGGGATAGGCAGTAGTGATTTCCATCTCGCAGATTTTGGTTTCGGGCGGTTACTGCGACTTTCCCCGCTTCATTCAAATTTTGCAGAGTGCACGTTTACCGTGCCAACTCAATTCAAATCCCGTTTGTATTCTAATTTTTTTCGGGCGGGATCCATTTTCAATTGGAATTACATTCTATATACATCATTTTTTTATATATACTTTCAAAAGCACAACAAAGAATTCTGCTCCTTTATATGTATAATATGATTTACAAATACAACGATATCGAAATCTTAAGGTTGAATTCGAAAAAAAATTAACCAAATTATGTTATACTAAAATGTATGGGTCAGTAATATCTACATATTAAATAATATAGATGTGCGTGAATTCATATGTGTATGCATGTTTGATAGATCAATTTTGTTTCGAGTATGGATTACATGTATCATCATCTCGAATTCAAATATTTGAATCCCTTTTTTCTCACTCCTTTCACGCCCATCTCTCTCGCATGGATGCTCCTTCAAGTAGCTATCACTCTCTTTTCTCCAGCTCACCTGCACGCTCACTTCATGTTTCTCCTATCCTCGCAAACATGGTCTCTCGACGTCTCCCTTGAGAAGTGTCACACTCTCCCTATCATTATACATTACACGGTTTCATTATCTCTCACGTCTCTACTGTTCTCTGGTGTCACTCGGTACCTAAGCTTTCTTTTTCACCGCCACACACACAATCTCCACTCGTCTTTCACTTTGTCTTTCTCTGTGGGATTCTCTCACACACCCTATATGTCTCTACATATGACTCGTACCACTAAAATTACTCTCTCTCTCTCTCTCCTGTAGACACAACATTTGTTGCGGTCTCCTTTTCGTCTCCATCCCAGACAGACATTATTCATTTGTTTACCGATCAGACAACCCCGACTACCGTCTCCTCTCTCTCTCTCTCTCACGGACACACACACACAACTCCTACTTCCACTCCCCTTCCCAACTACCTTCTCACACACACACACACACACAAAACTCTCGCTTTCGCACCCCGACTCATATTTCTCTCACAAACATTTATCGACTAGCTAGCCTCTAGATAGGTTTATACACCCGCACACTCGTGCTTCCACCATTGCATACATGTCTCTCTCCCGCTCCTTGTATCTATGTAGATTTTTCTTCCCTTCTTGAGACACGCCCTCTTGATCATGAACACACACACTATCGCCTCATTTTAAGCTGATACCTATCGCACACACACTCCTTGTGTCTTTGTCATAGATGCACTCCGTCCTCCTCCACTCTCCCTCTCTCTCACACACACATGGGCTTTTTGCAACAACTAGCAAGATGCCCATGCGTTGCACGGAACATCAAGATGCATTTGTATGAGTAGTTTATCTTGTGGGGGAAAAGGATGAATGAGGGAAGGCCTTATTTACAAATGTGGAGAGGGGTGTGGGTATCTTTTTGCAAAATTGCCATAGTTTCCTTCCTATCCGTCAGATATAGATCGGACGGCCTATATTGCAGGATGGCAGGCACACGATCATCACCGACAGTGCTTTTTATAAGAGTAGGGATAAAAATAGAGTTGGTGATGATGGTGGGCCTGCCATCCTGCAATGTAGGTCGTCTGATTTATATCTGACGGATAGGAAGGAAAATATGGCAATTTACCCTCACTCTTCACCACATTTGCAGATAAGGCCTTCCCTCGTTCATCCTTTTCTCGCACATGATCTTGATGTTCCGTGCAACGCACAGGCATCTTGCTAGTAAGAGTAGAAATTAGACATATACCACTTCTCGAATCTTGAAACCAACAACATTCCTCCCTTGTCTCATCAAAACCGCCAAAGGAATATATTTTGAGTGAAACATAACATATTTTTAGTGATATAGGTATTTCAAAACTAGACTTTTTTCTATCAAATCGGTGAATATGTATTAATCAACTTTGATCATGTGGCAACGCATTGGCACATTGCTAGTAGTTATTATAATTTTTTGGACACCAGACAAAAGGTGGAGTACATATACGAAGAGAAGAGGCGCACGCACGTAGTCGGCCTCTTGCTGTCTCGCACACATGAGTGTTACGTAAAGGCGGCTGTCGGTGTCAAAACTGGCGGATCTTGGGTAGGGGGTCCAGAACTGTGCGTCTAGGCCGGATGGTAACAGGAGGTAGGGGACACGAAGTTTTACCCAGGTTCGGGCCCTCTTGATGGAGGTAAAACCCTACATCCTGCTTGATTAATATTGATGATATGGGTAGTACAAGAGTAGATCTACCACGAGATCAGAGAGGCTAAACCCTAGAAGCTAGCCTATGGTATGATTGTATGTTGTATATGATCTATCGACTAGCCTGGCCTCGGTTTATATAATGCACCAGAGGCCTAGGATAACAAGAGTCCTAGCCGAATACGCCGGTGGGGAGGAGTCCTTGTCTTGATCGCCAAGTCTTGTGGAATCTTCCTTGTATGCGGCAGCTGCCCGAACTGGCCCATGAGTATACCGCCATGGGGGTCCTCGGCCCAATCTAACAGATCGGGAGATTACGTGGTGAGTACCCCCTAGTCCAGGACACCGTCAGTAGCCCCCTGAATCGGTCTTCAAGTTAGGGACGCTCCTCGATTCTTCCAAACCATTCTTCATCTTCGGTCCTCGGTCTTGAAAACTGGTTCAACAAATCTTCTCATCTCCGATCTTGAGGATCGCCGAAATGCATTCGACGAGTTTACACGTCGGGTATCCGAGGAGCCCCTTTAAGTTTCCGGCCTTTATCAATGCCTTGTTATTTTTATGCCACACCTCGGGTTTGAAGTTGTTCCCGGGCGGCAGCGTCCTCTTGCGTCCGAGCTCCAACGCCGGACTGCATTCGAGGTATCTTTTGCAGCCGAGCACCAACGCCGGACCGCTTCCCAGCTCTAACGCTGGAATGTATCCGAGCTCCAACGCCGGACTATGTATCTGAGCTCCAACGTCGGACTGTATCCGAGGTATCGTAAATCACCTTGGTTCAAAGAAGTTTGAAGGATTTTAGCCGAGCGTAATGCCAGAAATGCCCTCTATGGAGCCAGCCACTAGCGCCCGAGCTTTATGCCGGACTGCTTCCGAGGTGGTGCACCACCCCAAATGTGGGCCAATTTTTGTCAATATTTTTGATTGGTGCAATTTATTCTCTGCCGAGATATATAGCCAGTAGCCCTCAAGGTGGGTATCGGTCTAAAACCCGAGATGCACATGAAGGATGACATAAGACCGCACATCCCAGTAGCCGGTGAGACTCAGGTTGATTTGCAAAATCGGTCTGAGGATCAAGTCCTAGCTCGGCAAAATACTTCGGGACACAAAAAGTGGCATGCTCAGTCCTCGAGACTCAGGTTGGGTGCGGCCGACCAACCTGAGGATCAAAATCTCCTCGGAAACTATATTACACTTAAAATTTTCTGCATTGGACAGGCAATGCAGTAGCCCCCGAGACACTGGTCGGGTGGCAACACCAGATCAGGGGATCGATGTGCCCCTTTAATATTTGTAAATAATAAGCCCGAAGCCCAGTGCCCCCCGGCCTTAATGCGGGCACGGGTGGCCGAATTAAGGATTGATATCCATAGTAAAATCACAAATTATGTGTAATGACTCTATGTATCCAAGTACTTTACGTCATTAATGCTCGGATCCGCATTGTACAAAACTTTGTTGACCGACCATCGGCTTCCACCTCCTCGGCCAATAGCCGAGGAGTGTTTGTCCGACTTTATAAAGCCTTTATGAGGGCAAAGATTTACAACAAACAAGGCAATCTGGCCATATGGTTTTATAAACAAAGGTACGCAGAGAGGTATGCTATATTACTGTTTAACAAAAGAAATGTCTTCCGAAGAAAATAGTCCCGCTATCTGTTCCTTTCTTTGGGTTGTCATGCTAAGCATGATCATGAAACCTCAGCTCCAATGTAAGAGCAAAATATCGAAGATTTAGTTTGGGAGGCCAGTTAATAGCCCCCGGTAGTGTTCGGCGACCGTCGAGGTCAAGCCGTAAACACTTCGGCCATTGTTATGAATGGCCCGTCATTTAACACCGTCATCGGATAGCTGACCAATTTACGCTTATTGTGACAGTCAGTTTTCGGTTTTCTCCACTGAGGTGCTTAACCATGTGAGTTGGAAGCACAATCGCAGTGGTTCTCCCTTTGCACACCTAGCCGAACAAAGCGGAACGTAGGAGGCAAGCGCAGGAGCCGGGCAACCCAACTATTGACCGAAGACACAATTCGAAACTGATGCATATATAGCAATATCCGAGAATGTTTTTGCCGAATCTCTAAAGGTGTCCGGCATTGCACTACGAGACTTGTGCTGAAAACATACAAATAGTTTAAAAGTGCCATAAGCTTGGAAAACCAAAAAACGTCAGTAAAAACTTGACGTCCGAACAAGATCAAGTGTTCGGTGCCAATCCAAAATTGGCCTTAGCAAAAGAAGTGCTTCTGTTGTGCTTTAACATGGTACATCCTATCTCAAGACTTCAAGCAGGTCAGCCTACGGCTTCAACCTCCTATCCCGAGGGCGGAGTACTTCTCACTAGGCCAGTTTAGCAAACTAAACTCTAGCGGCTTTGAGAGAGAAATTAGGCTCCCCGGCTAGTGACCACACACTCGTTTCGAAAAAAGGAGTGATAGATAATAATAATAATAATAATAATAATAATAATAATAATAATAATAAAACTTTGCAACGACTAAGAAGAAGAACACTTATCATAAAACGGCTCATATAAATTTAAGAGCCCCCAAGTGACTTGGGTAAAAGAATGATTGCATGTACCGAAGTACTTATATCATATCTATGTTCAACCGAACTTTAAACGCGTCTTAACCGACCGTCGGCTTCTCCCTCTTCGGTCAAGGACCGAAAGGTGTTATGTACTCCATCTGTCGAGAATATCGACGGTGTTTCCAATAACCACGCAATCAGGCCATAAGGCTATAACAGACAAACCGCGTTCAGGGAACTTATGCTATATTACTGCGAAGTGTAAGAAGCATCTTCAAAGAAAGTAGTACCCCCACCGATACCTTTCTTCGGTGCTCATTGTTATTATGAGACTTGTGCAATAGATTTTTTGTACTCATGAGTTCCGTTGTGTGCCGACCATCATTGAAAACTATAAGAGCGCTAGCTTTCGGCTTCACCCAGTCTGAGGTCCGGCTCGGATGACCCAATCATGACAATCGCAGAGGTGCTCCCTTTACTCCCCAGCCGAACAATCGGGAATGTAGGAGTAAACACAAGAGCGAGGCAACCCAGCTTGCAAATCGCTTAAGTCAATATGGTGCCTATTGTGGCGTAATACACGAACAAGGAACGAAGCCGTACAAGTATAATCATATGCAAGAGGAAAAGATTCATGAAGGAAGCCCCCAATTGAATTGGGTATTTGAATTTATGCGTCACAAACAAAGTTTGGACAAGGAATTTTTTTACAAGCAACTTTTTTCCAAAAAAGTATAATGCTTGGTCGAACCGAACACAAGTTAGAAATTAAAGCTTTGAGCATGAAAGCGACTTAGCTGGTTAATGTGTTCGGTATTGATGACGCGGTCCGAGCTTGATGCGGGGCAAGGTTCCATCCCTCAAGCCGGTCCTGAGGTGGCGGAGCGGAGAGCTTGACACGCCGAAGTGGTGACATAGCACGATCAATGCAGACCGGCAGAGTGACGCCGAAGTCCCCGGATCATTTTCCTGTGCACAAAAAATAGTGCAAACCGGAGATAATAGTTATAATGATAATTAAAAAATCGTTGCATAATAAATAATTTATGCAAAGTGAGTAATAAAAGAAATATGGCCTGGCGCCGAAGTTAATGTCGATGCAGGGCGTCGGCGTGATGCGGTAAAGGCGTGGCAACGCCTGTATTAATTCACAGGTCGGTCCGAGCTCCGGACACGGCGTTCGCCGGACTATGTACGGAAACTGACCGAACCACCATGCGACTGTTGTTAATGCGGCCACCATTTGATAGACCTGTGTACATATGATGGACAAACCAGAGTAATAATTCCTTGGGAAAAATGAACCCAAACAAGCAAAAAATATTGGGATTAATAGCACCTGGTTTATTTGTTGTAGCAATCCGAAGGAAGGTGATTCCCAAAAATGGGACTCAATCCGCACACCCATTGCCTGATGGGCGATAAAATGACGGCATGGCAATGCTGGAAAAGGTTGGATCGCCGAGGCAAAGCCCTCGGTCCAGCTAACGTGACGGAGCTGGTCGGCTAGTGACACCGAAGTGTCCGGAGTAGGTTGATGAAGAGATCGCGAAGCCCCCGATCCAGCCGAGATGTCGAAGCCTCGATGTCAGCCGATGAGTCGAAGTAGGTCGACATGATGGACACTAGCTTGAAGAAGCAATAGTGCGGCCCTGCCGATGCAGGTCATGACGTGGTCGATGCCGGCTTGATGAAGCGACCGTGCGGCGATGCCGGTATGCCCGCTCCGTGTAATCCGTGGGGCGGTGATGTTGGTGATGATTTATCCTTCACAATGCCGGACTCTTGTTCGGCTTGCCGAGATGATGATCCGAAGAAGTTGAGCTCGGCTCAACAAAGTGACGACGTGTCTAGCGCAGGTCGGCAGCCGTGGAGCAATATTGCCGGACTGGTTTGACACCAGCATGATGTTTAGTGGGATGTGTTCGGGAACAAAACACAATACCCCATACAAAACTTCCTTCAAAAGGGATGTCCGAAATCCCGTTCATAAAAAAGACGAACTCGGGTCGGATTCGTTTTCGCGCAGAAAACAGATCCGAAAAGTGATGCACTAATCGGAAGGTTTCCGAGTTTGGACGGTCGGATCGAGCTGAAATTTTGAGAGGTGGTAGATATAGGAATTCTGCAGCCGATCAACGGTTGGATCTTCCAAAGGACGTCCGAGCTAGAAGATGGACACCACGCCCTAAACTCATCCAGATTCCCGTCCAGATTTGACAGGGCTCTGGTATATCGTGGATTGCCAGAGATTCCTCCATGGAACTCGATGAAATTTTCCAGGGTTGTTGTAGACTCAATTCCGCACAATTCCACCAAAGCGATCGTTAAAAAGACACTTGAGGAGGCGGTGGTGGCGGACACAAGTTTGATGTCCAAAAAAATAGCACGGTCGCCCAAGGGCAATGTTGACATTGAGCCCGCGGGCTCCCTGGATGATTCCTCCATGATCTTGCTATAGATCGGAGTTGATGTTTATAAAGGCCCTCATCCGAACATGACGATCGGAGGTAGGGCGCAGTCCTTGGTCAAACCAAGGTGACCAGTCGAGCTGGTGACAAAGATGTCGAAGTCGCAGTTGATCTGCAGCGAGCCATCAACCTTTTGCCGAACACACAGCGGAACTCTCAATGAAAGCACCAATGTCGGTGTCAAAACCGGCGGATTTCGGGTAGGGGGTCCCGAACTGTGCGTCTAGGCCGGATGGTAACAGGAGGTAGGGGACACGAAGTTTTACCCAGGTTCGGGCCCTCTTGATGGAGGTAAAACCCTACGTCCTGCTTGAATAATATTAATGATATGGGTAGTACAAGAGTAGATCTACCACGAGATCAGAGAGGCTAAACCCTAGAAGCTAGCCTATGGTATGATTCTATGTTGTATATGATCTATCGACTAGCCTGGCCTCGGTTTATATAATGCACCAGAGGCCTAGGATAACAAGAGTCCTAGCCGAATACGCCGGTGGGGAGGAGTCCTTGTCTTGATCGCCAAGTCTTGTGGAATCTTCCTTGTATGCGGCAGTTGTTCGAACTGGCCCATGAGTATACGGCCATGGGGGTCCTCGGCCCAATCTAACAGATCGGGAGATTACGTGGTGAGTACCCCCTAGTCCAGGACACCGTCAGTGGCGTTAACAAATAAACCCTAAAACCCTAGGTGCATGATTGCTGCATTCGCGGGTACTGGGTATGTGGTGGAGCACCTTTGTAGGAATAGTCAGCTCGCGTGATAATTTGATCCATAGGAGTTGATGGTCGGGACCAAAGGTGAACGGCTTGGAGCGCGGTGGCTCGCCAGTTGCCACAGATCAAGTAGCCATGTTTAAAATATCATTTTTAGCGGGGTTAAGAGTTCCGATTTTCAATGGCGCTTTATAAGTAGTAAGTAGTTTTTAGAACGATTGGTATGGATCAAAAATGGAATTCATAGTACTACGTACCTCCTTGGCGTATGGTTGTATGGTTTTTTTTTGCGATGGAAGTTGTATGGGTTTATGTTGCGAGATGTTGAACCTGGTAGTTCTAGGGCAAATACTATGGTTTAGATTTAGATGCTGGTTTTCAGTAATGAAAATCGGAAGGGGAAACCCTTCTTTGATTAAAAAAACTACTACCTCCATTCTGGTTTACTAGTCCCCATCGTACTTTGGGTCAATGTTTGTCCACAAATTTTACTTGTAAAATGTGAATGGAAAACGAGATTTTGTTATACCCAAACAAAAAAGGACTGGAGGGAGTGATTTCTCTGACACAGACGCAACCTCTCATAGCGCAGGCATTGAACCGGCGCACCGGCCAAGAGGGCCGCACTCACTGCAGGCCCGGATGAGCATGCCTCCTCGCCGCTTGCAACCAGCTTAAGACTGCCCCGCCTGCCTTCATTGAATCCACGCGTGTGCCGGCAACACGTCCTTCCACGAGCCGACAGGCATTTTAGAACACAAAAAATGACTAAAATATAATTAATTTACACATGGTCTTGACTTGTTGTGCTCGCACTGGTAGCAGGAACTAGTAGAGGATTTTCTTTATTTATAACTCTCCTCATATTTTTTTGCTTTGAAGTGAATCATGGTTGTGGACATTATGTATGAATGTGCATATATCTGTGAACATGAGTTTGATGTGGAAGTTGAACTTGGAATGTCGGGCTTGCGCGTGAACTATACCATGTCCAATGCTTCGTCTGTTATTGTTTGGAAAGTAATTGTTGTTATTACATGACCCAAAAAAACATTTGTGCCACATCAGTAGATGCACGGACATCACAACAGGCATGCTGACTGGATAAACATTTGAACCTAGCTATTATGAAGGAAATTTTGTATTGACAACAGTTTTAGATAGCAGGAGACACCTAGCCTGCTCTGCCTCTGCTAGCTTATTTCCGGCTTCTTCCATCTCTTCTTTGGCTTGGGTGAAGAGAGCATCTGATTGCTCTTTTCGCTTCTTCAGGAACTCAGCTACATTCTCAATGGCTGCTGCACGCTTTCTTTCAGCCTTTACTAATGCCACGAGGACACGAACAGCTGACGACTCCACCTGGCTTGTGTGTAATCCAGCATCATCTGGGAATTTGCACCTTGTGTCTAATCCAACATCATTAGGGAACTGGCACCTTGTGTGTAATCCAGCCTCATTTTGGAAACATGATCTCGAGGTTGACCATACTTCCCTCCTCGCAGGAACTGCATCCTGACATGAAGTTACTTCTTCTTTAGATCAATACTCAGAGCAACCTAGATCCATTTAGTAGAAGCTAGATAAACAGAACTCAAAGAAGTAAATTCAAAAGGAAAATAAAAATAAAAACAGCCTACAAGGTGAGAACACCCACATCCTACGTCAAGCTAAAAACGAAAGCATTAGGACGATTAAGACTCTTCTTATTACACATTGAAGAACACCACGCTTAAGAGAAACAGAAACTACAACATATACAAATCGAAGAACACGAGGCTACATGAAAGTAATTGAAAGGGTGTTACTTACCAAAGCTCGTTTTACAGGTTCGATGCAGCTCCTCTTTAACTTGCCACGCTCCTTGAAGATGTCCCGAATATCCCATGTTTGGTCTTCATTGCTCCTTTGCATGTTCGCACTCGTGGTTTTAAAATCTCAACATGGCAAGAAACATATACTACTAGTAATACTCGCGCATCTTGTGGGCAACATTAAAGCACTCGTTTGCCATGTTAGAGAATCTCCAACAGAATCGCAACGCGCGGCGCTTTAAAAAAGCGTTTACAGTGCTGAGATCAAGAAGTAGATACTAGAGAGTAGAGGATAGTTCTCAGCATAGATAGATAAAAAAAGATAATTCAACTACTCCTCGTCGTCCGACTCCTCCTCGGTGATGTCCTCCTCTAACGTCTAACTGTAGGCGTGAAGATACCGATCGTCGTCGAATTCCCAGGGCGACGCTGCTCCTAGCCTCATGTTGAATTGAGCGTCCCCTTTTCGCCTACGCTTGTCCTCGCGATAGGCGGCTCGCTCCGCCCTCCTCTTATCCCTCTCCGCCCTCCTTTGCGCGTAGAACTCGCGCTCGTTGATGATGTCCTCCAGGAAGTGTTGGCGCCACAGCGCCATGGCTTCCTCGTCCATCTCGGCGATGCCGAGACGGTGCTCCAGCCTCCGGTTGTCACGACGATCCTCGTCGGTGCTAAGCCGCGGTAGAGGCGCGAGCTCCTGCGCCTGCTCCCGCGTCGGCACGTTGGGGAAGTTCAATGTTCTATGAGGCCACCGGAGGCGCCACACCGCCGCGTCGTACGCGCGGGCGGCCTCGTTGGCGGTGTTCAAATTGCCGAGGCCGAGGCGCATCCCGCGGAACCGGATCTCAGCGGAGAAGCCGTCGGAGGGGCGCGCGCGGACGCCGTGATATCCCCAAGTTTCCCGGCGACGCGGCGGCATGGTGGCGCGGCGGCGGCGAGGCTAAAAAGAGTGGGGAGAGAGCGGTGGCGAGGCACAGAGCGGGGAGAGAGCGGTGGCAAGGCACAGAGTGGTGGGAGGGCGTTGGATTTTATAAAGCGCGTCGGACGCCGCGCGCCAAAACTAGCGCACGCGGGGCCGCTTTTTCCCGCGCGTGCGTGATCCATTCCCGACGTCTCTGCTATCTCTACTCTCTTCTCTACTGTTATATTTATTTTATATTTAATATTTAATATTTATCTCTACTTCCTTTACTGTCTACTTTTTTATCTATACTTTTTTCTTGCAATATAGGTCGTCCGATTTATATCTGACAGATAGGAAGGAAACAAATGGGAATTTTGCAAAAAGATACCCATACCCCTCTCCAGATTTGCAAATAAGGCCTTCCCTCGTTCATCCTTTTCTCCCGCAAGATAAACTACTCATACAAATGCATCTTGATGCGTGCAACGCATGGGCATCTTGCTAGTTCTAAAAACCTTTCCATCATTTGCCACACTACTGGTTGTAGATGAAAAACCTACCCAAGCACAGCGCGATATAGGAGTGACGCACAATTACAAGCTGATATTATTTTGGACAATGGAGGCTATAACCAATTACTTTTACGGGAACAATAGCACCCAGGAAATTTGAAGGGTAGGTATGAACAAAATTGGAACTGCACATGTCCTGCTAAGTGATTCAATACACACATTACCAATCGAGGAGGAGAACGATGGTCGCGGCGGCCTCTGTGAGACATGGTCGGCAACGGGAGTCAGTTCATTGTCCACGAATGTGGTACTTCTGCGCTTGGCGTCGGCTTCCGGGAAGCAGATCCGAGACCATGGAAGACGATGCCGGGGAAGAGGCTCCGTGTACGACGACGACGACGGTGGACCGGCTCCAGTGCGGCATACGAGGTCGTCAATGAGGTAGATGCGCTGCGGTGGACGAGTGCGCCGATGTAAAGGGGAGGAGCACGAAGGCTGCGGTGCCGTGGAGAAGTCTATTTTGCGATGGGGATAGAAAATGGGGAGTATTCAGGTGTACTACTCTGGGTGCCGGGGTGGGGTTGGCTGGGTAGGGTGAACCTGAAGTTACGAAAATAGCCCCCTACCAAGCGTCATCCGTAGGCCTGTTCCGAAGGCTATGATGGTAACTTCCCACTGCTCGAATCAGGGTCGCGGGAGATTTTCCCGCCGACCTCAAAATTTTGTGACACTGGACTCCCCGTGTGGCGTGTTGAGTGATTCGGCTAAGCAACTAGCGAGTAGTAGTAAACTCTGCATATTAGGTTTGATCGAAGTCAAACTTCCTAAAGTTTGACCAAGTTTATAGAAAAATATAAACATTTACCATAACAAATATGTATGATGTGAAAGTACATTCAATAATGAATCTAATGGTATTTATTTGTTATTGTATATGTTGATATTTTTTGTTATAAGCTTTATGAGAGTTTACTAAACTTGACTTTGACCAATGCTAATACGCGGACTTAAATAAAAACGGAGGGAGTACACATTTGTTTTCTTAGTTTGTAGTGAACTAATCATTTGTTGAAATTGTGAAATAAATATATTAGGCTATTGACTTCGAATGTAATGGTCTATACAATTCAATAGTTACAATCATTGTCGAATCCCAAGATGTATACAAGGTCTATAGTACTTCACAACATGCTCAAAATCACATAATCGCAGTCAAATGAGAATCGAAATGCATTTCATAGTTATTACTTTGTAGGATGCAACAAAAAAACAACCATAACTCTACATCAGCCATTATAGAAGCAACATTTTGACATATCCCAATGTGTGAATGAAACGTGCAGAGAGAGCTTTTGAAGATGGAGCAGATAGGGCGGGAAAGATTGTATGTATGTGGACGAGAGAGTAGGAGACAAACCTAACGAGACATAGAGAGAGAGATATAGAGAGAAAGAGAGAGGAAGAAGTTAGGTCTGTGAGAAAGATGGATACATGTAATATACATGAGATGCGTGTGCATCTGGATTCTGTATACGTGGAAGGAGAAGAGACAACCTGTTTGATGAGAGAGCTGGAAAAACATGGACGAGAGGGGAAGGATCTCCTGGGTTGAGGGATTGACAATTTTGTGCGGGGGAGAGAGGGATTGGTAATTTTGTGCAAGAGAGAGAGAGAGAGGGTGGGGGGAGGAGTCAGTCAGCCATCGTCACATCACCCTGCTTCCAAATGACCCCGCATTCTCTAGCGCGGTGTGGTCGCCGTCTTTGATCTGCTCGATGCCCTCTTGGAAGATTGAGGTGTTTGCATGTTGGGGTGCAAAGAAGCACAAGCGAGAGTGGTCGCCGTATAACCTTGGATGGGGATGAATTGTGTGCTCGGGGGAGTGTGTGTGTGTGTGTGTGTGTTGTGCTGCGTCTCTCTCTCTCTCTCTCTGTGTGTGTGTGTGTGTGTCAGATATTGAGAGAAAACAAACCTAAGGAGATAAATTGGTATTCACGAAGAGATTGTGCGGGCCTTGAGGTGGGCATGGACCGGGTGAGGGTGTCAAAATGTGCGCGTTGATGCATGTGTTTCATGCGACCGTGCGAGGGACAGACGAATCGAGAGAGATGGTTGTTGTGTTACAGATGCTCCTCTCTCTGTCTCTCTCTCCCTCTCTCTCTCTCTCACACACACAAGTAAACTAGAAGACCGTTCTCTCATGTATACACAACGTATCAGCATCTGTCTATGTCTCACTCATGCATGATCATTTGCACATTCACACCTCTCTATGTCTGTATCACACGCACACCGTCTCCACATTTCCCTTCCGCCACAACACACATATGAACACATAGACACGTTCTCTCTCAGTCACACACACAAAATCAGTATTAAAAAAACTAGGGCGCACCTAAAATGTCCAAATCCAAATAAACACGAACTAGAGCTAAATTCAAATATATGGAAATATTGCAGCGTCAAGAACTTTCACAGGAAAAAAAGTTGAGTAATATTCGAGGATTGTTTTCACACACACAAAAAGGTTCGGTGGATGTCCTTCGAGTGCGACACGGTGATGCACCATTCGATCGACCGCGCGGCCGTGGTTCACGCGCTTGCACAGGATTCCGTATCGTGGCTGTGGTACTAACTAATAAAAGCGCTACCTAAGTCTAATGTTTATGTGTACTATTACGGTTTTCTTTTAAGTTTGACCAACCTTATATATAAAACTAAAGTAAGCTCCCACACGCACACTCATCAATATGCCGGCGCCGCCGTTGCGCATGCCGGCGCCCGCCTTTTGAGGCCAACAATTTCTCACCCATCACCGCCATGTCGCCGCCATCCTTGTGCCATGAAGATGAAGGCTCGCCCGCTCACATCGTCTGCAGTCCCTCCTCGTGATGCCGCCGCGCTACCAAGCACGCGAGCAGCTGGTGGAGCCGCGTCTATGCACGCAACGTACGGAGAGGAGGACAAGCGCGTGCTCCAGCACGCCGGCGAGGAGGAACTAGTGTGTCATTGTCGTCTCCGCCCGTGCGGAGGAGGCGCGCATGGTGGCTGTCGCGGCAGAAGCCGGTCGCGCACGCGTCGAGCCTGCAAACTGGGTGCGGACGCGGAATCTACCTTCGAGACCTTGAATGCCACGTGGATCCTGCAATCTGAAGGAGCAATTTGGGTCAGTCGACTCATGTGAGCCGTTTGATGCAACATGGATGGCTAGAAGGGCTTCTTCCACCTCTTCTGCCATCTTCTTCAATCGCTCCGTCGAACTTCTTTCACAAATTGACTGACCCAAATTATACTACTAGTACGAATGTATTAAGTACAGTAGGAACATAAAGATACGAGCAGTAGTACCAACTACAAGAAGAACAGTAGTAAGACATAGTACTAGTACTACTGTACGTACTAAAGAGTTCAAATAACGAGAAAGAACATAAACATAGTTCTGATGGGGCCTCAGCACAACACACCCTTGAAAATAAACTAAGCAACTAGTCTGCTTGACACTGCAGTAGAACCAGCATGAGCGACGACACTACCACCTACTCGGAGTCCGAGTTCACGTCCTCGACTTCGTCCTCGACCCTCTTCCTCTTCCTCTTCGCCGACGCTTCTTTGCTTGAACCGTACACTGGGCTCTTCTTCTTCATCCAAACCTTGTAGATATTTAAACAAAGGTAGGCATCCATTGTTGCGTACAGGATGTGATCTTCATCTAATGTCTTCGACTCTCATGCATGATGAAACTCCTGATGAGGTTTCTTCAGTTTAGCGTATGAAGGATCAATTATGGCTACTGCCAGGGTCAGCATTGAAGGTTGAGAGGAGGACACCAGGCTTGCCTTCTGGAGATCAAAGGGCTGGCCTACAATGAGACCTATCCGATGCAGGACATCCCTGTTGTTCTTAAAGCCTATAGTAATGAATTTCACTCTTTTGTCCTTGAGGAAGTTCTTAAAATCCTGGCATTCAATGTCGGCATGGCATATGTGGTAGACCAAGCAAACGTTATGTACGCAAACCTGGATCACGGCGGGCTTCTTCCTCTCTTCGTCCTTTAGATCCTTCTCTCGTCCCAGGACTGTGGTGTACTCAACATCTAGCCCAGCGACCCACTCATCCGTTGAACTGTTGAACATGCATAGGAAGCGAGCAAGCCATGCTTTCACCGTCTCGGATCCACGTGTGTAGATGACGATGAACTGATTGCCGGTGATCGCTCTAACCTGGTACTCAGTGGCGACCATGGAGATTTGGGAGGCCATGGATTTTGGAGGAGGGTTAGGAGAAGTTGAACTGTTGTACCCCGCAAAAAAACTGGGAGCGAACTAATGTGAAAGGATGGGACGATTGGGAGCGAACTGTTGTAAGGTAGAAGACGGGGACGAGTAGGGCGTGCGAATTTCATGGGGTTGCTGGCTTGCCCGGTGGATAAATGGCTGCAAGCCCCCAAAGAGTTCTCGAGAACTATGCGGGACCCACTAGATGTCATGTCTACTAGACCCATATCGTAGGCCTGATGGTATAGCTTCTTCCTATTCGCACGCCATGCCGGCGCGTGGATGTAACTTCACTTAATTCCGTCAAACGTCGCGCCTCCCACGACCTTCGCCTCCCTCGTGCGGTCGCGCCCTTTGAGACTTCGACCGGCTATAAATGAGCAATTTTTTGCCTTTTTTTAGACAAGCAATTTTTTTTCCTACTCCGCATGCATGATACACCCTCTGGTACTTTTTTAGACTGGCTATAAATTTGTACTTTTTTTTGAACACCGCCTTATATTAATTAACCAGCCAAACCAGTACACTCATTCGATACAATATTCACCACACAGGGCGGTATGTTATTTACAAGAACACCATCTAATCTATTGTCAAAGCTATACTTAGCGATTAAGTGTGCCACCTTATTGGCCGAACGGCTAATCTTTGAAAATTGAAGATTGTTGATTCGAGATGCTCGATGCTTTCATCTTCAGGTCATGCATAGCAGACCTGTCATAGTCCCCCGACGCAAGAGACGCCACCACAAAAGCGCAATCAGTCTCTAAAATTACAGGATTATGAAGAGAAATACCTATGTAGAGACCGACAATGCAAGCCCTAAGCTCCGCTTCCTCCACGCTTTGACAGACATCAATGAAATCCCACGACCAAATTTATACTAAAAATATCAATATCTACAATACTGATTATAATGAGTATAAGAACTACGTTTTATAATGAGTGTAAAAATATTGATTTGACATTGTGAATGTTGACACGTTTTTCTATAAGTCTGGTGAAAGTAGAGGTACATTGACTTCAGACAAAACTTAAATGCAAAATGCAGACTAGTTCCTCCGTCCAGGTGCGTGCCATGTCCTATCTTGTCATCACAACAAGGTTAGCTATTAGAGTACCACTACCTCCCTTCTAGTTTAAAGGGCTCGATTCAAAATTTTCACCTACTCTTAGCAAGATAGTAGAGGCGGTGGAATAGTTTTTGAAGTCTGCAAAAGTACTCAACTAGTGCTGTCGTTCTTCACAAAAAATGTGTTTACCAATGCATGCATGAACACTAGTTACTCTAACCCCCTCTCTTCTTTAATTCTTTGCCACATCAGCATGTTCGCTATTCCCGTGTGCATGATACCAGCTAAGATACCACCATTATGGCCAGCCTTAATCATCGCATGCAATAATTTAGTGCACCTTGAAATATGAACATGTGTGGGGCATGTATGTTTTTAATGACTTGAGACTATACCTAGCCCGGCATGCAAGATGACTTATTATGCACCGTTCCCCATACCTGCAGGAAGCCCGTTCGTCTCCAAATCTTTTCCTCTCCATGTGTGGAAACAATATGCCTGCCAAACTCTCCTTCTCCCTCCGGCGGTCCCACCACTCCATCCCGTGTGAAAAAATCTGCATGCATGACTCTCCTCCCCCCACGCTCGTCCAATCCGTTGTGACCAGCAATATTTCCACCCCTTCACTCCCCCGTAATTTACTCCAACAAATATGCCCACGTAGTTGTTACTTAACTGCAGGTGCATTGGGTCACTGACATATGGGCCCAACAGGAGTCTGGCCCACATGTCAGTGACACAACTGGACCTGCAGTTAAGTCAGTGCAGCTCAGTCCATATGTTATGTAGGTGTGCCATTGCTCGCTATAAATACTGCGCCTACCACGGCGTCTCTATCTCCTCCCCCTCACGTTCTTGTTCATCGCTATCTCCTCTCCGTTCCTCTCACGTCGACCACCATGGCATCGCCCCTCCCAAGCCCTAGGAGCCCCTCGCTGCACCGCGCGGATGGTCATGCGTCGCTGTTCCGTTCCTCACCGCCACTAGTCGAGGAGGACGCATCGGTGTTCCACTCCTCGCCGCTACGCGACGCGTCGCCGTTCCATTCCTCGCCGCCACTAGTCGAGGAGGACGCGTCGGTGTTCCGCTCCTCACTGCGACGCGACGCGTCGCCGTTCCATTCCTCGCCGCCACTAGTCGAGGAGGATGTGTCGGTGTTCCGCTCCTCGCCGTGACGCGTCGAGGTGGATGCGTCGGCGTTCGAAATCTCGCCAGCACGCGCGCCGGAGGACGCGTCGGCTCCCTGCTACGAGGAGAACGCCGCGCCGCCCGCCGAGCCCCCCAGCCTTGAGGAGCTTTGGAAAGAAATGGATGTCGCCTTGTGGGAGGCTTTGCCTCCAGCAGAGCGCGCCAAAATAGAGGCGGAGAAGAAGGCCGAGGAAGAGAAGCGCACCGCGGAACAAGCTGCCTGGGAGGCCTATGTCGCATCCGAGAGAGTCGGGCAATTGGCTCTTTGGCAGAAGGCTCGTGCGAGGGCCATGAGGGTGGCGGAGGACGCCCGTGCCGACGCCCTGAGTGCAGTCGGGCCCAAGCGCCTCATCTACGCTTGGCGGTACGTGGACCGGGTGCACGCTTCCAGCGACGAGGAGTACCTGTTGGCGCCGGATCACCACACCGGTGAGATCGCGCTCGCCCGCCGGCAAGCCGCCAATCAGCACCTCGCGAGTTGCGAGGCTGAGAAAGAGGCGTCGTGTCGGCGCGCTGGGAAACGGCCGCGCACCAGGGCACTCGTGGCGCGCCGCAAGCGCTCCTGCGAGCGCCGTGGCTTTTAGGAGGAGTATAATTTTTGTTTCGTAAGGCGGTCTCATTAGTTTTGGGACGCAAATGATAAATACCGAATGTTCAGGAATTTTTAGCGTCCTTAATTAAGTATGTAAAAGGGAAAGTTTGGAAACCTTGTGTATTCGTACGCATTTTGCAAGTACGTGCATATAGCACAAACTTTACTATATATATCGCACTACACGTCTCTCTCAATATATGCTTGCAGACTGTGCTACTCCCTCCGTCCAGGTCAATAAGTCATCTTTGATGTGCACCGTGACCAAGAAGGAGGGAAGACTTATACACCTAGACAGAGGGAGTACTACTATTACTTATGTACGTGCAAATGCACGTTTTAACATTACGATGCGGTTTTTGTAAAAGTAAAAACAACACTAGTCAAGCTTGTGAAACGATTCAATGCAAAACAAATGCGAAAATGCTCGTTTGATTGTTTACTTTTAGCTTCCTTCTCTATGGTTATTTCTCTGTCGTACTTTTTATGGAGTATCTCACTGGTTGGAAAGGCATGCAAATTCCCAAACCGCTTCCTACACCCTGCATCGAATTTTTTGCCTAACAAGTTGTGCCGTGCAATTGGAATTCCGACTTGAGTACTACTACTAGTAGGAGTACCAGGGGCCAGTTCCTTTAGGCTTCTAGATTAGTAATCCCATAACTACTACCTACGTCCTGGTTTATTTGTCCCCATTGTAATCTGTGTCAAATTTTGATCATAAATTTAACTAATGAAATGTTAGTGCATGCTACATGCACTACTCCATCCGTCTAGGTGACTAAGCCATCTTAGGTTGTGCACCGTGACCAAGGAGGAGGAGAAAACAAGAAATGTTAATGTTTATTTGCTAACTAATAGTATTGCATGCAATGAACTAACCACTGCATGTCGTGTTTGATATCTCAAGTCATTAAAAGCATGCACACTCTTTATCTCTTATTGGTTGATATGTCAAGAAACGAGGTAGAAGTTAATGCACCGCGCCTAAGTGTTTTGGGATTATTTGGTTTTCGTAAGATGACTTACACACCTAGACGGAGGGATTACAATGGTGAGGAATAAACCAGTTAAATCTTTGGTCAAAATTTAGCACAAATTACAATAGTGAGGAATAAACCAGGACGGAGTAGTAGTTTAGAAGCCCAAATAAATGAGTGAGGCGCCTTATTGCTACTCTCCATTGTGACTAGTCTTGTGGGAAAAGCTGGGTAAGCCGCCAAAAGAACTGGCCCTAGGGGTAGTAGCTAGGGATCGAGTGTGCGAGATGAAACGGAGAAAGTAAATGCAGAGAGATGAAATGCAAAAAAGACGGAGGGATGTGGTGGTTGCTTGTCCGTTTATTTTACCAGGCCACTTATTACTGGGAGTGGTTGGGTTTTGTGATATGACGGATTTACTGCCGCGCCACGAGCGGGGTGAGAGGTGAGACTCCCGTGCAGCGCCGCCCTCTACACTTGTACTACATCGGTCATGGTTTATTAGTCCCCCATTGAATTTGACTGAAGATTTAATTGACAAAATTTTAGTGCATGTCAACAAAAACAATATCGTTGGATTCGTATTTGAACATAGTTTTGAATGATATAATTTTAGGTGGCATGCATCAGCATTTATCGTACTATATATAATGTTAGTTCAATTTTTGGTCGTACTAATCTATAGTAGTAAGGTGCCCGTGCATTGCACCGAAGAGTGAAATGCATTGATCGGGGAGTTGTTTATTTTGACAAAGGATGTGGGGGTCATCTCATGTGTAACGGGTATCGATAGGTTTCTTCAGATATTATTTCATCTCTAGAGCTCACAAACATCCGGGTGAAATATATAAATAGGTATCTTTTGCAAACAAAAGCGTTCAACTGTTCAGCCTGCATCCAAAACTTGTGAAGAAATAACACTTATTGTGCTTTGCAAGAAATGATCTTTAAGAATTAGTTTTTGAGTATCGATCGTTATACATGTTGGCTACAGATGACATGGCACTTTCTTATAGTCAACAGTTGGCTATACTATTAAGTAATATTAACCATGCCCTTATACACCTAGACGGAGGGATTAAATCAGGATGACTTGCAAGCAGGCAGAGGAGATGTAAGAAATGGTTCATCGTAAGTCTTTCACCAGTACTGTAGTAAAAATTCATACATGGAAGATTCTAGACTAAACCATAAACGGATACACTTTTATTCATGCGCGATACTCCAATAGAGCAAGATCCTGCATGGAAGTCTCCACATGCTTAGACATCGGATTACATTGAGCAAAGACTAATGATCAACATTTAACTTGATAATGCGTATGTCCAGGTGAACCTCCTTGGAGTCCCCGTGCACCGCGTCGGCGAGTAAAGGATGCCATGGATTTTCCAAGTCCACATTGGCGGGATAGTCCCAGCTCCCCAGAGTCCAAGTCCATTCGATGAGGCCGGTGTCGCCGCCCATGCGACCCGGAGGGGTAGTAGCACTAACCATGCAGCCATACATCGGCCTCGTGTCAGTGTCAGCGTCAGCGGCGTCGCCCCTGACGCACATTACAGAGACGGGGCGGTGGCCTGCGCGGGCCTCGCTGGTGCCCACGATCAAGAGGAAGACGTTGCTCCTCCTCCGAGACTAGTAGGCGGCGGTGATCCTCCAGCGACTCCGGCATGGTGAACGGGTAGCACGTCTCGTACTTGATGTTCTCCGCCAAGGGCCAGCAGTGACCGCTGCACGCATCCGTGAGGTGATGCACCATGTCCGCCGGCGAGCCAGAAAACGGCACCGGGCACTCATAGCAGTGGACGAAGGGCTCCTTGGAGGCATCGACCAGGCCGTCCATGAAACGGGAGTGGCTGTAGGGGACGTTGCGCTAGTTGAATATATGAGCAAGTTACTACGAGATTTAATCCGAATAAGCACAAAATAAATCATGACGGCTATAACAGAGATAAAACTAATCATGTGGACTAGCATAGTAGTAGGATACAGAGTAGAAACATGAATTCTACCATGATTTCGAACAGGAAGGACAGAAACACATACGGTGCAACGGGAGCAGCACCATTGTCGTTGAGGTTGTCGCCCATGACCAAACACCACGTAGACACGGTCTTTGAGCATGGTTCGTAGTCGTTCCATGCTCGGGCATTGAAGTTTGTAACTATTTTAGATTAGAATATACTACTCCTCCGGTGCTAGTAGTAGAGCAGAGTCCTACTCTACTACTCTACTCAAGCAAGTTAGGGCATAGCACTGTAGGGAGTACCAGTACTGTGATCACTCAATCAAGTTGTCTGGCATCGACATGACCCTACGCTGCTGGTATGTGTCTCGTAAGTCAAGCGGCGTGCTGTTGTCATCATCACCTGTCCACTTCCCGCAGCACATATTCGCTTCTCCATCTTTGTCCGCACATAATCTCGTCCAGTCTTCCATCCCCGCTAAGGTGCCTCCCCCCTCGTCCGAAACCCAAGCACTAACAATGGCAGAACCGAGCAGCGTCTGCCGAAAGAGTGGCTGGAATTCGCTCCCCACATAGGTAATCAAGCTCATTGTTTCGCGTGAGGACAATCTCAGTACCATGCCGCTCGCCGCGTGCTCGTCGGGGCTGTACCGTTTACTCAAAGCCCTCAGGCCGGAGCTTTTTAAGCCAGCTCCTTGCTTGCTGATGCCGCCTGATCTTCAGAAACGGCGTGTCACGCAACATAACGATCGTAGGCTGGCGAGCATCAACCCCCTTGACTGCGATCCGATCCCCGTCAGCCTCAACTACATTAACGGTATGTACTGGGTCGGTATGAACACGTCTTGGATGGTGCTCGTCGACGGTCGCGGCAGCTGGATGCTCATGGAGGTCTACACCCGGCGATTGATCCCCCTTCCTTTGATTAACACTGCACTGCTTTGGCACCGCGGCCCAGAATACTCGGAATCTTACAGTAGCCAACATGATACCAAGTTTGATTTGCTCAAGGTTGTAATCTGCCAAGTGCCCACAAGATCTGCGAATTATAAAGACTTAAGGCTAATTGTGTTCTTCAACCGCGGTCTCGCCTATCTGACAGGTCACTGCGGTAAGTGGATAAATCTGCACATCCATCGCAGGATCATACATCCTCCATGGTTCTCTGATGCCATTGAACACAAGGGCTTCATTTACGCTGTCGACTCCTTCTATGGCTTGACGTATTGCTGGCCTACTCCAGTCATCGCTACAAACGGCTATTACAGCAGTATGTTACTTTCCTATGATATCATGATGGCTTGCTTATATTATTGTCAACATTTGCTGAAAAAATATTCATGCTCATAACATGTTGTTCTTAAGATTGACTAAATCAAGAGCCTTTTTTTATTTGACACCAACTTGATATGATGTTGTAGGCCGCCTGGTGTCCCTACCCTTCCTAATCCCAGAACCTTTCAAAGAAAAGTGGCATGGCATTTACAGGTCGTTCCTGGCTCGATCAGACAACGGCGAAAGATTGATGATCGTTTGCACGTACCGAACGTGTTGTTTCGCGGAATACAATCATAGAAATTTTTGACTGGAGGCTGGTAAGTAGCCTTGGTACACACTCTCTGTTAGTCGGACTGAATTATCCGATTAACCAGGAGATAACCGACGGCATGGATCATGATGGCAGCGCGATTTCGTTCATCAGGCAAAACTATGTGTACACAGTGTACCATGCGTCTCTGCATGCACCATACCCTGATATGTGCCGCCACGCTCTGCAGCCCAAAGTAGGAGAGAGGGTCGCAAGTATCAGACTTCGACCTGCTGGCTGGAGTTTCCCTCGTCAGGCACCCATCTGGTTCAAGCCGTCAGCCAATCTCCACAGCTTAATAAATAGTAACATCTAACTGAGCCAGTTAGTTAGATGCGTACACTTGGTGTAGTAGGATCTTTATTTAGTTTGATGCATACGCTTGTTCTTTTTTGGTAGCCCTTTTGTAATGATGGCTGATGTTTGGTTTGGAAGAGAGAGATGTGTCTTCACTCTTCTGGCCTGCTTACTGCTTCTGTTGCACCCCCAGCCCTGGTTGCTGCTGCTGCTGTTTTCAATGTACAATCAGTAGTATATTTCGTCTGTTGGTTGAATAAATCTATTGTTAGAACGACAAACACAATGTTTTGGAAGTCGTTGCACGGTTCGATCCTTTAGTGCCCCGTACCGTACGTAACGCATACTATTTTTCATACGGAACACATTTTCCACTTGTTGATAACATGCAGCCCACTGATAAAGGCCCAATTGAGAAGCCCATAATTAACTAGAAGGGAGGATCTCACATGAATCTGACCCAGGTACATGCTCATGGTCCCCTAAACATAAATAAGTAAATAAATAAATAAAGCTAAATGCTCATGCACCAGTTCTTTGGGAAAATAGGTAGCCCAGTATTTGTTTTTGAAAAATACCCAAGCTAGGCCTGTTTTTTCTCCGAATTACTGGGCTGCAAATCTTTCAAAACGAGGAGGGATGCATTAGGGCCTAGCTTAAGAGTATGGTCAATGTCTGTTAAAAGTAATATCAAAAGGGGTTGAAACATCCAAAAAATTTATATCAAATGGGATATAAGTTTCTTTTTTGTTTTTGTTCTTCACTGATATCTTATACATATTTCATTGGATTAACATGACATAGTACTAATTTATTTTTAAATTTGTTTTAGTATGAATATTAATTTTTGAATTAAGAATATTTCGTTCCCAGCAAAAATTTGCGAATTTTTAAAATTTCCCACATATTTAGTTAATTTTTTGACCCTGGTACTGACCAGAAAATGGTCAGGAATTCTAAAAATGGAAAACGGGCTGCAATAAATTCCATATGAATTGGAAAATGAGTAAAAATTATAAAAATAATAGCAAATGGGTTGTACACGCCATAGATTTCGAGGCTGACTTGTTTACGCAAGGCTTTGTCGGTGAACACATGATTCTAGCAGCAGTGACTGTTGGATGTCCATCCAACGGCCGACGTGCTTCTTCAATCTCTGATCTTCCTGCTCCAGCCGCCTGAACTAGCGCCGGCAGGACTGCCTGCTCCCTCCTCTTGTGGTCCTCTGTGATTCCGCGCAGGCTTCCTCGGCCCACCCTACTCCCTCCGCTGGCCTGGCCGCACGCAATCAACTTCCTCCTTATTACGCAAAAAAATGATTCCTCCCACTGACATCTGAGGCGCACCGGTTGGGAGGCTAACCTGTGGGCCTACTAAGTTGACGCGTATGCAGGACTTGTCAACTTAGTCAACAAACGATTCTAGCAGCAGTAACCGTTGGATTTGAATAGAACGGTCCTGCTGCTTCTTCAATCGCTGCTCTTCTTGCACCAGCCGCCCAAACCAGCGCCGGGGAGACCGCCTGCTCCTACCTCCAGTGGCCGGCTGTGCTGCCATTGAGGCCTCATCACCCCCTACTACTCCCACCGCTAGCCAGGCCCTATGGCGACGGCAGCCTCACACCGCAGCGGAACCAGTGAACCCTCGTACTCCTCTCCGCGTGGGCATCCACTGCCGCGTCTTTCCTGGCTCTACGCCGTCCCCTTCCTAGGCCTCTGTTTGCACACGAACACGTCACCGTGTACCCTCGACGCCGGGGGTGATGCACCGCAGCTCGCGTCAAAGGAGATCTGACCGGCACCGCGATACGCGGGACAGCCGGCAGATGCTTTTGTAGACCCGAAGCCTCGTTTTCCCGGGAGGGACCCCGTCAGGGCTCGCGGCGGCTATGGGCTGCTCCAGGTCGATTCGCTCGCCCCTAGAGCCTCGTGGATCCGCAGCCCTCCAGCATGAAGAACTAGCGAAGAATGAGAAGAAAGATACAAAAGAGAGATAAAAAGTAGATGAACACGAAAAAGTAGTAGATGTGTCTGTTCGATCGTGTGTTGTTTCAATCGGCCATCACCCCCAACATATATAAGAGGCCGCTGGACTTCCCGTACAAGCAAAGAATTTATCTAGGCTTTCCTTATAAGAAAATTACATCAATTCACGTCCAAAACCCTAGTCAAATTCGGACTGGTTTATCCGAACTTTCCAAAACTGTTCGGTTTAAACTGGCTGCACCTTGCGGGTCTTTTTTTGCAGTGGTAAACGATCTCGGATGAAAACAAGCCCAAAAGCAATATTGACCGTTTCGACAAGACGAACAACTTTCATGTTGAAGGTTTTTTGATCGGAGATCATCTTGAGGGTCAGATCGGTCTCGCAACACAGGCTATTTCCTCGCGCTACCCGTCAGACATGTGTCTGGTGGGGCGCGCCACATCTCGCCTCGTGACAGGGCTGCACTCCGATTGCTCTAACTTTTGCATACGAACTCGGATTTGAACGATTTTTATATCAAAATCGATCATTTCGGCGAGACGAAGACAACCCGTGTAGATCATTTTCCCATCCGAGATCATCTGAATAACCTTTTGAGCCCATCTTCAACTTCTCGTTCGATTGACTATCACAGCCTCCAACCCGGCAAGTTTTCCATCCGAGTAAGCTTTCCACACCGGCAATGTTTCTACCCGGCAAGCTTTCACACCGGCAAGGTTTCACTCCGGCAAGGGTTCCTCCCTGACAAGGTTTCTCCCCCGGCAAGATTTCACACCGGCAAGCTTCCACACGGGCGATCTTTCTGTACCGGCAAGCTTTCCACGCTGGCAAGCCTTCACACCAGCAAGCTTTCACACCGGCAAGATTTTACCCCGGCAAGGTTTTCGCCCCGGCATGCTACTTTATGATCGTGCCACTTTTGAGCGTCAACACATGCCCCCCTGTTTTTCGGTAAAGCTAGCGTGCCGAAAAATACTTGTACCAAGTTTGTTCTAAGGACGATGTCAACACTCCATCGGCCATTTATATGTTCTTAGGACGATAAGTATATATCGGCCATGTCTTGTGTGAACTTTCTGATGCAAACTTGGGTGAAACCTTCTCAGCTTCATTAACAATCCGGTGATAAAGTTCCATAGATATGTATCTCAATGTCATCCTCCGAACCATATTGTTCACCCTTTTGCTAGGATTTTGTAGACAATCAACAATAAACTTTCTCCAATCCTTACTTTCGCCTCCATAAAAAATTCATTAGTGGCCGAAGTTGTGGACTTCGGTTCGGCCTTACCTATGTTGACGAGACTAAGCATCGGCTATTGAGAGAAATGGAATACAACATGATGGACATGGTAGTCGGATGCTTGCTATGCCAACTCTCTCCAATTGTCATGTCTAAATATATGAACAATTTTAATGCAACCCAAGGTAATTTCTTCATCTAGACATAACCCAAGATAAACTATAAGTGATTCGTCAAAACACATTGATAACCCTTGGATATTTGTTGCACTACTCATAACGAATCACCAAAAGCCTCAATATGTATAGCACCTATAGCAAGTAAAAGAGTCAATCTGAATAACAATGCATATTCGGCCTTGATTAATCGTGCATAAAAATATTCTAAGCGGCACGAGGCTTCAAAAAATAGTACCATAAAGAAATATATAAACAACACCAACACTTTGGCCATTGCTATGAATCAAACCATCAAAACATAATCTCCATAGTACTAGAGAGACAAGGCTAATATTAATATTATGCATGACACTAATCCAATGTTCAGTAACAAAATCAACTATGATTTGGCCTCTTATAGATCTCAAAGATGCATAAGCCAAACAAAGTATAAGCCCACCAACCAATTCTGCAGCTATGAATTGGTCTATGCAGCATATATTCAATGACATCGGTCATGATGTCTCAACTCCATTCAATCATAATATAGGCATACATATAAATTTTCATGAGCACGTACCTTGTCTCGCTCTCTAATCAAACTAAGGACGATATTAGAATACTACACCAGACATGCATTGACATACTCTTAGGACGATAGATAAATATCATCGGCCATTACCATGTAAACTTCATTCAAAGCACATATAGCCGAAATAAACAAATGAAATGACAAATCAAGTATTTCGGCCCTTTGGATCAGCAACAAACTTGTAGCTAATCAAATGTATAGTGACTTGGTAATACCCTTTCATGACGCAAGAAATTATATTGCATCCATGGATTAAAATAAGCCCATTGAGGGTTACCAATCATACCTGATGACGAATTCCATGGCATTGGCGTTAACGGCATAGTTGAAGAATATGGATAATGTGTAGACCAAAGATGTTGAAACCTTCGGCTTGGTCCTTCATAGTTTTTACTCTTTTCCTTCTTCACTTTTGCCGCACTTCTTGTAATGGAGGCTTGCACATAATTCTTATTTTGAGCACTTCCTTTGGGAAACCATGCCATGTTCCTTTCTTCAAGTTCTTGTGCACTAAGTTTGTGCAATTCCCTCTTTTGCTAATACGATAAGCCGAGTGGGCATCTCGGTTGTGATTTTGTTTTGACCAATGGCAATTCCTTTTTGGCCTTGTGCACTCTCAACTTCTTTTCTTCAGATTTGACACTTTGACTCTCAGTAATTGGTTGCTGTCGTGGTTCTAACTCTGACAGTGATGTAGGGGGGTGAGTATGGAGAGGCGAGATCCTAGCTATTGGGAAGTTGTTACACGCGAGGTTTACGAGTTCAGGCCCTTCTCGGAGGAAGTAATAGCCCTACGTCTCGGAGCCCGGAGGCGGTCGACTGGATTATGCGTGTATAGATTACAGGGGTGCGAACCCTTCCTACTGAGGAGGGGGGTGGCTTATATAGAGTTCTCTGGCCCCCTCCTGCCCTCAGTAATGCAGGGTTTAAAGTACATTTAAGATGGGGCATTACTGGTAACGCCTCTAATAAAGTGCTGTAATGACCATGAAGACTACTTAATAGCTGACCATTTGCCTACGGAGTGACTGTAGGTCTCCTGGCAGTCGAGTGAATAGCTTCATGGTCGAGTGGTAGCTTCTTGGTCGAGTGTCTTGAACCCGTCGAGTGGAGTACCTTCAAGTCGATTGATGGGTGATTTCTTCTAGGGATGTCCTTGGGTAGGACTCTTTGGGACGGGTCCGTGCTCCTACCCCAGGTACACACCTTCATCATTAGCCCCCGAATGGATCGAGGTTAGAGTGGGGGAAGAGTTGGGGATCCTTTCCGACCGGTTCTTCGGGGCTGTAAGAGTGCCTCACTCAGGGTCAATTGTCGCGGACGACGTCACCAACCTCTTTCAGTCGCCTTGATCCATTCCAAGCCCTTCGTCGAGTGAATATACTTGCTTGCGACATGCCGAGTGTTGGTACGAGCGGGATACTCTATTTTTGGCAAGAGGTTCTGTGGCCCGCGGATCTCGCGGGATTTGGATTTTGGGAAGCGCGCGGGACGGGAGCAGCCGCAGTAATCGGAAGTGATAAAGCGGAAACTCCTCGATCCTCGCGTCGCCTTTTTCGCCACGTACTGCACGCGCGTCCGTTGCGGGATTTGACTGGGCTGCTTGGGCCTACCGGTCAGCCACTCGGGAGCGGCCCCTTATAAGTTGCCGGCTCGGGGTTTCCAAGCCGCGCGCTTCTCTTCTGCTTCCTTCTTTCTTTCTTCCTCTCTCCCTTCGCCAGCCCTCCTGCGACCCTCGGCCGTACCCTAGCGTCGTTAGCCCGTGCGAGACCTCGCCGGCGACAATGGTGAAGGGCAAGACCACTGCTTTGGAGCGCGCAAAGAAGGCGGCGGCGGCGGGGAAAGGAAAGAAGTCTTCGCGAGGTGGATCTTCCTCCCGGACCACCCTGCCCAAGGGTTGGATTCAGGGCGATTGGATGCCATCGGTGCTCCGGCAGGAAGATCTCGATGACATGGTCGAGGGAGGACCCATTCCCCACGAGGCTGCGCGTCTCCCGGGGAGGGAGATCGAGCCGCAACCCCGCGACGGTGAGTGCGTGCTCCTCGCCACCCACATCGACCGAGGGTTTTCTCTGCCTCCCCATCCATTCTTCTGGAGCTTCTTGAATTTCTTCGGAGCGCAGCTCCATCATTTTACCCCCAATTCCATAGTCTACCTTGCCGCGTTCATTTCCATGTGCGAGGCCTTCCTGGGTTGCCGTCCGCATTGGGGGCTTTTCAAGCATATCTTTACTTGCCGCTCTCAGTCGGTGAAGAAGGCCAAGTCGAGTGACGAGAAGACGCAAGTCATCCAGTTGTGCGGGGGTTTGGCGATCCAGACGAGGGGGAGGAGCTGTTTCCCCTCTATCACCTTCCCGGAGTCGGTCCGCGGCTGGCAGTCGACCTGGTTCTACTGCCAGGACCAGGCGACCCCCGGACAGTCGACCGGTCTTCCTCCTTTTTCACTCGACCGAGCCGAGAAGCCTATCTCTCTGAAAGTCACGCCGGAGGAAAGTGCCCAAGTCAAGGTATTGGCGGGTCGAGTGGTTGAACTTGTCCGTGAGGGGGTGACTGGGATGGACTTGTTAGAGGTCTTTCTCCAGAGGCGCATCCAACCGCTCCAGGCGCGAGACCATCCGATGTGGCTGTATTCTGGCCTTGACGACACCACTCGGATCCACCTGGAGGAGGTCATCGATGAGATGCTGGAGGGGTGGCTGTCAAGCATCACGGGGAACAAAGACAACCCCCAAGGAGCCAGAAGGGTGATTCCACTCGACAACTCATATGAAGTGGATCAGGTATGTCTTTGTGTCGGATATCTGACCTTCTGTATTAGTCTTCTTTGTGTAAGTCGACTGACTTTCGTCCTGTCCGTTGTCCTCCAGGCTACCACTGAGATGTACTCGACGCCCAACGGGGCACAAGGGCCGACCGAGGAAGGTGAGGGGAGCGGAGGCGAGAGCGGGGACGACCAGGTCGAGTGGGAGTCCGACGGTGAGGGAGAGGAGGGCGATGACATCTTCTCCAGTGAAGAGGAGGAGGAGGCTGAACCCTCCCGCCCGGAGGGACGGTCCAAGCTCGCCCACGATCCAGCGCAGGAACGTGGCAAGGCGGCCGCTCCTGTTGGGCAGTCGTCGAAACGCCCTCGGACTTCTTCTCCTCCACCGACCGGGAAGGCTCCCAAGCACCCACGAACGGTGCCATCTAAGCCACCCAAGGCCTTGCCCAAGATGAAGATAGCTGTTCCCACCATTTCGGGGTAACACCAACACTTGCTTTCCTCTGTCAACTGTGGACGGATCCTTTGGTCGATTCACTGGGCCAACTGACTAACTTTCGAGATTTGCAGTGGTGCAACTTCTGAGGTCTCCGCCAGGAACGACGACCAAGAGATGGAGGACGCTGCCACCTCCAACCCTGGTACGATCACTCCCGTCCTGCTTACGAGTCGACTGAAGCGTTGGTCGATTGAATGTTTTCCTTGCAGCTCCTCCTCATGTTATCGACCTTCTGGACGACGACGACAACGCACCACTGAGGGTGAAGAGGAAGAAGAAGGTGTTGGCTGGCAAGACTCCGCAATCCACTCCCGCGCCTGAGGCTGCAGTTCGGGATGATGGCGAACCCACTCGGGCTTCTGTGACTTTCGCTGTTCCTTTGACGAGTGTCCAGCCTTCAGCGTTGACTGCAGATCCGTCTTTGCTTTTTGCTACGTACCCCGTCCCCGAGGACCAAGCGGCTGCTGCGAAGGAGGCTGTACGCCAGGCTGGAGTCATGATGGAACAGGTAAAAGTGGCTCGGGAGGCTTGCCAGGGGGCTTACGACGCAAGCTCGGCTCTTCAGAGCAATGTCCAGGTCAGTCGACTTCAACACTTGGTCTGTTTTGGTATGTTCTTTGAAGAATCTCTTTTCCGAAGATCTTTAAGTTTGTACACCCACTGGTTTTTTTTGGACGAGTGGGGGCACGCTAAGTGCACCCACTGGGTGTAGTCCCCGAGACTACGGTCGGCTGCTGGCAGTCGGCTGTAGTCTTTAAATTGAGTCGTAGTTGAGTTTCTTCACTCTGTCTGATCGGGCCATGTCGAATGGAACGGTATCCCGTCGACTGCGGGCAGTCGACGTCTTTCTCTCTCTTCTTTTTTTTACTGGGTGTAGGCTTATTGTCTCTTAGCTGCTCGGAAGCAACTTTTCTTTGACTCGACTTCAGGGGTCGGTCGGGTGGTCTTTGACTCGACTTCGGGGGTCGGTCGGGTGGGATAGGAACCGGTGGGGGCACGCTAAGTGCACCCACTGGGTGTAGTCCCCGAGACTATGGTGGACTGCTGGCAGTCGACCGTAGTCTTAGTATTTATTGTCTTTGTTGCTCTTCTTCTTTTTTTTACTGAGATTGCAACTCCTCCCCTTCGACTTCAGAAGTCTTGTGATCTTGGAACCCGCTTGGCTGACCTAGAGAAGCAGCAAATTCAAATGAACCTCGATCTGGAGCTGGCCAGGACGGAGCTGCAGAAGGTCAGAGACGGCGCCGCAGGTAAGACGCCTTTGTCGACTGGTTAGTTTTCAGGCTTGAGCATCTCTTCGCTTTCTCCAACTCAATCATCATTTTGCAGAAAAACTGAAAGAAGCTCTGGCGAAGAAGGATCAGGACTTGGCTGCTGCCCGTAAGGAGGCTGATGACAAGACCGTTCTGGCCGCGCAGAAGCTGGCTTCGGTCGACCAATTAGAAGGGGAGAACACCAAGTTGAAGACCGCTCTGAAGGAAGCCAACAGGGAGTGTTCACGTTGGAAGAAGGAGCGCCTCACCCTGAGCGAGAAGATGGAAAGCATCGCTCGCAGGAGAGACGACCTGGAGAGCTACTTGAGGAGCTTTGCCAAGAAGCTGTACATCAAGCTCGAAGGTGCACAATCAGTTCCGACTGGTTCTTTTTGTGTCGACTCAGTTTTATGATATTCGACTTATCCTTGGGTCGTGCATGCAGAACTTTGCCAGAACTTCGAAGAGGAGACCGGGCGGATCGAAACAGGTTTGGATCCAATCAACTCTCCGGTGCAAGATGAAGCTGCCATGAACCTGCTCCGACTGGAATCCCGCGTTGATGGCGTCGTGGATTACTTGGCTCGACTGAAGGTCGCCATGACGCGGATCGACCCGACGCTTTGGCCAGAGTCCACGCTCCAGAATGATCTCGAGTCTCTGATGACTCGACTCAACGGAATCCCTGACCGAGTGCAAGAGTGGAAGAAGTCTTCAGCTCGGTGTGGTGCCGACGTGGCTCTGTCTCTGGTCCGCGTCCATTGCAAGGAGGTGCGGGAGGAGAAGCTGGCCGCCATCCAAGTTGCCAACACGAGGAAGCACAACTTCCAGGACTTCAGGGAGACATTTATTGCTGCTGCTACCCGCATCGCAGATGGGATCGACTTGGATGAGTTTGTCGCCCCTGCCAGTCCTCCTCCTCCTGAGGAATGAAAAAACTTGCCTCGGGATGCCGAGTGTATTTTGTAATCCGTTAAACTCTGCCTTAAATTTGCCTCGGAATGCCGAGTGGAAGTGTAACAGTTAAACTCTGCCGAGCTGTGGGCTCGAGTACTTCGATCTGAGGTCTCTCGGATATTTTAGGCTTTATTTGAACTTGATTTGTCGTTGAATCTCTTTGTGGATGACCCGTCGAGTGGGATTTGATCTTCACTCGAAATAACTTTGTGTCTGTGGTGCAGCTCCGAAGGAGAAGGTGGCGGTCGACCTGCCTCTCGTCGTCCTTGGGAAATGAGAAGCGTTTCATACTTAGGCGAGTGCGGGACTGCAGCTAAGCCTCCGAGTGGGAGGATTGCTCTCCACTCGGTAGGATTTTTCAAACTTAGGCGAGTGCTGACTGCAGCTAAGTCTCTTCGTAGGAGAACTTAGGCGAGTGCTGGACTGCAGCTAAGCCCCCGAGTGGGAGGTTTGCTCTCCACTCGGTAGGATTTTTCAAACTTAGGCGAGTGCTGACTGCAGCTAAGTCTCTTCGTAGGAGAACTTAGGCGAGTGCTGGACTGCAGCTAAGCCCCCGAGTGGGAGGTTTGCTCTCCACTCGGTAGGATTTTTCAAACTTAGGCGAGTGCTGGACTGCAGCTAAGCCCCCGAGTGGGAGGTTTGCTCTCCACTCGGTAGGATTTTTCAAACTTAGGCGAGTGCTGACCGTAGCTAAGTCTCTTCGTAGGAGAACTTAGGCGAGTGCTGGACTGCAGCTAAGCCTCCGAGTGGGAGGTTTGCTCTCCACTCGGTAGGATTTTTCAAACTTAGGCGAGTGCTGACTGCAGCTAAGTCTTTGCGTAGGAGAACTTAGGCGAGTGCTGGACTGCAGCTAAGCCCCCGAGTGGGAGGTTTGCTCTCCACTCGGTAGGATTTTTTTTGAACTTAGGCGAAACGGGTTCGCGGCTAAGTCACCCACTGGGGGTTCTCGTATGTAAACAGAAGTGACAGCAATCATTGGAACACTCTTGACTTTGATAAAAATGAACTGCGGAAGTTTCTCTTATTACATCTTTATGGGAAGGAACTTAAGTGTAAAAGGGGCGGAGTAGTTCCGCATTCCAAGCTCGCGGCTCATCAATCTGGCGATCAACATTGTAGAGGTGATACGCTCCGTTGTGGAGGACTCTGGTTATGATGAAGGGGCCTTCCCAAGTAGGAGCAAGCTTGTGTGGTTTCTGTTGATCCACTCGGAGGACCAAATCTCCTTCTTGGAAGGCTCGACTCTTCACATGTCGGGCATGGAATCGACGCAAGTCTTGCTGATAAATGGTCGATCTGATCATGGCCATCTCTCTTTCTTCTTCCAGGAGGTCTACTGCATCTTGCCGAGCCTGTTCTGCTTCATCTTCGGTGTAAAGCTCGACTCGGGGAGCATTGTGAAGGAGATCACTTGGCAGAACGGCTTTGGCTCCATAAACAAGAAAGAATGGGGTTCTTCCAGTCGACCGGTTAGGGGTGGTCCTTAATCCCCACAAAACAGACGGAAGCTCGTCGACCTAGGCACCTGCTGCGTGCTTGAGATCACGCATTAGCCGAGGCTTTAGTCCTTTGAGGATCAGACCATTTGCTCTTTCAGCTTGTCCATTCGACTGGGGATGGGCGACTGACGCATAGTCGACACGAGTGCCTTGAGAGGCGCAAAAGGCTCTGAACTGGTCTGAATCAAAGTTTGACCCATTGTCAGTCATGATGCTGTGAGGGACTCCACATCTGAATGTTAGTCCTCTGACGAAACTAATAGCAGTGCCAGCATCGAGGTTCTTGATGGGTTTAGCTTCAATCCACTTGGTAAACTTGTCGACTGCCACAAGCACATGGGTGAAACCGCTCCTGCCTGTTCTCAGAGGACCGACCATGTCCAGTCCCCAGACAGCGAAGGGCCAGACGAGTGGAATAGTCTTCAGGGCTGATGCGGGTTTGTGGGACATGTTGGAGTAGAACTGACACCCCTCACACTTGTCAACTATCTCCTTTGCCATCTCATTTGCTCTTGGCCAGTAAAATCCTGCTCGATATGCTTTGGCCACAATGGTCCGGGAGGACGCATGGTGACCGCAGGTCCCCGAATGGATCTCATCAAGGATCATCTGACCTTCTTCCGGAGTTATGCACTTCTGACCGATTCCAGTCGCGCTTTCTCTGTACAACTGCCCCTTTATGACTGTGAAGGCCTTGGATCGGCGGACGATCTGTTGAGCCTCTTCCTCGTCCTCTGGGAGCTCTTTCCTTAGGATATACGCGATGTATGGTATCGTCCAGTCGGGAGTGATGGCCATGACTTCCATGATCAGGTCGACCACAGCAGGAACTTCGACTTCGGTCGGATCTGTGGCACTTTTCGGTTGTGGGGCTTCTTCTGTGAAAGGATCCTCCTGGACTGACGGCGAGCGGATGTGCTCCAAAAACACATTGCTGGGAATGGCTTCTCTCTTGGAGCCTATCTTTGCCAGATCATCGGCTGCTTGATTTTTGAGTCGGGGGATGTGATGAAGCTCTAACCCCTCGAATTTCTTTTCTAGCTTTCTCACTGCGTTGCAATAACCGGTCATAGCCGGACTTCTGACGTCCCACTCCTTCATCACCTGATTAACCACCAAATCTGAGTCGCCGTAGACCATGAGGCGGCGGACGCCGAGTGAAATGGCCATGCGCAACCCATACAGAAGTGCTTCATACTCTGCTTCATTGTTGGAGGAATCGAAGTGAATCTGGAGGACGTATATGAGCTTTTCTCCTCGGGGGGAGACTAGAACTACCCCAGCACCGGAACCATTCAGCATCTTAGTAGCCTTCTTTGCTTCGAGTGAACTTGAATCGAAGAACATGGTCCAGTGCTCCGAGTGAACTTGAGTCGGAAGCTGCTGTTCAATCCACTCGGCGACGAAATCTGCGATTTCTTGGGACTTAATAGCCTTCTTTGCTTCAAACCTGATATCTAAGGGAAGGAGTTCAATCGCCCACTTGGCCACTCGACCAGTTGCATCTCTGTTATGCAGTATCTCTGACAGTGGGGCGTCGCTGACGACTGTAATGGAGTGGTCAGAGAAGTAATGTGCAACCTTCTTCGTGGTCATGTAAATCCCATATACAAGCTTCTGGTAGTGAGGGTATCTTTGTTTTGAAGGGGTCAAAACTTCAGACAGATAATAGACTGGGCGCTGAACTCTGAAGGCCTTTCCTTCTTCTTCCCGCTCGACCGTGAGTACTGTACTGACAACTTGTCCCGTGGCCGCAATGTACAGCAGCAGAGGCTCTTTGCTGATTGCGGCAGCAAGCACCGGCTGGGTGGAGAGCAGAGCTTTGAGTTCTGCAAACACTGCGTCAGCTTCTGGAGTCCACTCGAACTTGTCAGACTTCTTCATCAGTCGGTAGAGAGGCAATGCCTTTTCACCGAGGCGAGAAATGAATCGACTCAAAGCGGCCAAGCAGCCTGTAAGCTTTTGGACATCGTGCACGCGTATAGGACGCTTCATCCGGAGTATGGTGCCAATTTTCTCAGGATTGGCGTCGATCCCTCGTTTGGAAACGAGAAAACCGAGTAACTTTCCGCCTGGAACTCCGAATGTGCATTTTGATGGATTGAGCTTGATATCATACCTCCTGAGGTTGGCAAAAGTTTCGGCAAGGTCAGCTCGCAGGTCGGAACCTTTGCTTGACTTGACCACAATATCATCCATGTATGCCTCCACATTCCGACCGATTTGAGTGAGTAAACACTTCTGAATCATTCTCATGAACGTGGCTCCGGCGTTCTTGAGGCCGAACGGCATAGTGACATAACAGAAGCATCCGAATGGGGTGATGAAAGCTGTTTTGATTTCGTCGGGTCCATACAGACGGATATGATGGTACCCGGAATAATCATCTAAAAAAGACAATCTCTCGCACCCCGCAGTCGAGTCGACTATTTGGTCGATGCGAGGGAGAGGAAAATGATCTTTCGGGCAGGCCCGATTGATATGTTTGAAATCAATGCACATGCGAAGTGACTTGTCCTTCTTGGGGACCATGACGACATTGGCGAGCCACTCGGAGTGGTAAATTTCTTGGATGAACCCTGCTGCTAAAAGCCGAGCCACCTCCTCGCCAATGGCTTGCTTCTTCTGGACGGCGGACCGTCGAAGATGTTCCTTCACAGGCTTGAATTTCGGGTCGACCCGTAGACGGTGCTCAGCCAGCCCCCTGGGAACTCTAGGCATGTCGGAGGGTTTCCATGCGAAGATGTCCCAGTTCTCACGGAGGAGCTGGATGAGCGCTTCTTCCTATTTGGAGTCAAGCGTCGTTGAGATGTGAGTCGGGGCAGCGTCGGGGTCGGTCGGGTGAATGTCGACTGTTTTTGTTTCACCGGACGACTGAAAAGCTGATTCTGAAGCAGGCTTCTTGGCTCATAGCAACTCGCTTGGGTCGGCAGTCTTTTGGTACTCTTGCAGCTCGACCACTGCCATCTGAGCATCTGCAATCTTTGAGCCCTTCTGAAAGCACTCTTCCGCCTTCTTCCGATTGCCTGTGACAGTGATCACACCTTTGGGGCTAGGCATCTTCAGTTTGAGGTACATGTAACATGGCCGGGCCATGAAGCGTGCGTAAGCTGGCCTGCCCAAAATGCGTGATAAGCACTTTGGAAGTCCACGACCTCGAATGTCAACTTTTCCTTGCGGTAATTCTTTGAATCACCGAAAACCACATCAAGAGCGATCTGGCCGAGTGATTGGGCTTTCTTCCCAGGAATGACTCCATGGAAACTCATGTTACTGGTGCTGAGTCTGGACATCAGAATGCCCATTCCTTTCAAAGTTTCAACATACAATATGTTCAGGCCACTGCCTCCATCCATCAGGACTTTAGTCAGTCGGGTGCCTTCAACGATTGGGTCGACCACCAAAGCTTGCCTCCCAGGGGTGGCAATGTGCGTCGGGTGATCAGACTGGTCAAATGTGATGGCAGTCTGGGACCACTTCAGGTAACTGGGTGTTGCCGGGGCAACCATGTTCACCTCTCGGTTAATGACTTCCAGTCGAATTTTTCTTTCGACATCGGCAAAAATCATCAGGGTGGAATTGACTTGGGGGTATCCATCGTCACTGTCTTCCTTGTCCTCGACTCTGTCCGACTCCTTTTCCTTATCCTTGGACTGTTTTCCTTGGAACTGCTGGATCAGGAGCCGGCACTATCGAGTGGTATTCTTTGGGTAAATAAAATTACCCTCTTCATCCTTCTTGGTGTGAATGTGACATGGCAGATCCAAAACATCATTTCCGTCTTGATCCTTGACTTTTTTGGGCTTCCAGGTGCCCTTGGGTTTTCCCTTGAAGTTTCCCTGGGTTACGGCCAGGGCCTCTCCAGGGGCGGCTGGCTCGGCCTTCCGCTTCTGCTTCCGACCGGAATTGCCTCCAGTTTCCTGGGCGATTGTTTTCTGCTTGCCACTCCGGAGTCGATCTTCGTCTTCTCCGTTAGCATACTTGGTGGCAATCTCCATCATCCGATTCAGAGACATCTCTCCAGTTCGACCGAACTTCAGATTCAACTCTCTGTATTTAACACCTTCCTTGAAGGCACAAACCGCTTGATGGTCCGGCACGTTCTCAACCGAGTGATGCAGCGTGATCCACCTCTGGATGTATTCCCTCAGAGTTTCATTCGGCTTCTGCACGCAAGACCGCAGCTCGGTTAGGCCTGCAGGTCGCTTGCATGTTCCTTCAAAGGTTGTGATAAACACTCGGGAGAGGTCCTCCCAAGTGTAAATGCTGCTGGGTGCCAACTGATTTAGCCATCCTCTGGCCGAGCCCTCTAACATGAGAGGAAAATGCTTCATGGCCACCTCGTCATTGCCACTGCCAATCTGTACAGCCACTCGGTAATCTTCGAGCCAGGTGTCAGGCTTAGATTCACCGGTGAACTTGCCGATTCCAGTCGCAAACCTGAAATTGGGAGGTATCACTACGGCTCTGATGGCTCGACTGAAACACTCTGGCCCTGAAGCACGTACTCTGCTGCTGGCAGGCGCATCTCTGTTGTGGCCTTCTCGATGAGCTCTGTTCCTGTCAACCAAACCTTGAACGAGGATGGATCTCGCATCAAAGCCTGGGTCTCTGGGGTTGACTGGAATCCTCTGCCCAACACTATGAGGGCGTCTGTCATCTTGCCGTCGAGGCGCATATGACCCACTCCTCGGGGGAGGGGTTGGCACTCGACGTCGATCATCACGGTCGAATCGGTGATCATACTGCTCATTCCTCCTATACTGATCATGCTGGCCACCACGTCCCTCACGCCTCGGGGGCGATCTCGGGCTGTGAGCTGACTTGACTGTATCTGTTGCGACAGACCGACTGTGGATCCTATTCCGCGACTGAGAGACAGCGGAATTCTGGTCTCCCGCCGCCCGGAGCAATGCTCTGATCTGTAACAAGCCCCTGCCAGCCTCCGACTGGGAGGGCTGAATCGATTCTGCTATACGGGCCGCGGCGGCCAGATTCTGAACTGGGGTTCGATATACCTGCGTCGGCGGGAAGAGCTGGCGTCGACTAGACTCGGGAGCCCGCTGACGCGCTTGCTCGTCGAGTGCTCGCTGGAGATTCTCCAGTCGAGTGCGCTCGGCCAAGTTGGCCAAACGCGCGTCCTCCAATGCCCGGGCCTCGGGGGTCTCTCCGACGATAGGAGTGCGGAGCGCGTCCATGTTCCGGCGGCGAAGCTCCTCTCGCTGCAATGACGTGAGAGGTTCGGGGAGATACTCGTCATGGGGATGCGACGGATCGCCCCCACCCGCGCCTCCATCAGTGCGAGGGAAACCAGGGGGACTGTGTGTTCCATCGACCGCCAGAACCTCAGCCGCTGGATCACTGCTATCGCACTCGGATGCGGTCTCCACGGAGCCAGTCGACAGGTCGAACAGGCCGTAGAGGGATTCGACAGGCTCGATGGCCGCGACTTGCGGGGCTGCTGATTGGCGGGCCACGGCGTGCCTCACCCACCGCTGAAGTCTTGACCGACCGGAGCGCTTGCGCTGGTGGGAGACAGGGCGGGGAGACGATACGGGGGCCGACCCATATTGGGTCGACGGTTGCCGCAGGAGGACGCCACGAACGCATGCGCGGAAATGTGTCGCACCGCGGGCGGGGAGCGCGTCGATGTCGAGCGGTGCCTCCTGAAGCCAGGCGGAGTCATCGATGATGAAGTTGAGCGCGCCGAGACGGATCTCGCGGTCCTCCACCAAAACTCCACAAGAAAACATGATCAAAGGGATCAAGAAAAATCACAACTTCTCCAACTAAGCGCGAAGATTCCGGCCCCATGGTGGGCGCCAACTGTCGTGGTTCTAACTCTGACAGTGATGTAGGGGGGTGAGTATGGAGAGGCGAGATCCTAGCTATTGGGAAGTTGTTACACGCGAGGTTTACGAGTTCAGGCCCTTCTCGGAGGAAGTAATAGCCCTACGTCTCGGAGCCCGGAGGCGGTCGACTGGATTATGCGTGTATAGATTACAGGGGTGCGAACCCTTCCTACTGAGGAGGGGGGTGGCTTATATAGAGTTCTCCGGCCCCCTCCTGCCCTCGGTAATGCAGGGTTTAAAGTACATTTAAGATGGGGCGTTACTGGTAACGCCTCTAATAAAGTGCTGTAATGACCATGAAGACTACTTAACAGCTGACCGTTTGCCTACGGAGTGACTGTAGGTCTCCTGGCAGTCGAGTGAATAGCTTCATGGTCGAGTGGTAGCTTCTTGGTCGAGTGTCTTGAACCCGTCGAGTGGAGTACCTTCAAGTCGATTGATGGGTGATTTCTTCTAGGGATGTCCTTGGGTAGGACTCTTTGGGACGGGTCCGTGCTCCTACCCCAGGTACACACCTTCATTAGTTGCTTCGTCTCATTGCCTTTTGTAGCCAATGTCAACACTTTAATTGCTCTTTATTATTTGAGATCAAATCTGAAGTAGCACACTTACGACCATCTCTTTTCACGCGGTAGACTTGCTTGACCACCTCTTTTTTCATCCATGGTGTCCGTACCGATTCCTTATAATTGAAACGGTCTTTAACATGTGACTGTTCAAATGTTCATCTTCTCAGAGCTGCATAATATTGGTGAGATGGTCTAAAATAAGATGAAGAATGTGCCCTTGTATCATACCTGTCCCATGATGAACAAGGATCTACATGAGCATAGGGAGGCATCCACGGCATTGGCATTGGCGGCCCAAAATAAGGATATGAATATGTTGCATTCAAACTCTTACTTTGCCAATACCAATCCTCATATTTGCGCCTTGGGGGTGATCTTGGTTTCTTTGCATGATTGGGCCGATAAGCATTCTTCTCTTCACTCTTCTTTTGATATTTCTCCAATAGTTCAGCGAAGGTGATTTTTGATCTTTTACACTTGCACTTATTTCGGCCTTTGTTTTCTTTTGGTTTGCTTTCAATGATCATTGGATTTGCTTGCTGCCCCCCAGTCCTTGGCGTCTCCATTGTAGCTTCGATGGAATTCTCACCCTCAAGATTATGTTCATTATGCTCTTCAACAACTTCTTTACTTGAAAGCTTGATCCCATCACCTGCAGTTTTTACCTTCTCTTTAAATGGATCGGCTTGGAGCAGCCGATGCAAAAACTTTTTGCCATCGGGACCAGTCGGAATATACTAGTCATCTCTTGGTGTTTCAACAAACTTCAATCGTCCTTTTTCAATGGCCGATTTAACTATTCGACGAAACATGTTGCAATCCTCAAAATTATGCTTGGACGAATCATGCAACTTGCAATACATTCGTCCTTGGATTGATGGCTTAACATGGTGATCAAGAATTGTAATGTAATTATTTTTCAGCAACAAGTCAAATATTTGATCACACATGCTTGAATTGACGATATACTTCTTGTTTTCTAGCTGATCTTGCTGTGAGAACGGCTTTGGAATTAAGCAAACGAACGGTTCAGATTTTGCGTCACACCATTCGGCTATGCATTGTGTTTTGCACTCTATCTCCGATGTCTTTGGGTAAGATATTATACTAGCATTGGTTTTCTCAACAGAATTTAATCTTGGCTTTAAATTTCTAAAACGAAAATAGTTAGAACACACATGTCTCAATTGAGACCAAGTGCAAGCCAAGTATGAAATAAGTAAAGCTACCCAAATAGATATGAACTTTAGATAAAGCAACGGGGAAAGCTTTGGCTGTAATAATAAGTCACTATCGGTCTTTATAAATGGCATAATGGGTTGACCGATATGCTCAATAACAACTTTATTGCTAGCAAGTAAATTACCCTTCTTCATTGGTCTTTCAAAATTACTTATGAGGATTTTTCTAATAGATGCATCAACAATAAAGTCCTGACCAAATCTGAAAATAGGTAGATTACTTGCTAAACATACCTCTTCAAATATGTTGGGAGAGCATGATGGTGGTGTGACTTGAACAATATCTTTCTCCGCCTTTGGATGACTCCCCAACGCTTCTTCATCATCTTTATCTTGATTCCGTGCATCATTACATTGAAGATTTTTGTCGGCCAAACTTTGTTCGGCTACTTGTTCTTGTCCTTGAAGTTCATCAATTTCTCTGGCACGAAACTCATAGGGCAGGCAGTAGGTTCCATTAACTTCAGAAAAATCAAGTATGGTCGCTTTGCTATGCTTGCCATGCCCTTTCTCAATAATGCTTGCCTCTTTGCATTTGATGGATTCAGAATATATACTTCTTGATTCAGCTCTTTTAACCGGAGTACTTTCATGTTCTGAATCATCTTTCTTTACATTGCTTCTACCAATTGGCAATGCTTCTTTCACTTGAGCCAATTCTGTTTCTTTTTGTTTCTGGCGGCGAGCGGCGAAATTGGCTTTAATCTTTTTCTCAATTTCAGCCCACTTCGGATACGATTGTCCCCCAATGCTTTTAGATTCTTTCGACAATGGCACATGGGTGTTGGCGAAACTTTGCAATTGTGTAGGGGCTGTATAATATGATGTAGTATTAGGTGAAGGCATATGCATTGTTGTAAAACCATATTTTTGCTCGCCAATTTTATCAATTGGCAAAGATTCATCTTCTTGCAAAACTCTAGCTTTTATTGGAGCATAATCAGGAAACAACCCCTTTTCATATTGTTCAAGGCAAAGAGTACTAATCCTCTTGTTTTGTGCCAAGCTCTTTTTTAATGCAGCCACAACCGCTTCTGGAAGGGATTGCTCTGCAACGCTGTCAGATTTTTTTCGGCAATGTTTCGTGAGTGTTGCCGAAATTCTTGAATTGCGTAGAGTATGCATTATATGCTACAGTATTTGATGACGGCACATGTGTTCCTGTAAAATTTTCACTTATTCGGCTGTGACCATGAAGATGCGGGCCGAATTATGAACATCTACAGTTTCATGCGGTGCTGAAAAATTACTAACATGAGGTGTAGCATATGATGGTTGAGAGTAACTGGCCGAATAGCTAGTAGTAGAATGGCCAATTCTCCCATCCATTGGCAAGGTTGGATTCACATATTGCAAATCAGTTGCCGATGAATAAAAAGGTGAAACACTTTCTTGTATGCTATTGAAAATTTTAACATGAGGTATTTCAAATTGATTAACCAAACCCGTCATGTTGTTCATCGGCATATGGATTTGTGGGGTTGCCAATGCATGAGAGTTTGGATACATATGTTGTACGTTGCTAAAATCATAAAAATTTGAAGCATGAAAATTGTTTTGCATCGGCCCTTGCGCATAATTAGATGCATGATTGATAAAACTAGGGCTAGCCGATACATTATGCTCATTAGGTGATCCAGCAACAACATATGAATTATTTGCATCTACAAAGGGGATTTCGGTATTCATATTACCTTTGTAGATTTCAGCAACTTGATGACGATCTCTTCGCAGCAAGAACGGGCCAGAGACCGTTCGAAGCTTCGTCCCCAGCGGAGTCGCCAAAAAGTGGGTTCGCACACGAACACGTCACCGTGTACCCTCGACCCCAGGGGTGATGCACTGCAGCTCGCGTCGAAGGAGATCTGACCGGCAGCGCGATACGCAGGACAGCCGGCAGATGCTTTTGTAGACCCGACGCCTTGTTTGCCCGGGAGGGACCCTGTCAGGGCTCGCGGCGGCTATGGGCTGCTCCAGGTCGATTCGCTCGCCCCTAGAGCCTCGTGAATCCGCAGCCCTCCAGCATGAAGAACTAGCGAAGAACGAGAAGAAAGATACAAAGGAGAGATAAAAAGTAGATGAACACGAAAAAGTAGTAGATGTGTTTGTTCGATTGTGTGTTGTTTCAATCGGCCGTCACCCCCAACATATATAAGAGGCGGCTGGACTTCCCGTACAAGCAAAGAATTTATCTAGGCTTTCCTTACAAGAAAATTACATCAATTCACGTCCAAAACCCTAGTCAAATTCGGACTGGTTTATCCAAACTTTCCAAAACTGTTCGGTTTAAACTGGCTGCACCTTGCGGGTCTTTTTTGCGGTGGTAAACGATCTCGGATGAAAACAAGCCCAAAAGCAATCTTGACCGTTTTGACGAGACGAACAACTTTCATGTTGAAGGTTTTTTTATCGGAGATCATCTTGAGGGTCAGATCGGTCTCGCAACACAGGCTATTTCCTCGCGCTACCTATCAGACATGTGTCTGGTGGGGCGCGCCACATCTCGCCTCGTGACAGGGCTGCACTCCGATTGCTCTAACTTTTGCATACGAACTCGGATTTGAACGATTTTTATATCAAAATCGATCGTTTCGACGAGACGAAGACAACCCGTGTAGATCATTTTTCCATCCGAGATCATCTAAATAAACTTTTGAGCCCATCTTCAACTTCTCATTCGATTGACTATCACAGCCTCCAACCCGACAAGTTTTCCATCCGAGTAAGCTTTCCACACCGGCAATGTTTCTACCCGGCAAGCTTTCACACCGGCAAGGTTTCACTCCGGCAAGGTTTGTACTCCGGCAAGGGTTCCTCCCTAACAAGGTTTCTCCCCCGGCAAGATTTCACACCGACAAGCTTCCACACCGGCGATCTTTCTGTGCCAGCAAGCTTTCCATGTCGGCAAGCCTTCACACCGGCAAGCTTTCACACCGGCAAGATTTTACCCCGGCAAGGTTTTCGCCCCGGCATGCTGCTTTATGATCGTGCCACTTTTGAGCGTCAACAGCATCGCCGTCGTCCACCGCCTTGGTGCTCTCAGTGCGGCGTGGTAAACGTGGTCAACGACATTCCATCGGAAGAGTAATGTACGTGGAGAGGCTGACAGCTGGGTCCACGGCCACAGCCCAGTTTTTTTGTCATTTGCCAAGTAAGTCGCTTTGTAAGGCCTGTTGGGCTGCAAATCTTTCAAGACGAGGAGAGCTTTCATTCGGCTGGCCGAGAAAATGGCCCATCAGTAATGAGAAATGGGCTGTACATTTTTAAAACACATCAAACTGGCAATTAGTTTCAAATATCTTTTTTTCATTTCGAGATTTTAAATTACATTAATTTTTATGTGTGGAGAATTTGTTGGATTTTATATTCATATACATTTATTTTTAAAATCAGTTTGAATGTGAGTCGAAATTTCAGGATTAAAAACAATTCGGACCGCACCGAAATATGCAAAAATTCGTATAATTTTTTAACCGTGGCCACAATATGAGCTGTAGTGCTAACAAAAAGAATATGAGCTCCAAAAAAACCTTAATAATTAGCAAATGGGCTGTAAATTATTAGAAATAATGGCAGATCGGCTGTATGCTGTTTTCCACAAATTTGAGGCTTTCCTAAAAAAAGGTTGACACACAAGCAGTGACTGTTGGATGGCCATCCAACGGCCGTCGTGCTTTTTTAATCTCTTCTCTTCCGGCTCCAGCCGCTCAAACAAGCGCCGACGGGACTGCCTGCTCCCTCCTCCCCGTGGCCGGCTCTACTGCTGCGCAGGCCTCACCGCCCCACCGTACTCCCATCGCTGGCCTAGCCATCCCTCTACTCACCCACACCTGCTTTTATTCTCCGGCGACGGCAGACGAACAAGTAAACCCTCATACAGTCGTACTCCCCTTCGCGTGGGAAACAACTGTCGAGTCTTCCCTGCCTCCGTGTTGTTCCCTTCCTAGGCCTCGCCGTCATCCACCGCCCTGGTGCCTGGTCAACGTGTTCAATGACCGACATGCATCTGAAGTGGACTGTACGTGGAGAGGCCGGCAGCTGGGTCCACGGCCGCACACAAGGAAAAGCCTCCTTATTACGGGCAAAATAATGATTCCTTCACCTGACATCAGGGACCCACCGAAAGGGCCTCTGTATTTCGCGAAAAAATGTTACCGCCGCTGACAGCTCGGACCCACCAGTTATATCTTCGCATGCAAGGAAGTGCCTCCTTATTTCGCACAAAAAATGAATACTCCCCCTGTTAGCTGGGACCCAGTATAGTGGCAGGCTGACTTGTGGGCCTACTAAGTTGACGGGGATGGAGGGATTTGTCAACTTAGTCAATATGCACGATTCTAGCTCCAGTGACCGTACGATGTCCATCCAACGGCCGTAGTGCTTCTTCAACCTATGGTCTTCTTGCTCCAGCCGCCCAAACCAGCGCCGGTCGTGCCTCGTGCTCCTGCCTCCCGTGGCCGGCTGCGATGCGGTGGAGGCCTCACCGCCCCCTACAACACCCACCGCTGGCCAGGCCATCCCTCTACTCACCCACACCCCATGTTATTCTGCGGCAACGGCAGCCTCACACCGCAGCAAACCAGTGAACCCTCGTACTCCTCTACGCGTGGGCATCCACTATCGCGTCTTCCCCGGCTCTGCGTCGTCCCCTTCCTAGGCCTTGCCGTTGTCCACCGCCCTGGTGCTCTCGGCGCGGCATGGTCAACGTGGTCAAGGAACGGCTTCCATCAGACGTGGACTGTACGTGGAGAGGCTGACAGCTGGGTCCACGGCCGCAGCAAGGAAGTGCCTCCTTATTACGTGCAAAATAATTATTCCTCCACCTGACAGCGGGGACCCACCGGACAGGCCACTGTATTTCGTGAAAAAAACGTTTCCCCCTGACTGCTGAGAGCCACCAGCTACATCTTCGCACGCAAGGAAGTGCCTGACAGTCGGGACCCACCTGGTCGAAGCGTACGTAGCATTGTCATTCTGGTTGCGAACGTGTACATACATATATACTAGTGGATGTAGAGGCGCGCACGTGTCGTAGTAGAGGCGTGCACGTAACATGTACACGTACGTACAGCGGCCAGGGTGCAAGAAAGAAAATATGGCCACGTATGTGTACATACGGGTGGGGTCTCGAACGCCTACTCGCGCATACATACGGCCAGGGCTCGTGTACATGCCTGGGTCGGAACGGAGAAACAGCGTCATTGTCATGTTCATGGGGAGGCAACGGAATGCATCATGTTCATGGGGAGGCAACGATATGCGTTGTGTTCATGGGTAGGCAACGGAATGCGTCGTGTTCATCGGGAGGCAATGGAACGCGTGGGAGCCAACCGGCTGGGTCGGAACGGAATGCGTGGTCGTGTTCATCAGGAGGGCTTGGACGGAACAGGCGATGGAAACGAGGCCTGCCGTACCGCAAAACGGAGGAAACGGACCTCCTACGTTCGGAACGGGGTCCTGTTGATCGGGAGGGGTGTGGCGTACCGCAAAACGGAGGAAACAGACCTCCTACGGTCGAAACGGGGGTCCTGTTGATCGGGAGGGGTGTGGCGTACCACAAAATGGACGAAACGGACCTCCTACGGTCGAAACGGGGGTCCTGTTGATCGGGAGGGGTGTGGCATACTGCAAAACGGACAAAACGGACCTCCTACGGTCGAAACGGGGGTCCTGTTCATCGGGAGGGGTGTGGCGTACCACAAAACGGGACTCCACGGGATACTGTTCATCTCCACCGTCGACCTCCTCCAGCCTCCACAGGCTACCGTCGACCTCCTCCAGCCTCCACGGGCTCCTGTTCATCACTCCACCGGCTACTGTTCAACCACCCCTCCACGGGCACCCCTCCACCGTCTACTGTCCATCCAGCCCTCCACATCACGGAGTCCCATTCAACCACCCCTCCACGGGCACCCCTCCACCGTCTACTGTTCATCCAGCCCACCACACCACGGGGTCCTATTCATCCAGAGGCAACGCCACCGCTCACTGTTCATCCAACCCCCCCCCCCCCCCCCCCCCCCCCCCCCCGCGCGCGCGCAACGCTCACTGTTCATCCAATCGATCGGCTTCAGTTAGCAGCAGTAGCGAAGGAATCGCTCGATCGGGTTCAGTTAACAGCCACTGATCAATCGCTCGGGTTCAGTAACGCGTAGCCTGCAGTGCAATCGCTCGGGTTCAGTTTGAGCCCAACGCCTCGCTCGAGTTTAGTTAGAGCCAACGCCTCGCACACATGCGCGTACGTGTACGAGAGAAATGTGCATCGCTCGGCCCCCGACCTCCCATCGTAACCGGGAACTCCCCGAAATTTTCCTCCCCCTTGCTTCTACCATGGTTTTTTCCATCATGGATGGCCCAAAGAATGTCATGCAGCTGCGTCTCCGGCCCTCCCAGGACGAAAAGCCCATTTTCTGTCATAATTTGTTGTCACAGAAGTAGGAGCCCACCACATCTATGATGATACCGGGTTTTGTCACAATTATCGTCATAGAAGTGTCATATGTATGACAGAAAAAAATCATTCGGACCAAAATGTCACGGATGTGTCTTTTTTTGTAGTGAGTATTCCCGCTTAGTACAAGTGAAGGCTAGAAAAAGACTGGGAAGCGACCAACTAGAGAGCGACAACAGTCGTGAACATGCATTGAAATTAATCAACACCGAATGCAAGCATGAGTAGGATATAATGCACCATGAACATAAATATCATAGAGGCTATGTTGATTTTGTTTCAACTACATGCGTGAACATGTGTCAAGTCAAGCCACTCGAATCGTTCAAAGGAGGATACCACCCAATCATACCACATCACAACCATTTTAATAGCATGTTGGCACGCAAGGTAAACCACTATAAGCTCCTAGCTAATTAAGCATGGCATAAGCAACTATAATCTCTAATTGTCATTGCAAACATGTTTCTTTCATAATAGGCTGAATCAGGAGCGATAAAATAATCATATTTACAAAAACAAGAGAGGTCGAGTTCGTACCAGCTTTTCTCATCCCAATAAGTTCATCATATAATGATCATTATTGCCTTTCACTTGCATGACCGAATAGTGTGGATAATCATAATAGTACATGTGCATTGGACTAAGCTGGAATCTGCAAGCATTCAATTCAAGAGAGAAGACAAGGTAATATGGGCTCTTGGTTAGATCAACAATAATGCAAAAGAGAGCCACTCAAAATTTTGATTATGGTCTTCTCCTCTCGATCCCCAAAGAAAAGAAACAAAACTATTTACACGGAAAAGCTCCCAACAAGCAAAAGAAGAACAAGAAATCTTTTTGGGTTTTCTTTTTAATTACTACTACTACAGGCATGGAAAGTAAACTAACTAAAAGCTACAACTGATTTTTTGATTTTTTTTCTTAAGGTTTATCAAACACACAAGAAGAAAGCATAAAAAGGGAAATAAACTAGCATGGATATTACAATGAAAAAGTATGAGCACCGACAACTAGCATGAGTGTGTGAACAGGAATGTAATGTCGGTGAGAAATACGCACTCCCCCAAGCTTAGGCTTTTGGCCTAAGTTGGTCTACTGCCACGGCTGGCCTGGCGGTTATACAAAGTTGTAGTTGGGGTCGTACTGTGATGCAACAGCTATTGCCTCATGAGCTGCTGCTTGGAGGCGAGCTGTTTCCGTCCTCCTCTTATACTCATTCGCCTCCTTCCTAGTTATAACATATCTCCCCTTTGCCTGAAAGTCAAAGAAAGCGGGAGCAGGGAGAGTGACGTGATAGGTGCGTCGTCTGTCAAAGATTAGTCGGTACTGGAGGGACTGGTCATTCCTCTCAACAAACTAATGACGAATCATAGCATCATAATCTAGATAAGAAGGGGGTAACTCAATATCATCTCCACATATGGGTATCTCAAGAAAATTAGCTATACGAGATGCATAAATTCCACCAAAGAAATCTCCATGAATACGATTATTATGCAACCTACGTGCAACAATAGCCCCCAAGTTGTATTGTTTATCTCCTAAAACAACGCTCCTGAGAACGCTAAGATCAGGTACACACATGTGACATGCTTCATCTTTACCATTTATGCACCTTCCTATGAAGAGAGCAAAATAATGTAGTGCGGGAAAATTAATGCTCCCTATGGTGGCTTGTGTTACATCTCTAGATTCCCCCACTGTAATACTAGCAAGAAAATCTCTAAGCTCAGATTTGCTAGGTTCACTAGAACTACCCCATTGTGGGAGTTTGCAGGTAATATTAAAATCCTCTAAATCCATGGTATAAGATTTATCATAAAGATCAAACAGGACAGTTTGTGAATTACGCGAGGATGAAAATTTAAACCTTCTCACAAATGAATCAGTTAAATAGAGGTATTGGGAGCACTTATCTGACACGAAGCCCTCAAGTTCGGCGTTACGCACATATGCATCAAATTCCTCTTTAATTCCTGCTTGGACCATGAAATCCTCTGATGGACATTCACAAGGCCGAACTTGAGCGTCCCTCGGTGGTTCATCGTCCGCATCGCATATTGCGGGTCTGGGTCCTTGCTTCCTTGAAGAACCACATTGGTACATTTTCCTAAACATATTTCTTCCTCTAAAAAATGTCTGAAATTTTTTGTAACTTAAAATAAAAGTGAACCAAACTCAACAAAATTGATAGCAACTACTCCTACAAGTTTTTAGAGGCAATATCATACAGTAAAACTACTTTTGACCATATAAATTTGACATGCAAGCTCAAGAGCAGGGTCACTTAAGCAGGGAAAATTTGCAATGAATAAAGCACTCGAACAAAAACTAATTGGACCATTGGAGGAGTCACATACCAAAGAACAATCCCCCAAAGCAGTTTTGTGAATGGAGCTTTGATCTAGGAGATCGAAAATGGCAGCAAGATGAGCTAGAACTCGTGCTTGAGCTAGTTGGTCATTTTTTTGGGAGGAAGAAGGAGTGCGTGGTGGCTGGAATAAGTGGAGGGGACCCACGTGGGGTCCACGAGGCAGGGGGCACGCCCTCCACCCTTGTGGGCACGTGGCTGCTCCTCCTGCTGTGTTTTCAGTGCTAGATATTCTAAAATATTCTAGAAAAATCATATTTAAATTTCAGGGCATTTGGAGAACTTTTATTTTCAGGGTATTTTTTATTGCATGGATAATTCAGAAAACAGACAAAAAACACTTATTTTACTTTATCTCTATTATTAAAGGAGAATCTGTCGTCGTCGTGATGGTTCGACCATCCTCCCACCCCTCGATGGCACGCCGAAAAAATCGCTCGATCGGTCCATCCCGCACGCATGAGATATCTGAAAAACTGCCCACTCTCCCACCTATCATCGCTCGAAAAAAAGGAGAACAGACTGCCGCCAGACAAACACGTTCCGCTCGAGCCCTCGCTCCCGATCATCACCTCCCCACCCTTCACCACCCGGTTCGTTGCCAACGCACATCCCACGCCCCATCTCCCCCAACCGCTTGACTCCACTTCGATCTCCCCGCACAGAAAAATCGCCACCCCGCCTCGCCCTGACACCAATCTACCACGACGAATCGCCCTTCTCGGCCGCCGCCCACGGTTTGTTTCCATCGTTCCCTCGTGCCTCCCCTTGTTCTCATGGTTGGGGTCAGTGTGGGAGGAGGCCCGGGGAAACCATAGGGTCTCACACAGGACCGAAAGGAGAGGTGGCAGCACCGGTGAGCTCACAACCGTCGTGCACGTCGACAATGGTGAAGGCGAGACTGGCGTCCACACACGGCGATGATGTCGCAGATCCACAAGATCAGATGCAGGCAATTCTAAGGCTCTTCTATAATCTCGTCTCTTCTTCCTTTCTGCCTTCTCTATCGCGATCTGCTCGTGTATGTCCTACGATTAGTTGTTGACTGGTGTGCCGCTCTGGATCTTGGTTGTAGGCCGGTGATGACCACTGTCTCGGATTCCTTCTTCGAGGTCCCCAGATTTCTTAATAAGGTGTGTGATTGATCGTCCGAGTTACTCTGGATGTGGCTGGTGCTCGCGGTAGCGGCAGAGTGGCGTGCGTGAGCGCGGCGTAGGCAACGGCCAAAGCCGCGTCAGTCGTTGTGAGCACGCCGTCCAGGCGACACATCAAGTTCGACAGTGTTCCCTCCAAACTCCTAAGGTATGTGGACAGTGAAGATCCAACGTCTTCATTGCCTACGAGCCTACGGCGGCCGGAGCACAACATGGCTTGCACCAAATCTGGCTGCTAGAGATAGCCCAGTGCTGAAGTCTCGGTTTCAATTTTGGTTTTAGCATTTCCCCATTCTTCAGTAATTTCCCTTCAAGTGTCGCCGAGGGTGTCGAGTGCGACAGAGATTACCCACTTCTTCCTATCCTACTACATTTGGACAATGACACTCAGTTCTAGCAAAAACTGCAACCTAACATAATGTCACTCAATGATGTTCTATGCCTGTAAGCTTTTGAGCTGTTGTCTTGTACCTTCTTTAAGAGCAGATACAACTTGTACGATGATATTCCTCTACGGGTTGTATAGTTAAGAATGGATTCCATTACTTATCATAATGGAGCATTAGAATTGCAGCTGATTGTTGGTTGAAAAGAAATTCACTTGCTACGTAGATTGTAGTTGAGGTGAAGCTCAATGTGACGGGACCAACTTGGCATTAATTTTCTCCATAAATTGCAGCTGAGGTGAAGCCATGGTTTACTTTCCATTAGTGAAATGAAAGAAAGAAAAGAAAAAAAAACATGCAGCATATTTGTTTGTCCACATCACGTGATCCTCACCATGTTCATTTGTTAAGAGAAACAGAACACCATGCCACTGTAATGTTTCAAATATTCTATGGTTTACTTATTTATTTTAGAAAAAAAATGTATTTCAGCATGTTGTTTGATGATCACCCTTTTTTAGATCGTTATTATCCTATTTTAAATAAATACATCAGAGTTGTGTTTAAATGTGCATTACTTTTTCTTTATGTGACCTCTATTCAGTTCTACTTTAATTTGTTGCAATGCAGGGGACAGAGTGCATCTTGCAAGAACTTAATCTATTTCTTTGCACGAAGCTTCCGGCCGGAAGCCCCACTTTACATTTTGCAAAGGTATTGTCACGGTTGCTCCAGTTACTCAAGTACAGTGCCACCTGCTTGCATGATTTTTCTCCGCTGCTCATGCTGATCATCTGTACCTGAACCAGGATGTGACTTGCAGTGCAGCAACACTGTTTCAGTAACCTCTCCTGCTTACATTGATCGCCAATGTCTTTGCCGTATGTGCCATCTTGCTGCTATCTGATCAGTGTCATCACCACGCTGACGCTTGCCGTTGTTAGATCTATCAACATGCGTCCATTGCTCCATTACGTTGATTTCTTTTTTTCCAATATATGTTGCACAAGACTCTAGGAGCCAGGATTATTATGACTGATGTCGTACTACTTATGCTGGTTTGCAGGCTATAATTCTAGAATTTCTTCTCAAGACATGAAATGTTTGAATTAGCAGAAAGAATGAGCTATTGGGTCACATGTTAATGAGTTATGCATTAATTTCAAGGACCCAAGGAGAACACTGAAGTACTCCCTCCGTCCGAAAAAGCTTGTCTTTTTCAGATGGAGGGAGTATTTATTTAGTTTGATATTCTCAGTTATACACCATATTTGGTTTTTCTACACGATTCTTGGAGCCACAAAGCCACAAGTGCTTATCTTCATTACGGTCAAAGGATAATGTGAAGCAAACATTGGCATTGCACTGCATGCCTTCTTCATTAATTATAGTTTGAAAAATTAATAACATCATCTCTCACAGTATGTGAGGACATTAGATTTGCATATGACAAAAAGGTTCTCAAGCAAAGGTAAGGCGAGATGACTGATTTTTTAAGTGACAACAATGCTAGAGCAAAGACGGATGAAGACTATTGATGTAGAGGGGAAGGAGTGGTGGGGAGATAGATGTTGTTTTGTCTTTGAGAATGCATAAGGAGGCACAATAACTGTTGGAGGGAAGGAGTGGTGGGGACATAGATGTTGTTTTGTCTTCGAGAGTGCATCAGGAGGCACAATAACTATTGGAGGGAAGAAGTGGTAGAGATAATAGGTATTAGTCATCGTTGTATGAATGGAAACCACGTGTCAACATGTTCTCTATTATTCCGTGGCAACGCACGGGCATTCAGCTAGTTTAATATAAATAACAGAAAGTAAAAAAGAGGGTACAAAGAGTTGTGTTTTCTAACTTCATCCATCTCATGTTCTTCAAAAGGAATCGACTAACAAGGTTGATCAAGTCTTATTAACAAACTCATTCTGAATCACATGAAACCGGAGAAATTTCGAATAACACTAGGTTACCTCAACAGGGATATGCACATCCCCAACAATAAGTATATCATATTTCTTCTTGATAGTAGGAAGAGGAAATTCAAAACCTCCAATAGTAATTGTTGAAATTTTTCCAATAGAATTGATACTGTGGACTTGAGGTTGTTTCCTCGGAAAGTGTACCGTATGCTCATTACCATTAACATGAAAAGTGACATTGCCTTTGGTGCAATCAATAACTACCCCTATAATATTAAAAAATGGTCTTCCAAGAATAATAGACATGCTATCGTCCTCAGGAATATCAATAATAACAAAGTTCGTTAAAATAGTAACGTTTGCAACCACAACAAGCACATCCTCACAAATACCGACGGGTATAGCAGTTGATTTATTAGCCATTTGCAAATATATTTTAGTAGGTGTTAACTTATTCAAATCAAGTCTACAATATAAAGAGAGAGGCATAACACTAACACCGGCTCCAAGATCACATAAAGCAGTTTTAACATGGTTTCTTTTAATGGAGCATGGTATAGTTGGTACTCCGGGATCTCCAAGTTTCTTTGGTATTCCACCCTTAAAAGTATAATTAGCAAGCATGATGGAAATTTCAGCTTCCGGTATCTTTCTTTTATTAGTAACTATTTCCTTCATATATTTAGCATAAGGATTCATTTTAAGCATATTGGTCAAAGGCATACGCAAAAAGATAGGTCTAATCATTTTAGCAAAGCGCTCAAAATCCCCATCATCCTTTTTCTTGGATGGTTTAGGAGGAAAAGGCATGGGTTTCTGAACCCATGGTTCTCTTTCTTTACCGTGCTTCCTAGCAACAAAGTCTCTCTTATCATAACGTTGATTCTTTGATTGTGGGTTATTAAGATCAATAGCAGGTTCAATTTCTACATCATTATTATTGCTAGGTTGAGCATAACATGAACATCGTCATTAACATTATCACTAGTTTCATGTTCATTACCGGATTGTGTTTCAGCATCAGAAATAGAAATATCATTGGGATTCTCAGGTGTGTCAACAACAGGTTCACTAGAAGCATGCAAAGTCCTATCATTTTTCTTTTTCTTCCTTTTAGAAGGACTAGGTGCATCAATATTAATTCTCTGAGAATCTTGCTCAATTCTCTTAGGATGTCCTTCAGGATACAAAGGTTCCTGAGTCATTTTACCACCTCTAGTTGCAACTCTAACAGCAAAGTCATTATTCTTACTATTCAATTCATTGAGCAAATAATTCTGAGCTTTAAGTACTTGTTATACTTGAGTGGTAACCATAGAAGCATGTTTACTAATAAGTTTAAGTTCACCTTTAACACTAGCCATATAATCACTCAAGTGTTCAATCATATAAGCATTATGTTTCAGTTGTCTACCAAAATAAGCATTAAAATCTTCTTGCTTAACCAAAAAGTTATCAAATTCATCCAAGCATTGGCTGGCAAACTTAGCAGGAGGGATTCCGGTTTATCATATCTATAGAGAGAATTTACCTTTACTACATGTGTCGGGTTATCAAGACCATGTATTTCTTCAACAAGCGGCAAATTAAGACCATGTATTTCTTCAATAGGTGGTAAATTCTTAACATCTTCAAATTAATACCTTTTTCTTTCATAGATTTCTTTGCCTCTTGCATATCTTCGGGACTGAGAAATAGAATACCCCTTTTCTTTGGAGTTGGCTTAGGAGTTGGTTCAGGAAGTGTCCAATTATTTTCATTAGTCAACATATTATTAAATAGCAATTCAGCCTGATCAACAGTTCTTTCCCTGAAAACACAACCAGCACAGCTATCCAGGTAATCTCTGGAAGCATCGGTTAGTCCATTATAAAAGATATCAAGTATTTCATTTTTCTTGAGAGGATGATCAGGCAAAGCATTAAGTAATTGGAGAAGCCACCCCCAAGCTTGTGGGAGACTCTCTTCTTTAATTTGCACAAAATTATATATTTCCCTTAAAGCAGCTTGTTTCCTATGAGCGGGAAAATATTTAGCAGAGAAGTAGTAAATCATATCCTGGGGACTACGCACACAACCAGGATCAAGAGAATTAAACCATATCTTAGCATCACCCTTTAATGAGAACAGAAATAATTTAAGGATATAATGGTAGCGAGTTTTCTCATCATTAGTAAACAGGGTAGCTATATCATTTAATTTAGTAAGATGTGCCACAACAGTTTCAGATTCATAGCCATAGAAAGAATCAGATTCAACCAAAGTAATTAACTCAGGATCGACAGAGAAATCATAATTCTTATCAGTAATAAAGATAGGTGAAGTAGCATAAGAAGGATCATATTTCATTCTAGCATTTAGATTTTTCTTTTAGCTTAGCTAATAATTTCTTAAGATCACTTCTATCATTGCAAGCAAGAAAGTCTCTAGCAGTTTCTTCATCCATAACATAACCCTCAGGAACAACAGGCAATTCATATCTAGGGGGAGAATCTTCATCATCACTTTCATCAATATTACCAGTTTCAATAATTTCATTCACTCTAGCCCTAGAAAGTTGTTCATCAAGAAATTCAACAAGTGGCATAGTAGTACCATGCATAGAAGTAGTTTCATCATATGTATCATGCAAAGCAGAGGTGGCATCATCAATAACATGCGACATATCAAAATTAATAGCAGAAGCAGGTTTAGGTGTCGCGAGCTTACTCAAAATAGAAGGTGAATCAAGTGCAAAGCTAGATGGCAGTTCCTTACCTCCCCTCGTAGTTGAGGGATAAATCTTAGTTCTTTGATCTTTCAAGTTCTTCATAATGATCAACAGATAAAAATCCCAAGTGACTCAAAGAATAGAGATATGCACCCCGGCAACGGCGCTAGAAAATAGTCTTGATAACCCACAAGTATAGGGGATCACAACAGTTTTCGAGGGTAGAGTATTCAACCCAAATTTATTGAATCGACACAAGGGGAGCCAAAGAATATTCTCAAGTATTAGCAGCTGAGTTGTCAATTCAACCACACCTGGAAACTTAATATCTGCAGCAAAGTATTTAGTAGCAAAGTAATATGATAGTAGTGGTAATGATAGCAAAATTAATATTTTTGGGTTTTGTAGTGATTGTAACAGTAGCAACGGAAAAGTAAATAAGCGAAGAACAATATATGGAAAGCTCGTAGGCAACAGATCGGTGATGGAGAATTATGTCGAATGCGATCGATCATGTAACAGTCATAACATAGGGTGACACAGAACTAGCTCCAATTCATCAATGTAATGTAGGCATGTATTCCGAATATAGTCATATATGCTGATGGAAAAGAACTTGCATGACATCTTTTGTCCTACCCTCCCGTGGTAGCGGGTTCCTATTGGAAACTAAGGGATATTAAGACCTCCTTTTAATAGAGTACCGGACCAAAGCATTAACACTTAGTGAATACATGAACTCCTCAAACTACGGTCATCACCGATAAGTATCTTGATTATTATCACTTCGGGGTTAACGGATCATAACACATAATAGGTGACTATAGACTTGCAAGATAGGATCAAGAACTCACATATATTCATGAAAACATAATAGTTCAGATCTGAAATCATGGCACTCGGGCCCTAGTGACAAGCATTAAGCATAGCAAAGTCATAGCAACATCAATCTCAGAACATAGTGGATACTAGGGATCAAACCCTAACAAAACTAACTCGATTACATAATAAATCTCATCCAACCCATCACCGTCCAGCAAGCCTATGATGGAATTACTCACGCACGGCGGTGAGCATCATGAAATTGGTGATGGAGAAAGGTTGATGATAACGATGGCAACGGATTCCCCTCTCCGGAGCCCCGAACGGACTCCAGATCATCCCTCCCAAGAGAGTTTAGGGCTTGGCGGTGGCTCCATATTGTAAAATGCGATGAATCCTTCTCTCTGATTTTTTTCTCCCCGGACACAAATATATGGAGTTGGAGTTGAGGTCGGTGGAGCGTACACGAGGCAGGGGGCGCACCCAGGGGGGTAGGGCGCGCCCCCACCCTTGTGGACAGGGCGTGGGCCCCCTGACATGGATCTTTCTTCCAGTATTTTTTATATATTCCAAAAATAATCTCCGTTGATTTTCAGGTCATTCCAAGAACTTTTATTTCTGCACAAAAATAACACCATGGCAATTCTGCTGAAAACAGCGTCAGTCCGGGTTAGTTCCATTCAAATCATGCAAGTTAGAGTCCAAAACAAGGGCAAAAGTGTTTGTAAAAGTAGATACGACTGAGACGTATCACGCTGCGGGCCCCAATAGGATGCGGCTTTGGTTGGTGCGTGGCGGTTGATTGGACGTGGGCGTCTCCGCTTCCCCATGTTGCCTCGGCAACTGACCGACTTAACGAGTCCCTACTGCATGCAAGGAAGAACCATCATTAATGATCGTGGGAGGTGCTGGTTGGCCTTCTTCTGCTATAAATGGGGAGGGGGGCAGAGCCCCCATTGAGGGAGTCCTATACTAAGGGGTCCTCGGGCATCCGGACTTTTATCTATTGGGCTGGACTGATGGGCTGTGAAGACATGAAGGCCAAAGACTGTACCTGTGTCCGGATTGGGCTCTCCATGGCGTGGAAGGCAAGCTTGGCGACCGACTATGAAGATTCCTTCTTATTTAACCAACTCTATGTAACCCTTGATCCCCCCCCCCCGGTGTCTATATAAACCGGGGGGCTAGTCCGGAAAGGATATACACATTACCATAGTCATACAGGTTAGACTTCTAGGGTTTAGCCATTACGATCTCGTGGTAGATCAACTCTTGTAACACTCATATTCATCAAGATCAATCAAGCAGGACGTAGGGTATTACCTCCATAGAGAGGGCCCGAACCTGGGTAAACATCGTGTCCCCCGTCTCCTGTTACCATCGATCCTAGATGCAAAGTTCGGGACCCCTACCCGAGATCCACCGGTTTTGACACCGACATTGGTGCTTTCATTGAGCGTTCCACTGTGCCCTCGACGAAAGGCTCGATGGCTCGCCTTGTCCTTAAAGACAACATCACCTCCGGGGGAGCTCTGTCCCCGGGCCAAACCCACCGGTTGGGCGGCTTTACTATGATCGCCCGTTCGGCCGTTAAGCCAACGATGACCTCTCGGGCCATCGAAAACCCCCTTCGCATCAACTCCGAGCACTCCAAGCAGATGGATCCGACAGAGTTTTCGTCTTTGAACGAACTCCTAGATCTCATCACCGCTTTGGGAATAGCCACAGACTACGATCGGATCGGGCCTAAAACCGATCAAGGAGAAATCGAGACCCTACCGGTCACCCACCAGATTGCGGTAGTCGTGGAGCAGGATGACGAGTCTTCTTCTATACCGAAGACGGACTATGTTCGGATCGCCGATCAGGAAGAGCCAGATACCCACCCGCGAAAGGATGCGACCAGCCCTCCGAACATAGCATCAGACGGCGGTCCTAAACAATCAGAAGATATTCCGGAACCCGGACTGTTAAGCCTGGAAGGTCGTCAGACTACGGATAATCGGTTAGGTCGGGGATCGGATTTAATTCCACCCACCCATCTGGATATAGACGCTCTCATGAGCATAAAACAACAGTCTCAGGAAATGGTCCATCACTTCTGGGCCATATTCCTCCTTGTCAAGGACGAGGTAAAAGATTACCGTGACAAGGACGCGATATCAGCGTTCTGCAACAATTGCACGGACGAATGATTCCTCAATGCCATTAATCGCCGCCGCATACTGAAATTCGCTGACATAGCAACCATCATACAAAAGTACAATACGATGGAGAGCACCTGGAAAACTCAGGCAGCTCACTGGGAACCTTCAGTCCCAACTCAACTCCCCTTACAGGCGAAAAGGCCGCACCCTCGCGGCACGCCCAGTCCAACAGTCAAGAAACACAAAACCGCTATGTGGCACGGCACCATTCTGGTGGGGTGGCTCGATGGCCCATGCAAAATACATACAACACCAGATACCGTGGCGACCCACAGCCTTAGAGCATGTTGGATACTATGACAGGTAGCCAAGAGCGGCGAGGACATCCTTATCAAGGACGACCCAGAACGGCATCCCCCAAGGGACGATAACTCAAGAGTATTGACGGTCTTTGAGATATTCGCTTCAAACAACAAGCGCAAAAGGGCGCTTCGCGAGCTTGCCGAAGTCTGCCAAATTGCTGCGATAAACCCCTGGAATGACATGGCTATAACATTCAACGCCGGTGACGAACCAAAGTACAGAACAGTACGAGCGCCAGACGCGTTAGTCCTCAGTCCCATTGTGGGCGGGTTTCGACTTACCAAGGTCCTCATGGACGGCGGTAGTGGACTAAACCTCATTTATGAGGACACACTAATAACCCACAAGTATAGGGGATCGCAACAGTTTTCGATAAGTAAGAGTGTCGAACCCAACGAGGAGCTAAAGGTAGAACAAATATTCCCTCAAGTTCTATTATCCACCGATACAACTCTACGCATGCTTGACGTTCTCTTTACCTAGAACGAGTATGAAACTAGAAGTACTTTGTAGGTGTTTTTGGATATGTTTGCAAGATAATGAAGATTACGTAAATAAAAAGTAGGGGCTGTTGTAAGTCAAGAAACAATAAAGTAAATATAGCGAGTGTGGAAAAGTGGTGTTAGGAGTTGCGAAATTGCCCCTAAGCAATTGACTACTTTACTAGACCGATAGCAAGTATTATGTGGGAGAGGCCACTGCTAGAATATCATCCCTGACTTGGAATTCTATGCACTTATGATTGGAACTATTAGCAAGCATCCGCAAGTACTAATGTTCATTAAGGTAAAACCCAACCATAGCATTAAGATATATTGGTCCCCCTTCAATCCCGTATGCATCAATTTCTATGTTAGGTTGAAGCTTATGTCACTCTTGCCCTCCAATACATAGTCATATCAACATACAACTAACCCTAGGGTGTGATCCACGCGCGCAATCATATGATGGGCACCAAATGACAGCAACATAACCACAAGCAAATTAAATCAATCATAGCAATTCATCAACCACCGATAGGACAACGAAAATCTAATCAGACATCATAGGATGGCAACACATCATTGGATAATAATATGAAGCATAAAGCACCATGTTCAAGTAGAGGGTACAGCGGGTTGCGGGAGAGTGGACCGCTGTGATAGAGGGGGGAAGGTGATGGAGATGTTGGTGAAGATGGCGGAGGTGTTGGTGTAGATCGCGGTGATGATGATGGCCCCCGGCGGCGTTCCGGCGCCACCGGAAGCGAGGGGGAGAGAGCCCCCCCTCCTTCTTCTTCTTCATTGACCTTCTCCCTAGATGGGAGAAGGGTTTCCCCTCTGGTCCATGGTCTCCATGGCGTGGGAGGGGCGAGAGCCCCTGCGAGATTGGATCTGTCTCTCTGTCTCTCTCTGTTTCTGCGTTCTCAGACTCTTCCCTTTCACTGTTTCTTATATTCCCGGAGATCCGTAACTCCGATTGGGCTGAAATTTTAACACGATCTCTATCCGGATATTAGCTTTCTTGCAGCGAAATAAGGGCATCAACCGCCTTACGGGTGGCCCACGAGGGTCAGGGCGCGCCCACGGGGGCAGGCGCGCCCCCTGCCTCGTGGCCACCTCGGGCACCATCTCGCCTGGATTTTTCTTCCCAAAAATCATATATATTCCAAAAAAAATCTCCGTCAGTTTTTATCCCATTTGGACTCTGTTTGATTTGGATATTCTGCAAAACAAAAAACATGCAACAAGCAGGAACTGGCACTGGGCACTGGATCAATATGTTAGTCCGAAAAATAGTATAAAAAGTTGCCAAAAGTATATGAAAGTTGAATAATATTGGCATGGAACAATCAAAAATTATAGATATGATGGAGACGTATCAGCATCCCCAAGCTTAATTGCTGCTCGTCCTCGAGTAGGTAAATGATAAAAAAAGATAATTTTTGATGTGGAATGCTACCTAGCATAATCTAGAATGGTGGTTGTGGAGAAGACAAAAAGAAGAAGATAGTCTCACATCAACTAGGCGTATCAACGGGATATGGAGATTCCCATCAATAGATATCAATGTGAGTGAGTAGGGATTGCCATGCAACGGATGCACTAGACCTATAAGTATATGAAAGCTGAAACTGAAACTAAGTGGGTGTGCATCCAACTTGCTTGCTCATGAAGACCTAGGGCATTTGAGGAAGCCCATCGTTGGAATATACAAGCCAAGTTTTATAATGAAAATTCCCACTAGTATATGAAAGTGATAGCTCAAGAGACTCTCTATATGAAGAACATGGTGATACTTTGAAGCACAAGTGTGGTAAAAGGATAGTAACATTGCCCCTTCTCTCTTTTTCTCTCATTTTTTTGTTATTTTTCTTTTTTCTTCTTCTTTTTTTGTAGGCTTATTTAGCCTCTCTTTTGGGGGGGGGGGGCTTCTTTGGCCACTTTTATTTTGATAAACTCACATGGGACAATGTTCTAATAATGATGATCATCACACTTTTATTTACTTACAACTCAATATTACAACTCGATATCTAGAACAAAGATATGACTCTATATGAATGCCTCCGGCATTGTACCGGGATGTGCAATGATCTAGCGTATCAATGACATCAAAAAACGGACAAGCCATGAAAACATCATGCTAGCTATCTTACGATCATGCAAAGCAATATGACAATGAATGCTCAAGTCATGTATATGATGATGATGAAAGTTGAATGGCAATATACTCGGAATGGCTATGGAAATGCCATAATAGTTAGGTATGGTGGCTGTTTTGAGGAAGGTATATGGTGGGGTTATGGTACCGGTGAAAGTTGCGCGATACTAGAGAGGCTAGCAATTGTGGAAGGGTGAGAGTGCATATAATCCATGGACTCAACATTAGTCATAAAGAACTCACATACTTATTGCAAACGTTTATTAGCCCTCGAAGCAAAGTACTACTACGCATGCCCCTAGGGGGATAGATTGGTAGGAAAATACCATCGCTCGTCCCCGACCGCCACTCATAAGGAAGACAATCAATAAATACCTCATGCTTCAACTTCGTTACATAACGGTTCACCATACGTGCATGCTATGGGAATCACAAACCTCAACACAAGTATTTCTACAATCCACAACTACCCACTAGCATGACTCTAATATCACCATCTTTATATCGCAAAACTATTGCAAGGAATCAAACACATCATATTCAGTGATCTATAAGTTTTATGTAGGATTTTATGACTAACCATGTGAATGACCAATTCATGTCATCTCTCTAAATAGATATAAGTGAAGCAAGAGAGTTTAATTCTTTCTACAAAAGATATGCCCACGCTCTAACAAATATAAGTAAAGCAAAAGAGCATTCTACAAATGGCGGTTGTCTATGTAAAGAGAAATAGGCAATCCAAACTTCAATAGATATAAGTGAAGCACATGAAGCATTCTATAAAGCCATACTCAAAAGATGTAAGTGAAGTGCAATGATAATTCTATAAATCAACCAAGGACTATCTCATACCAGCATGGTGCATAAAAGAAAAATGAAAACTAAATGCAAAAGACGCTCCAATATTGCACATATCGCATGAACGAAACGAATCCGAAAACATACCGATACTTGTTGAAGAAAGAGGGGATGCCTTCCGGGACATCCCCAAGCTTAGACGCTTGAGTCTCCTTGAATATTTACTTGGGGTGCCTCGCGCATCCCCAAGCTTGAGCTCTTGCCTCTCTTCCTTCTTCTTACATCAAGACCTTCTCGATCATCGAACACTTCATCCACACAAAACTTCAACAGAAAACTCGGTAAGATCCGTTAGTATAATAAAGCAAATCACTACTCTAAATACTGTTGCAAACCAATTCATATTTTGTTTTTGCATTGTAGCTACTGTAATATAACTTTTCTATGGCTTAATCCACTGATATAAATTGATAGTTTCATCAAAACAAGCAAACTATGCATCAAAAATAGAATCTATCAAAAATGGAATAGTCTATAGCAATCTGAACATTCACCATACGTCTGATACTTGAAAAATTCTACCAAAATTAGGAAAAATAAAAAATTTGTATAGGAAGACAGTGCAAAAATAATCAGAACCATTTGACGTTCCAGCTAAAAGTGTAAAATCGCGCACTACAGCCAAAGTTTCTGTCCTGCACCGTACAAACCATCAAGCAAATGTAAACATCCTAAAGGCAAACCTTGGCACATTATTTTTTTAATACAATGGAATTGTACAAGGGGATAATTATTTTTATTGAAAAGTTTCTGTAATCAAGATTCACAAAGTTTCCATGAGCATGAACAAAGTTCAAGGCTAGCTCGCACTTCAACAATGCTTGTCTTTCTCACTTTCGCTTTCCTTTTTGAAAAAGTTTTGGGTTCCCCTCTTTATTTTTGTTGTTTTTAAACTATATAAAAGCACTCAACAGAAATAAACGACTCTCTAAAACTTCCGGGTTGTATCCCTGGCAGCGCTTTCTTTAAAGCCATTAAGCTAGGCATATAGTGCTCAAGTAATGGATCCACCCGGATCCCAAGTATAGGGGATCGCAACAGTTTTCGATAAGTAAGAGTGTCGAACCCAACGAGGAGCTAAAGGTAGAACAAATATTCCCTCAAGTTCTATCGACCACCGATACAACTCTACGCACGCTTGACGTTCGCTTTACCTAGAACGAGTATGAAACTAGAAGTACTTTGTAAGTGTTTTTGGATAGGTTTGCAAGATAATGAAGATTACGTAAATATAATGTAGGGGCTGTTGTAAGTAAAGAAACAATAAAGTAAATATAGCGAGTGTGGAAAAGTGGTGTTAGGAGTTGCGAAATTGCCCCTAAGCAATTGACTACTTTACTAGACCGATAGCAAGTATTATGTGGGAGAGGCCACTGCTAGCATGTCATCCCTGACTTGGAATTCTATGCACTTATGATTGGAACTATTAGCAAGCATCCGCGACTACTAATGTTCATTAAGGTAAAACCCAACCATAGCATTAAGATATATTGGTCCCCCTTCAATCCCGTATGCATCAATTTCTATGCTATGTTGAAGCTTCTGTCACTCCTGCCCTCCAATACATAGTCCTATCAACATACAACTAACCCTAGGGTGTATTCCACGCACGCAATCATATGATGGGCACCAAAGGACAGCAACATAACCACAAGCAAATTAAATCAATCATAGCAATTCATCAACCACCGATAGGACAACGAAAATCTACTCAGACATCGTAGGATGGCAACACATCATTGGATAATAATATGAAGCATAAAGCACCATGTTCAAGTAGAGGGTACATCGGGTTGCAGGAGAGTGGACCGCTGTAGATAGAGGGGGCAAGGTGATGGAGATGTTGGTTAGGATGGCGGAGGTGTTGGTGTAGATCGCGGTGATGATGATGGCCCCCGGCGGCGTTCCGGCGCCACCGGAAGTGAGGGGGAGAGAGCCCCCCGCCTTGTTCTTCTTCCTTGACCTTCTCCCTAGATTGGAGAAGGGTTTCCCCTCTGGTCCATCATCTCCATGGCGTGGGAGGAGCGAGAGCCCCTTCGAGATTGGATCTGTCTCTCTCTGTTTCTGCGTTCTTAGATTCTTCCCTTTCACCGTTTCTTATATTCCCGGAGATCCGTAACTCCGATTGGGCTGAAATTTTAACACGGTCTCTATCCGGATATTAACTTTCTTGCAGCGAAAGAAGGGCATCAACCACCTTACGAGTGGCCCACGAGGGTCAGGGGCGCGCCCCCTGCCTCGTGGCCACCTCGGGCACCGTCTCGCATGGATTTTTCTTCCCAAAAATCATATATATTCCAAAAAAAATCTTCGTCAGTTTTTATCCCGTTTGGACTCTATTTTATATGGATATTCTGCGAAACAAAAAACATGCAACAAACAGGAACTGGCACTGGGCACTGGATCAATATGTTAGTCCCAAAAATAGTATAAAAAGTTGCAAAAAGTATATGAAAGTTGAATAATATTGGCATGGAACAATCAAAAATTATAACACAACCTTTCGAGGAATTATTCCCAGTCGGGAGGCGCGGTGCGTGGGCAAAATCACACTTGACGTAGTATTCGGCACGCCGGAAAACTATCGGTCCGAAGAAATAACTTTCCAAGTGGCCCCTTTCAGGAGCGGATATCACGCCATGTTGGGGCGGGATGCTTTTACATGATTTCAGGCCATACCCCATTAACCGGTATATGAAGCTCAAAATGCCTGGACCAAACGGTATAATCACTCTCGTCAGTGATCCGGACATAGCACTCCGCGCTGAAAACAAAACCGCATCCCTGGCCCTGGAGGAGCTATCCGAAGCCCTCGCGGCAGACGAATTAACTGTACTACGCTCCACAATGGACAGGGACGACGTGATCCTTGACAAACGCCCTAAATCCGCATCCTTCAAACCAGCAGAAGAAATAGTCAAATTCCAGGTCCACCCAACAGACCCCAAGAAGACAGCATCTATCGGAGCTCAACTGAACCCAACAGTTGACACCGCACTACGATAATTCCTGCGCGAAAACTGGGACATATTCGCCTGGCACCCTTCAGATATGCCAGGGATCCCACGTGAGCTGGCCGAACATAGCCTCAATATATTAAAGGGGTTTAGACCAGTCAAGCAATCACTGCGGTGCTTTTTCGAACCGAAGCGACAAGCCATGGGGGAGGAGCTGGCCAAACTCATCGAGGCCGGATTCATTAGAGAAATCAAACACCCGGACTGGCTGGCAAACCTGGTGATGGTACCAAAGAAGGACAAATCCTGGCGCCTGTGTGTTTGATTTCAAAGACCTCAACAAGGCTTGCCCTAAGGATCCCTTCCCCTCCCCCACATTGATCAAATCATCGACGCCACCGCAGGACACGACTCGCTGTGTTTCCTCGATGCATATTCCGGATACCATCAAATCAAAATGAAGGAGTCCGATCAAGCCGCAACAACATTTATCACCCCATACGGGTCATTTTACTTGAACACCATGCCCTTTGGGCTCAAGAACGCCGGCGCCACATACCAACGCATGATTCAAACATGCCTGGAGAAACATATCGGCAAAACAGTAGAAGCTTACGTTGACGACGTCATCATCAAAACCAGGCATGTCGAAACACTAATAGACGACTTACGTCTTACATTCGATAACCTCCGGGCTTACGACATTAAGCTCAACCCAGAAAAGTGTGTCTTTGGCGTCCCTGCTGGAAAACTGCTGGGCTTCATCGTTTCCAATAGAGGAATCAAAGCAAACCCAGCCAAAATCCAAGCTTTGTCACAATTGGCTAAGCCAATCGACCTTAAACGAGTTCAAAAGCTTGCGGGTTGCGTAGCAGCTCTAAGTCGCTTTATCTCCATATTGGGAGAAAAGGCACTGCCACTCTATCGCCTTCTACGGTGAACCGACCACTTTGAGTGGACGGACGCGGCAACAGCCGGACTGGAGGAAATAAAAACCCTTCTTGCGAGCAATCCAATCCTGGCCACACCAAACGCCGGCGAACCGATATTATTATACATATCGGCAACACACCAGGTGGTGAGTGTCGTACTCGTCGTTGAACGAGAACAGGATGGACATAAATTCCCACTTCAGAAGCCAGTATACTACATATCTACTGTCCTTACACCACGCAAATCCCGGTACCCTCATTATCAAAAAATAGCATATGCGGTCTTCATGGCATCCCGAAAGCTCCGTCACTACTTCCAGGAGTGTTCGATCACGGTGGCCTCCGAAGTACCACTCAATGACATCATAAACAACCGCGATGCTACGGGCCAAATTGCCAAATGGGCCATTAAACTTCTCCCATTTGACATTACATATAAACCACGTCGAGCTATCAAATCCCAAGTACTGGCCGACTTCGTCGCCGAATGGACAGAGGCCGAACTCCCTAAAGAGTACGGCACATACTCCAATTGGGTCATGTACTTCGACGGCTCCAAAATGCTGGTAGGGTTAGGAGCAGGCGTCGTTTTAACGCCCCCTACTGGAGACATCGTCCAATACATTCTCCAAATACTATACACAGACTCCAATAACGCAGCCGAATACGAGGCCTTATTACATGGTCTCCGGATGGCCGTCTCCATGGGCATACAACGCCTAGAAGTACGTAGGGACTCCACCTTGCAATATCTCAAATAAACGGAGATTTTGATGCTAAAGATCTGAAGATGGCAGCGTAGCGTAACACAGTCATAAAAATGTCGGCCCGGTTTGAGGGACTCGAGTTCCATCATGTGGCTCGAGAAAGTAATCAAGCGGCGGATATTCTTGCTTGTATCGGCGCTAAGCGCGACCCCGTCCCACCTAATATTTTCCTGGAAAGGCTCTTTAAGCCATCTGTGAGGTGGCAGGGGGGAAACGGCAATACTAGTCCGGAACCAAACATAATCCAAGATCCCGGAAACACCGATGTCGTCTGGGGCTCGGCCATCGAAACAACATCGTCGGCGCATCTCATCATGGCAGTCATTGCCCCATGGACCAAACCCTTCCTGGCCTACCTCAACAGGAAAGAGCTTCCCGAGGACCAGAATAAGGCCCGCTGCATTATCCGGCGTTCAAAGGCCTATAAGGTTCATGATGGAGAACTCTACAAAAAAGCGCCACCGGAGTCCTTCAACGATGTATATCCGAGGAAGAGGGGCGGCAGCTCTTGGCTGAAATTCATGCCGGACTCGGCGGTCACCACGTCGTAGCTCGGGCCCTTGGTAGCAAGGCGTTCCGTACAGGGTTTTATTGGCCGACAGCCTGAGAAGATGCACAGGACCTTGTCCAGCGTTGCGTCGGATGCCAACTCTTCGCCAATCAAAGCCATATGCCCCCCATCGCCTTACAAACAATCCCCATCACTTGGCCTTTTGCGGTCTGGGGACTCGATATGGTTGGACCCCTTAAAGGGGGAAGCCATAAGAAAAAATATCTGCTGGTTATGGTGGACAAATTCACTAAGTGGATAGAGGCTAAACCGGTCAAAATAGCTGAGTCCGGGCCGGTGATAGACTTCATATCCGGTGTTGTGCACCGTTATGGTGTCCCACACTGCATCATCACTGACAACAGCTCCAATTTCATAGCCGACGAGGTAAAAACCTGGTGTACTAATCTAGGTATTAAACTCGATTACGCCTCCGTCTACCACCCACAAACCAAATGTCAAGTCGAACGAGCCAACGGCCTTATTATGAGCGGCATCAAGCCCAAACTAGTGCGGTCTTTGAAAGAATCAGACAAGCACTGGGTTGAGGAGCTCGGCTCCGTACTCTGGGGGCTGCGGACCACGCCCAACCGCACTACCGGATACACACCTTTCTTCATGGTGTATGGCGCAGAGGCCGTATTGCCCTGCAATATTATTCACGCTCACCTCGAGTGTGTATGTACGAAGAGAGAGAAGCCGAGCTTGATAGGTAGGATGGCCTAGATGCCATGGAGGAGGAACACGATGTCGTAAAAGCCCGTTCAGCATTTTACCAACAGCAGGCTCGAAGATATCAAAGCAGAGAAGTACGGGCCAAGACTTACAACGTTGGCGAACTCGTTCTATGCCTGCCGGAGAAGAAAAAGGACAAACTCAAGCCCAAATGGGAGGGTCCCTTCATAATTGACGAAGTTCTCACCGAAGGAGCGTACCGTCTTCGCGATGCATCAGACAATCGCCTCAAGCCAAACCCCTGGAACACGGCTAGACTCCGAAGATTCTATGCCTAGCACCAAACCCCTTGTTCGTCTCCTCCTCCCCTGTAGTTTCCATTACTTTTTCTCTCTTTTCCGATTATTTTCTTCTTTCTTGCTTTAATGCTTTGGTACGGCTAGACCGCACACCATCGACACATACATCTCTAAATATGTATGTCACTCGTACCTGGGGGCTTCTCGGACAGAAGTTCTTATCATTCCTTGAGCATTAAGCTCCTCACATATGAGTGTTCCATATGTATCTTTTCGTTGCCACTATATGCATCGATATGACTTAAGTTTTGGCCAATCTGGGTTGCCTGGCTCCTGTGCTTATACCCTACCTTCCCGTTAGTTCGGCTAGGGCATAAAGGGAGCACCTCTGCGATTGTTACTGCCGTGTCATCCGGATGTGTACCTCAGACTGGGTGAAGCCAAAAGCTAGCATTCTTAAGGGAATATTCGGTCGGTGAATTAAAGATGTTTTCTAAACTCGCTCCATTGTGCACCCTCAGAAGTTATACAAACTATGGTGCTCGCATCACAATTCGAACATGTACATTAAATGCATACACACCCAGGGAAAGGAACCCTTAACGGAACTATTCTCCCTGGAAGATGTTTCTTATGGTATCAATTTAATATAGCATAGCTAGTCGGCTACAACTTGTCTGTTCAAGCAACTATGACCCCTACACCTTGTTTTCCAGGCATACCCCGGCCTATTCGGCCGTGACGGTATTCGGAAACACTCTGCACCTTCGGGTCCGAAGGTTGAAGCGAAAAGGTCTGCCATGACAAATGATATACAATTCAGCTAGATGAGGAAAGTACACAGTCACTTGGGCTCGAACACCTCTTCCTCTACACCTTCCAACAGGTAGTCTAACTTAAAATCATGTTGGGAATATTTGGCGGCCACCTCTACTTGGTCATATACTATACTAACGGGAATTTCTTCCCCATTCGGCCCTACCGGTCCGACACGAGCCATGTGATTGGGATCCAACTTGGTATATGATATAGACTGAACCTCGAGGTGAGGTCCGATCCGTTATTGCGGACCGATCTTTCACGGTACTCCACCTTCAGTAACAGTAACCTCTCGCCCGCGCACGCGATGTACACGAAGTAGAGGGTTTTAACCTTGCGGCTCAGCACGAGAGAAACAATCTGGATGACGACACCTCACGCGCAAAACAATTTCCTCACAGAAATCGCAAAAAGGAGGTTTTCTAAAGCTACCTCAAAAACTTGATACGGGTGTCTACCCCTGAAAACACATCTATCTATTTCATATCAAAATATAACCTGTCCTTTTACATGGCCGTTCAAGGACTAAATATACTAGTATAGCTAACTTGCATAAGAAGTTGACGGTGCAAACTCTTCTAATTGTCGACCTAACCACTAAGGAAGGAAATATGATCACATGCTTAATTTTAGCAGGTAACTAGTACAGATTAAATACGAAAATAACTAAACACAATTCATTTGGTGACCCCCATCCGATATATCTCAGGCAAAGTAATTCCCACGATTGAAACCTGTTGACTTACGCATCTTGCTTCGGCAGTCTTGATCGTGAGAAATAGTAGCTAATTAGGATTCTTTGATTAATCTCATTAAAAAATATCTCTTGTACATGCATAGCCGGGTCAAGTTCTGGACGTGACAACCAAAAGAAACAGCCAAATTCCTGTTCACCTTGATCAAACGTACATGCCTGGGACTTCTTCTCTTCCTTTGCTAATACTGTAGCATCTACTAGTATTTCATATTTTGGCAGAACACCAACTATTGACTCTGCTTTAATCTTCTCTTGATCAGGATGCCACGTATTTTGTAAAGCATCATCTTGCATACAAATACTGACCAAAGCTTTGTCTGCCTCATTATCTTCACTGAACTGAAAATAATCATGAGCGTAAATATTTCGCCTTATTGATTTCTCGACATCACTAGCATCACCCATGTCTGTATCATCCTCTCCTCCTTGAAACGAAACCGTCCTCGATTTCAAGTCAATCTCTTCACCAATAGCAGATGGAGTGATGACCAGAAAATTTTCAGGAGCTTCAACCTTCTTCTTCTTTACTTTTGATGCAGCTTGAGCAATATCCCGCGTCTTCTTATCAGCCATATGCTTCTTCGTTGTGTATTAATCAAGTGATATGTATTTTTCCCCACGTACAAAAGAAAATTCTCCAACCGAATGATATGTCAATTGTCTTTTATCCGTCCATGGTTTTCCTAGCATTACCGAACATGTATGCATGTGCATAGGAAGCACATCACACAAAACTAGATCACCATATCCACATAAATTTAACCGTACCTCGACGCGATGCATAATCTAGACAAAATTATTCTTCCACCAAAGCTCGTATGGTTCTGGATGTTCCGTCAAAGGCAGGTTCAAAGCATTAACCATAGTCTGACTCACCAAATTTAGCAATTTATCAACGTTGCACAACTCGCCGGCCCGACGAGCACACGCGTGAAGCATTGGTACCAAGGCAAGGCACGCAATGGATCCTTCTCCATCGACATCATCATTTGTGAGCTACAATCTTTCATCATGATAAAAAATCAATTGTAACTCGAAGAAAAAATTGTACCATGAACAACCTTTGCTCTGATACCAACTGATATAGACCGAACCTCGAGGTGAGGTCTGATCCGTTATTGCGGCCTGATCTTTCACGGTACTGCACCTTCAGTAACAGTAACCTCTCGTCCGCGCACGTAATGTACACGAAGTAGAGGGTTTGAACCTTGTGGCTCAGCACGAGAGAAACAATCTGGACGACAGCACCTCACGCGCAAAACAATTTCCTCACAGAAATCGCAACAAAGAGGTTTTCTAAAGCTACCTCAAAAACTTGATACGGGTGTCTACCCCTGAAAACACATCTGTCTATTTCATATCAAAATATAACCTGTCCTTTTACATGGCCGTTCAAGGACTAAATATACTAGTATAGCTAACTTGCATAAGAAGTTGACCATGCAAAATCTTCTAACTGTCGACCTAACCACTAAGGAAGGAAATCTAACCACGTGCTTAATTTTAGCAGGTAACCAGTACAGATTAAATACGAAAATAACTAAACACAATTCATTTGGTGGCCCCCATCCGATATCTCTCAGGCAAAGTAATTCCCACCATTGAAACCTGTTGACGTACGCATCTTGCTCCGACGGTCTTGATCGTGAGAAATAGTGGCTAATTAGGATTCTTTGATTAATCTCATTAAAAAATATCTCTTGTACATGCATAGCCGGGTCAAGTTCTGGACGTGACAACCAAAAGAAACAGCCAAATTCCTGTTCACCTTGATCAAACGTACATGCCTGGGACTTCTTCTCTTCCTTTGCTAATACTGTAGCATCTACTAGTATTTCATATTTTGGCAGAACACCAACTATTGACTCTACTTTAATCTTCTCTTGATCAGGATGCCACGTATTTTGTAAAGCATCATCTTGCATACAAATACTGACCAAAGCTTTGTCTGCCTCATTATCTTCACTGAACTGAAAATAATCATGAGCGTAAATATTTCGCCTTATTGATTTCTCGACATCACTAGCATCACCCATGTCCGTATCAGTATATCGCGTCTTCACCATGGCCCAGGCCTCGTGCGCACCCTCTCGGCAGGCAGATATCTTCCATAGCCGGATACGCCGCCGTGCTGCTTTGAACAGCTCTACTAGCTTCTCCATGCTTCCTGGAGGGGAGTCGGATGGCCATAAAGCCTTGGCCACACTCCGCATAACCTGCCGAGATTGCTCATGCAACTGCGATAGCCCTTGCAGAAGATCATTCGATGATCCGGACACTTCCTCTTCGGGGCGGTTCATCAATACACCTGCAATTACAGGTATATCAGCTACCGTTACCTCCAAACTACTATAAGATAAAAGCGGCCACGTACTGAATATGCCGCCACGAAGCTTCTTGTTCTCCTTCACAGAGTCGGCTAGCTACGCTCGCACATCTTTCAGTTCTTCGCCCAGTTTGGTGTTTGAATCCTGGAGTTTCTTTTTCTCTTCAACGACCTTTGTCAATACACGCTCGCCTGCTGCTAGAAGCTTTTTGGCTCCGTGTTCTTCGCTTCGAGCGGCGTCCAGCTGCTCTCGTACTTGGTCTAATGACCCAACACAAATATTAGAACCCAGATTCACACTATCAGTGTATCATTATGAATTTTCGATAGAGGAAAATATTACCGGGAGATGCCTTGTATTTCTCCAATTCGGCATTGGCAGCAAGCAGTTAGCGCTGACACTTTTCTAGTTCCTGAGCTAGTTGGGTATTCCTCTCCGTAAGCACCTAGTCGTACATTGATCCTTAAATCAGCTGCTTCAAATCCTTTAAGTCTCGGGGCCTACTAGCATATGGTTATCATAGTCAGACAAAGCGAATTTACATGCACATCTTTCAAATGTTGCTTTGTGGCCCTGTTAATCCCATCTCGAGCAGCCCGGATGTATGCATCGGCTGAGTTGAAGGCGTTAAACGACTCTTCTGAAAAGCCAGGGTCTTGTAAAAGGGCCCGGTGGCGCCGATGATTCATGGCACTCTCCACTTCTGAGTTTGTGACGGATACATCATCCGAGTCCTCGGCTGGAGGACAGTCCGGCGTCGCCCCTGCATTAGCCCCCGTCTACATGGCAGGATTTGAATCCTGGCTGCGGGAAGTACGGCCGCTCGAACCTCCGGATATAGTCCGGCGCACCGTCCTCCTGACACATGGAAAACGGGAAGGTCACGGTTGGACGTGACTGCTTGGGTGCGGGTTGGCGAATTCATACCTCTTCGACGAAGGCACGGTTGTGTCTTCGTTTGCTTTCCTCTTGGAAGGCTGGCCCGGCGCGGGAGCCGATCTCTTCGAAATCGCCGAGTGTCTCCCCTGTGAAGCACAATACAGTGCGGTGGGTGAGGCAGAATAAGTGCACTCTTTTAGAGAAGGTGTTTCTTAATTATTTACATGTGAAGCAGGAAGAAGGCCAGGATAGTCGGCGGTGATGGCCTCTTCTGTGCCATCATAGCTTGTATGGTAAAACACTCCCCCTGCAAGCACCACAAATATATCTGGATCCTCTTCAAACCCAGGATCTAGCTCCCGGTTGTGGATCTCCAGCTGTGGGGCAGGACTATGAAGTCCTTCAGTGACCTTCCGCCAGTGCTATCATAAACAGACTTGAAATTTATCAAAAATAATCCGGAAGGGGAATGAGTGGAATAGAGGGGTCGAAACTTACCCAACTGGGAAGATCATACATAGAATATCCATCTCTACGCTTAATGCGAAGGAACTCCTCTTCCTCCCCTTTAAACAGCCGGCCAATATTTTGGCCAGAGCGGCGGGCGTATCCGGACCCTTTCGGCCGTAGCGGGAGGCGTCATCCTCTCCATTATAGTGCCACATGGGAAGCCCTCTGTATTGTAGCGGCTAAACCCACGCACTATGGAGATCGCCATTACCTCGATTATTGTGAGTCTGGACTGAGCGAGCGTCTTTATCTTGCTCATAAGCTGGCAAACTTCTGTGTTGTCATCCTCTTCAAGACTCCGGGGACGCCAACTGTGGCGTTTCTTCAGCGGAACGCTCGCAAATTTAGGAAGACCCTTTTGAACTGGGTCAGGAAGCGCGACGTCCTCAATATAGAACCATTCGGAAGGCCATTCTTCGGATGCTTTCCTTGGTGTGCCGGACAGATATTCGGTATTAGCGATACGCAATACTTCGGCTCCGCCCACTTCAAATATTGACCCCTCGTGATTACGCGGGATAAGACAGAACAACTTCCTCGACAGCTTGAAATGAGCCTCGATGCCCAGGAATAGGTCACATAGAGCGACGTAACCCGCAATGTCCAGAATTGAGGCAGGGGTGAAGTTGTGCAGCTGGAGGCCATAGTATTCCGGAAGCCCTTGGAGGAACGGATGAATGGGAAATCCAACGCCCCTTAGAAGGTAGGGAACGAAACATACTCGCTCTCCCCCGAATGGATTGGGGGAGTCCTCCGCCTGAATCTCACTGTTGAAGGAATCTTGCCCCGCTCGAACAGGAACTAGATCTGCGGGGGGAGGAATCCATGCGTCTACAGCTTCGTCAATTGTCTGTGGGATATTGAACACCTCTCCCACTGGCCTTTCTCTGGGCCAGAACGGGTGGAGGAGCTGGGGGCGCTAGCCATGCTAGAATGGTTTCTCCTGAGCAGTTTCCGGGGATTTCCTCTGCGTGGTGCCGAATGGATCTAGGATCCAATCTCTTTAATAGATGCTCTTCCTTGCATGGACGGGGTGTTATCTGCAAAAATACCCTGACCTTCCACCTTCGCTTGACACGTGGGAGGCGAAGTTATTTAACACACAGAAGCCGAGGGGAGCGACATTGAGCCGATGGCCGAATACATCACTTGAAGATCATTAAAGGAGGAACCCGCCTTGCAATGCCGAAGACAATTTGTGTGCCGGACACTTCGCTATTGAAGACTGGTTTGGGGGCTACTGAGGGAGTCCTGGACTAAGGGGTCCTCGGGCGTCCGGCCTGTTATCTATTGGGCCGGACTGATGGGCTATGAAGACATGAAGGCCGAAGACTGTACCTATGTCCGGATTGGGCTCTCCATGGCGTGGAAGGCAAGCTTGGCGACCGACTATGAAGATTCCTTCTTATGTAACCGACTCTATGTAACCCTAGATTCCCCCCCCCCCGGTGTCTATATAAACCGGAGGGGCTAGTCCGGAAAGGATATACACATTACCATAGTCATACATGTTAGAATTCTAGGGTTTAGCCATTACGATCTCGTGGTAGATCAACTCTTGTAACACTCATATTCATCAAGATCAATCAAGCAGGACGTAGGGTATTACCTCCATAGAGAGGGCCTGAACCTGGGTAAACATCATGTCCCCTGTCTCCTATTACCATCGATCCTAGACGCACAGTTCGGGACCCCCTACCCAAGATCCGCCAGTTTTGACATCGACACCTGTAGCCCATCTCTTCCCATTCTGCTAGCTTCTCCCCCTTTGCTCCATTTACAGTAGCGGCACCTATGGCGCTGATCCAAAGATTTTCTGCCGCGGAGAAAGTAAAGACTCCCCGCGACGAGCCAGGGACGCTCCCGCCAAAGAAGAGGCCGATTCACCGTTGTGACGTGGTGGTGATGCAGGAGGTGACAAGGCCTTGGTACGAGCAGCCTCCTCCTGGGTATTCGTTGCCCCTGTACGCCCAAGACAAGGGCTCAAGAGGAAGAGAGGATGAAGGCCCGGGAGGATGCCATCAAGGGTCGCGACACCGAGCTGGAGCAGCTGGCGCAGGCGTAGGCCGCTGAGCGCGGTCGGCTAGAGGAGCTGGAGTGAAAGGTGTAGGCGGAGAAACCCAAACTTGACGCCAAGGCGAAGGTTCTGGCCAAGGACCATGCGGCCTTCACGCTTCTCGAGAAGAGGTCTCGCGAGGCTCTGAAGACACTCTATGAGGAGGGCTTGGAGAAGCCGCTGGCCACCGATGAGGACGGCTGATACGTCTCCAACGTATCTATAATTTTTTATTGCTCCATGCTATATTATCTACTGTTTTGGACTATATTGAGCTTTATTTTCCACTTTTATATTATTTTTGGGACTAACCTATTAACCGGAGGCCCAGCCTAGAATTGCTGTTTTCTTTGCCTATTTCAGTGTTTCGGATAAACGGAATATCAAACGGAGTCCAAACGGAATAAAATCTTCGGGAACATGATTTTCTCACCGAACATGATCCAGGAGACATGGACCATGCTCCAAGGAACAAAAGAGGCGGTCACGAGGGTGGGGGGCGCCCCCCCTAGGGCGTGCCCCCTGCCTCGTGGGCCCCTCGTTGCTCCTCCGGCGTACTTCTTCCTCCTATATATACACACGTACCCCCAAACGATCAAAACAGGAGCCAAAAACCTAATTCCACCGCTGCAACTTTCTGTATCCACGAGATCCCATCTTGGGTCCTGTTCCGGAGCTCCGCCGGAAGAGGGCCGTCATCACGGAGGGCTTCTACGTCATCCTAGCCCCTCCGATGAAGTGTGAGTAGTTTACCTCAGACCTTCGGGTCCATAGTTAGTAGCTAGATGGCTTCTTCTCTCTCTTTGAATCTCAATACAAAGTTCTCCCCCTCTCTTGTGGAGATCTATTCGATGTAATCTTCTTTTTGCGGTGTGTTCGTTGAGACCGATGAATTGTGGGTTTATGATCAAGTCTATCTATGAATAATATTTGAGTCTTCTCTGAATTCTTTTATGTATGATTGATTATCTTTGCAAGTCTCTTCGAATTATCCGTTTGGTTTGGCCAACTAGATTGGTAGTTCTTGCCATGGGAGAAGTGCTTAGCTTTGGGTTCGATCTTGCGGTGTCCTTACCCAGTGACAGAAGGGGAAGCAAGGCACGTATTGTATCGTTGCCATCGAGGATAACAAGATGGGGTTTATTTCATATTGCATGAATTTATCTCTCTACATCATGTCATCTTGCTTAAGGTGTAACTCTGTTTTTAACTTAATATTCTAGATGCATGCTGGATAGCGGTCGATGAGTGGAGTAATAGTAGTAGATGCAGAATCGTTTTGATCTACTTGTCACGGACGTGATGCCTATATACATGATAATGCCTAGATATTCTCACAACTATGCTCAATTCTGTCAATTGCTCAACAGTAATTTGTTCACCCACCGTAGAATACTTGTGCTCTTGAGAGAAGCCACTAGTGAAACCTATGGCTCCCGGGTCTATTCTCATCATATCAATCTCCATCACTTTAATCTTGCTTTGTTTTTACTTTGCCTTTACTTTTTACTTTGCATCTTTATACCAAAAATACCAAAAATATTATATCTATCAGATATCACTCTCGTAAGTGACCGTGAAGGGATTGACAACCCCTAATCGCGTTGGTTGCAAGTAGCTATCGCTTTGTGCAGGTACGAGGGACTTTAGCGTGGGCTCCTACTGGATTGATACCTTGGTTCTCAAAAACTGAGGGAAATACTTACGCTACTCTACTGCATCATCCCCTCCTCTTCGGGGAAAACCAACGCAAGCTCAAGACGTAGCCAGAAGGATTTCTGGCGCCGTTGCCGGGGAGTCTATGCAAAAAGTCAACATACCAAGTACCCATCACAATCCCTATCTCTCGCATTACATTATTTGCCATTTGCCTCTTATTTTCCTCTCCCCCCAATTCACCCTTGCTGTTTTATTCGCCCTCTCTCTCCCTATCCTACCTCTCTATTTGCCTCTTTTTGCCCGTTTGCTTTTGTTTGCTCGTCTGTTAGATTGCTTGCTTGTCGCGATGGCTCAAGATACTACTAAATTGTGTGACTTCACCAATACCAACAATAATGATTGCCTTAGCACTCCGATTGCTCCTCTTACCGATGCTGAATCTTGTGAAATTAATATTGCTTTGTTGAATCTTGCTATGAAAGATCAATTCGCCGACCTTCCTGGTGAAGATGCCGCTACTCATCTGAATAGCTTCATTGATTTATGTGATATGCAAAAGAAAAAAGATGTCAATAATGATGTCGTTAAATTGAAGCTATTTCCTTTTTCGCTTAGAGATCGTGCTAAAGCTTGGTTTTCGTCTTTGCCTAAGAATAGTATTGATTCATGGAACAAGTGCAAAGATGCTTTTATCTCTAAGTATTTTCCTCCCGCTAAGATCATCTCTCTTAGAAATGATATTATGAACTTTATACAAATTGATCATGAACATGTTGCACAAGCTTGGGAGAGAATGAAATTAATGATACGTAATTGCCCTACTCATGGTTTGAATTTGTGGATGATCATACAAAATTTTTATGCCGGATTGAATTTTGCTTCTAGAAATCTTTTAGATTCGGCCGTGGGAGGCACTTTTATGGAAATCACTTTAGTAAATGCTACTAAACTCCTAGATAATATTATGGTTAATTATTCTCAATGGCATACTAAAAGATCTTCTAATAAAAAAGTGCATGCTATAGAAGAAATTAATGTGTTGAGTGGAAAGATGGATGAACTTATGAAATTATTTGCTACTAAGAGTGTTTCTTCTGATCCTAATGATATGCCTTTGTCTACTTTGATTGAGAATAACAATGAATCTATGGATGTGAATTTTGTTGGTAGGAATAATTTTGGTAACAACGCTTATAGAGGGAATTTTAATCCTAGGCCATATCCTAGTAATCCTTCTAATAATTATGGTAATTCCTACAACAACTCTTATGGAAATTATAATAAGATGCCCTCTGAATTTGAGAATAGTGTTAAAGAGTTTATGAATTCACAAAAGAATTTTAATGCTTTGCTTGAGGAGAAATTGCTTAAAGTTGATGATTTGGCTAGAAACATTGATAGAATTTCTCTTGAGGTTGATTCTTTAAAGCTTAGATCTATTCCTCCTAAGCATGATATCAATGAGTCTCTCAAAGCCATGAGAATTTCCATTGATGAGTGCAAGGAAAGAACCGCTAGGATGCGTGCTTCCAAAGATGCCTTTATTAAAGCGTGTTCTTCCAATACCTATGAAAATCAAGATGAAGATCTAAAAGTTATTGATGTGTCTCCTATTAAATCTTTATTTTGCAATATGAATCTTGATGAAACTGAATATTATCTTCCCTTACCTAGAAGGCGTTCTAAAAATTCGGAGTATTTAGATCTTAATGATGAAATTGATGAAAGTGGGATTGAAAGAAATAAAAATTTAGATGTTGCTAAACCCACTATATTGGATTTCAAGGAATTTAATTATGAAAGTTGCTCTTTAATTGATTGTATTTCCTTGTTGCAATCTGTGCTAAATTCTCCACATGCTTATAGTCAAAATAAAGCCTTCACCGAACATATTATTGATGCCTTGATGCAATCTTATGAAGAAAAACTTGAGTTGAAAGTTTCTATCCCTAGAAAACTCTATGATGAGTGGGAACCAACTATTAAAATTAAAATTAAAAATCATGAGTTTTATGCTTTGTGTGATTTGGGTGCTAGTGTCTCTACTATTCCCAAGACTTTGTGTGATTTACTAGATTTCCGTAATCTTGATGATTGCTCTCTAAACTTGCATCTTGCGGATTCCACTATTAAGAAACCTATGGGAAGGATTAATGATGTTCTTATTGTTGCAAATAGGAATTATGTGCCTGTAGATTTCATTGTTCTTGATATAGATTGCAATCCTTCTTGCCCTATTATTCTTGGTAGACCTTTCCTTAGAACGGTTGGTGCGATTATTGATATGAAGGAAGGGAATATTAGATATAAATTTCCATTAAAAAAGGGCATGGAACACTTTCCAAGAAAGAAAATAAAATTACCATATGAAACTATCATGAGAGCCACTTATGGATTGCCTACCAAAGATGGCAATACCTAGATCTATCCTCGCTTTTATGCCTAGCTAGGGGCGTTAAACGATAGCGCTTGTTGGGGGGCAACCCAATTTTATTTTTATTCCTTGCCTTTTGCTCCTGTTTCATAATAAATAAATTATTTATCCTCTGTTTTGGTTGTGTTTTTTGTGTTTAATTAGTGTTTGTGCCAAGTAGAACCGTTGGGAAGACTTGGGGAAAGTCTTGTTGAACTTGCTGTAAAAAACAGAAACTTTAGCGCTCACGAGAACTGCTGTCATTTTTATTTGAAGAGTGCTACTTAGTTAATTCTTTTTGAAGATGATTAATATATAAATTCCTCACGTAAAGCAATTTATTTTAGAATTTTTGGGGTTCCAGATCTTGCACTAGCTACAGATTACTACAGACTTTTCTGTTTTTGACAGATTCTGTTTTTCGTGTGTTGTTTGCTTATTTTGATGAATCTATGGCTAGTAAAATAGTTTATAATCCATATAGAAGTTGGAATACAGTAGGTTTAACACCAATATAAATAAATAATGAGTTTATTACAGTACCTTGAAGTGGTATTTTGTTTTCTTTCGCTAACAGAGCTCACGAGTTTTCTATTTTGAGTTTTGTGTTGTGAAGTTTTCAAGTTTTGGGTGAATTATTTTGATGGATTATGGAACAAGGAGTGGCAAGAGCCTAAGCCTGGAGATTCCCATGGCACCCCCAAGATAATCCAAGGACACCAAAAAGTCAAAGCTTGGGGATGCCCCGGAAGGCATCCCCTCTTTCGTCCACTTCCATCGGTAATTTACTTGGAGCTATATTTTTATTCACCAACATGATATGTGTTTTGCTTGGAGCGTCTTGTATTATTTGTGTATTTGTGTCTTAGTATGCCACAATAATCCTTGCTGTACACACCTTTTGAGAGAGTCATACATGAATTAAAATTTGATAGAATACTCTATGTGCTTCACTTATATCTTTTGCGCGTTATAATTTTGCTCTATGTGCTTCACTTAGATCTTTTAGAGCACGGTGGTGGATTCATTTTAAAGAAACTATTGATCTCTCATGCTTCACTTAAATTATTTTGAGATTCTCTTAATAGCATGGTAATTTGCTTAATAATAATATGCTTGGTATTCAAGATTTGTGAAACTTTCTTTTGAGTGTGTTGAATACTAAGAAAAGATTGAAGCATGATAATTGTTTTGAGATATGGAGGTGATAATATTAAAGTCATGCTAGTTGAGTAGTTGTGAATTTAAAGAATACTTGTGTTAAGGTTTGTGATTCCCGTAGCATGCACGTATGGTGAACCGTTATGTGATGAAGTCGGAGCATGATTTATTTATTGATTGTCTTCCTTACGAGTGGCGGTCGGGGACGAGCGATGGTCTTTTCCTACCAATCTATCCCCCTAGGAGCATGCGCGTAATACTTTGCTTTGATAACTTCTAGATTTTTGCAATAAGCATATGAGTTCTTTATGACTAATGTTGAGTCCATGGATTATACGCACCTCACCCTTCCACCTTTGCTAGCCTCTCTAATACCGCGCACCTTTCGCCGGTATCATACACCTACCATATACCTTCCTCAAAACAGCCACCATACCTACCTATTATGGCATTTCCATAGCCATTCCGAGATATATTGACATGCAACTTTCCACCATCTAGTTTATCATGACACACTCCATCATTGTCATATTGCATATCCCGGTACACCGCCGGATGCATTCACATAGTCATATTTTGTTCTAAGTATCGAGTTGTAATTGTTGAGTTATAAGAAAAATAAAAGTGTGATGATCATCATTATTAGAGCATTGTCCCAGTGAGGAAAGAATGATGGAGACTATGATTCCCCCATAAGTCGGGATGAGACTCCGGACGAAAAACAAAATAAATAAAAAAGGAGGCCAAAGAAGCCCAAATAAAAAGAGGCCATAAAAAAGAGAAAAGGCCCAAATAAAAAAATGAGAGAAAAAGAGAGAAGGGACGATGTTACTATCCTTTTACCACACTTGTGCTTCAAAGTAGCACCATGATCTTCATAGTAGAGAGTCTCTCATGTTATCACTTTCATATACTAGTGGGAATTTTTCATTATAGAACTTGGCTTGTATATTCCAATGATGGGCTTCCTCAAAATTGCCCTAGGTCTTCGTGAGCAAGCAAGTTGGATGCACACCCACTTAGTTTCTTTTTGAGCTTTCATATACTTATAGCTCTAGTGCATCTGTTGCATGGCAATCCCTACTCACTCACATTGATATCTATTGATGGGCATCTCCATAGCCCGTTGATACGCCTAGTTGATGTGAGACCATCTTCTCCTTTTTGTCTTCTCCACAACCACCATTCTATTCCACCTATAGTGCTATATCCATGGCACACGCTCATGTATTGAGTGAAGATTGAAAAAGTTTTGAAAAAGTTAGAGTATGAAACAATTGCTTGGCTTGTCATCGGGGTTGTGCATGATTTAAATACTTTGTGTGGTGAAGATGGAGCATAGCCAGACTATATGATTTTGTAGGGATAACTTTCTTTGGCCATGCTATTTTGAGAAGACATAATTGCTTTATTAGTATGCTTGAAGTATTATTATTTTTATGTCAATATAAACTTTTGTCTTGAATCTTTCTAATCTGAATATTCATACCACAATTAAGAAGATTTGCATTGAAATTATGCCAAGTAGCACTCCGCATCAAAAATTCTTTTTTTATCATTTACCTACTCGAGGACGAGCAGGAATTAAGCTTGGGGATGCCTGATACGTCTCCAACGTATCTATAATTTTTGATTGCTCCATGCTATATTATCTACTGTTTTGGACTATATTGGGCTTTATTTTCCACTTTTATATTATTTTTGGGACTAACCTATTAACCGGAGGCCCAGCCCAAAATTGCTGTTTTTTGCCTATTGCAGTGTTTCGGATAAACGGAATATCAAACGGAGTCCAAACGGAATAAAATCTTTAGGAACGTGATTTTCTCACCGAACGTGATCCAGGAGACTTGGACCTTGCTCCAAGGAACAAAAGAGGCGGTCATGAGGGTGGGGGCGCCCCCCCTAGGGCGCACCCCCCTGCCTCGTGGGCCCCTCGTTGCTCCTTAGGCGTACTTCTTCCTCCTATATATACACACGTACCCCCAAACGATCAGAACAGGAGCCAAAAACCTAATTCCACCGCCGAAACTTTCTGTATCCATGAGATCCCATCTTGGGTCCTGTTCCGGAGCTCCGCCAGAAGAGGGCCGTCATCACGGAGGGCTTCTACATCATCCTAGCCCCTCCGATGAAGTGTGAGTAGTTTACCTCAGACCTTCGGGTCCATAGTTAGTAGCTAGATGGCTTCTTCTCTCTCTTTGAATCTCAATACAAAGTTCTCCCCCTCTCTTGTGGAGATCAATTCGATGGAATCTTATTTTTGCGGTGTGTTTGTTGAGACCGATGAATTGTGGGCTTATGATCAAGTCTATCTATGAATAATATTTGAATCTTCTCTCAATTCTTTTATGTATGATTGGTTATCTTTGCAAGTCTCTTCGAATTATCCGTTTGGTTTGGCCAACTAGATTGGTAGTTCTTGCCATGGGAGAAGTGCTTAGCTTTGGGTTCGATCTTGCGGTGTCCTTACCCAGTGACAGAAGGGGCAGCAAGGCACATATTGTATTGTTGCCATCGAGGATAACAAGATGGGGTTTATTTCATATTGCATGAATTTATCTCTCTACATCATGTCATCTTGATTAAGGCGTTACTCTGTTTTTAACTTAATACTCTAGATGCATGCTGGATAGCGGTCGATGAGTGTAGTAATAGTAGTAGATGCAGAATCGTTTTGATCTACTTGTCACGAACGTGATGCCTATATACATGATCATGCCTAGATATTCTCATAACTATGCTCAATTCTGTCAATTGCTCAACAGTAATTTGTTCACCCACCGTAGAATACTTATGCTCTTGAGAGAAGCCACTAGTGAAACCTATGGCCCCCGGGTCTATTCTCATCATATCAATCTCCATCACTTTAATCTTGCTTTGTTTTTACTTTTCCTTTACTTTTTACTTTGCATCTTTATACCAAAAATATTATATCTATCAGATCTCACTCTCGTAAGTGACCATGAAGGGATTGACAACCCCTAATCGCGTTGGTTGCGAGTAGCTATCGCTTTGTGCAGGTACGAGGGACTTGAGCGTGGGCTCCTACTGGATTGATACCTTGGTTCTTAAAAACTGAGGGAAATACTTACGCTACTCTGCTGCATCATCCCTTCCTCTTCGGGGAAAACTAACGCAAGCTCAAGATGTAGCAACGGCCCCACCCAGTTGCTTTCCTACTTGGTCGAGGCGCTTGAGGAAGTCGTGAGCGGCATCGGCCCCATGGCAGAGGAAGAGGCTCGCGTCCTTTCTTTAGCCGCGCTGACGCGCGTCTTCAGCCACCTCCATCTTCGCGATCCTGTCGCCCGCCTTGACGGGCTGCTGGAGCCTATGGACGACGAGCGATACGCAGCTGCCGCCGCATCCATGAGGGGTCAGGTGGAGGCCCTAATGCAGAGGTTCGACGCCTTCGCCCCCGCGCCTTCGACCGGTGGTGCAGGTGAAGGCGACGCCACCCAGGAGAGGCGCCTCTTGCGGGTGCCGGCGGTATCCAGGGATGACTGGCTTGCGGCTCCTTTCCTATTGAAACTCCTACAGCATGTAGCGTGCCTCCTGGAGGCATTTAAACTTGTGTTTGATATTCGGAGAACAATATGTCTTGTAATATTTGCTTTGAGATTTTGCAATTTCCTTCCCATTTGCTTTATGTTCTACATCGGCAGAGCCCGATCCCGCACATACCTCAGCCGCCATTGGGCTGACCGGATCACCGGGACGGACCAAGGAGTGAGGGGCTATGTGGTCAGTTAGGCTCCTGAGTCGTGATGCTCAGGAGTCCCCCTTGACGCGCAAACAGCTTGTGGAAAGGAGATGAAAGGGCGGGTCTAGTGTTCTACGTCGGCAGAGCCTGACCCCGCGCATACCTCAGCCGCCATTGGCCCGACCGAATCACCAGGACGGACCAAGGAGTGAGGGGCTACGTGGTCAGTTAGGCTCCTGAGTCGCGATGCTCAGGAGTCCCCCTTGACATTCAAACGACCTTCATACCTTAGCTCCGCTTGGGAGGGCATGCGACGACCAGGTCCGAGCGACCTGGCGGGGTGGCGTACGGTTGGGTGTGACCCGAGTGCATCCCCCGTGCCCAGCCCCCTCGTGCGACTCTCCCGAGGGGAGGTGTTGCGATGAGGCCAGACACCGAGCCCGGAGGCTCCCTGAGGTTGGTACGGCCGTGAGGCTGCCCTCAGTTGTTTATCACCAGGATGGACCATGGCGCTTCCGCACTTGCACAGGCATAGTCGCTCCTCGGCAGTGTCGACTGCCAGCACGGAGCATGGTGCTTCCACTGGTACGTGGGAGGGGACTCCCTACTGCAGAGAGCCCCTGGGACGTGTACAGCCCCGCCCTGACACGTGGCTTGCACAGCAAGGCTAGATGAGGTGTGTCTGGGCACTCGTGATCCAGCACGGGACTCACGAGGACCTACCTCAAGGCGGGTTGTGCATGGTCTTCATTCTTGTTCGCTGTGGTGGTCCCACGAGGTGGTTAGACAACCTGCGCCGGAGGAATCTCCTGAGGTTATCGCGTGAGAAGGCCAAGCACCAACGGCCCCAGGAGGTGATGTGAACGGGACCAGCCCGCCAGACAAAGCTCAACCGTTGGATTTATCGACGCTGCAGGGATGGGCCCGAGCACAGACGTCGTGCCTAACCCTCTCATGCGAAGGGTCCTGAAGAAAGATGGTCGGGGCGCGGCTCTCGTGGTAGGTGACAATCAAGCAGGTAATAGTCATAGATAGGTTAAGCATGGAAAGCAAACATGCCACTGGGTCAGGCCCGAGCGGCTTGGGGATGATGCAGCCCGAGGGGCGCCCCCAGCAAGGTAAGCTAAAGACATAAACAAGAAGGGATACATGCCACAGGGACGGACCCACACGGCCTGGGAATGATGCAGCCCCGAGGGCGCTCCCAGCTAAATAAACTTGGAAAATGTCACCTGATTATGTTGATGAAGGAATGTTGGGGCAGCTGAAGGTACGCGGCGAAGGGGTTGCTCCTCACGAGCCGCCGGGGCCCCGAGCCTCGGGAGGCTTTGTGGGCCCAGGCGGTTCCTTGAGGACCGTCGCCATCTCCGCCAGGACTACGTGATTCCTGGCCTCCTGACCTGCCACGACGCTCCGCAGGTGGCGCTGGAAGCCAGCACCCATGCTCAGCAAGCCCAACGGCATGCGAACGTAGCTATGAGGTGGACCCTCGCAGCGTCCAGCACGCGAAGGCCAGAAGCGCTCCTGAGATGCGGCCCGGTTGAGCCCTGGGATGTCGATGCATACGCGCGGCTCACCACCCTCGCCGGGTGGGGAGCAGTGCCAGGTGAGCGGCGATCACCGCGCATGGCCCTCGCATCCTGCAGTTCCTGGGCTGTCTTGGTAATGAACTCCTAAGCGCTGGGTGCTCCTCGCCCTGTGTCCTCCTGAGGGAAACATGCCACGAAGCACGCCTCTAAATGGTGCCCGAGCGCCTCCCTCGTAATGTTGGCAAGGTCTGAGGCCCTCCAGAAGAGAGCCCCCGAGCCCTGCCCGAGGATGGCACCGGGCGCACCTTCCTATGCGACAGAGGGAGGCTCCCCAGGTGCGGGTGTTGATCCTGACGTGGCGGCACTTGCGGCGCCGTTCTCCTGAGGCCCAGCACGAAGTAACTGCTTCTTCTTCTTGGGGATGGCCTCGGGAGGATACTCGCCCTTATTGTCGGGGTCGTCGATTGCTGCAGCTTGGAAGGCACGCTCGAGGGAGCACACCGCGTCTCTTTCTTCGCAGGGGACTGTGATGATTCCGCCACTTCTTGGCATCTTGAGAACGTTGTAGCCGTGGTGGGTCACTGCCATGAACTTAGCTAGGGCTGGATACCCGAGGATGGCATTGTACGGCAGAAGGATGTGGGCGACGTCGAAGTCGATGAGCTCGGTGCGGTAGCTGTCGCGCAGTCCGAAGGTGACTGGGAGGCGTACCTGCCCTATCGGGGTGGTGGAGCCGTCGGTCACTCCTGAGAAAGGCTTGGTAGGCTGAAGCTGATTGTAGGGCACTTGAAGGTTGTCGAACATCTTGACGGACAGGACGTTAAGCCCTGCGCTGCCATCGATGAGAGTCTTGGTGACTTGCACGTTGCTGATAACGGGTGAACAGAGCATCGGGAGAGCGCCAGCGGTGGCCGCGCACTTGTGCTGGTCTGCTGAGCTGAAGGTAATAGCGCACTTGGTCCACCTGAGCGGGCGAGTAGCCTCGAGCTTGGGGAGGACTGCGTTCACCTCGCAAGCAAACTACTTGAAGATACGATGTGAGGTTGGGGCTTGAGCTCCGCCCAAGATGCAGGCCATAGCACGCAGCTCCTGGAAGCCCCCAGCCCCCTCGTCTTGATGGTCGTCGTCGTTCCTTCTTGGTGGTGGCAGCAGTGGAGGAAGCCCAGCGTTGCCCTGAGGACGGTCCTCGCGAGGCTGATCCCTCCAGGCACCCTCGCGAGGCTGATCCTGCCACTGGGCCTCACGAGGCCGGTCGCGCCACTCCTGGCATGGGCGCCGGTCGTCCCAGCGTCCTCCGCCACGTCCTCCTCCTCGACCATAGCCTCAGTCGTTGCGCTCAGGGCGTCGACCAAAGCGTTTGTTGCGCATGGCTCTAAGTTCTTGACAATCGTTGGTGTTGTGGTTGTGTACGTTGTGGAAGGCGCAGAACGGTCGGCTGCTCTTATATGACTCAAGCTGGTCCCTGCCGCGCTTTGTGTCTAGCTCGGCCATGAGTACGGCCGCTCCCTTGTGCTTCACGTCCTTGGCCTTGGCTTTCTTCTCTTCTAGGTCGGCAGCTGGGAGCTCGAGAAGGGAAAGGCACCCTTCCTCAGCCCTTGCGCACTTGGTCGCCAGGTTGAACGGCTCCAGGGATGTGCACAGATCCTCGTGGATGGCGAGCTCCTCTTTCATCTTGACGTCGTGGACACCATCGGAGAACGCAGAGATGACGGCCTCGTCCATCACCTTGGGGATCTTGAGACGAACGTTGTTGAAGCGCTAGATGTACTTCTGGAGGGTCTCCCTTGGTTGTTGCTTAACGCGGCGCAGGTCACCCGTGGCCGGAGGGCGGTCGCGAGTGCCCTGGAAGTTGGCGAGGAAATGGTCGCGCATCTCGTTCCAGGAAGAGATGGAGCCTGGAGGCAGGTTCAGGAGCCATGAGTGTGCGCCATCCTTGAGAGCCATGGAGAACCAGTTCGCCATGACTTTCTCATCGCCGTTGGCCGCCTCGATACTCAGCTCGTAGAGCTGCAGGAACTCCGCGGGGTCGGGGGTGCCGTCGTAGCACGGAGGCGGGTCTGGCTTGAACTTGCCTGGCAAGGTGACACTACGCAACTCGGTGGTGAAGGTGCGGCAGCCCGCTATGGCCACCGTGGGTCGTCGTAGAGGCAGAGCTTGGTCGTGGTGCCCCTGCATCGCTGCGGCACGCGGCGCATGGCCCTGTCACAGCAAGCAATCCTGGCGTAGCGGAGCTGGAAGTGGTGGAGCGTTTCCTTGTGGACGAGGAATCTCTTGGCAGCTTATTTCTTCATGCGTTGGCACGTGGCACGGTGGGTCGCGCCGCTGGGCCACGCATCTTGGAGCGAGGATGCCGTCTTGACACGGGGGAGGCTGAGGTGCTCCCTCAGCCGCACGCCTTGGTGCAAGGGTGCCATCTTGTTGCGGAGGAGGCGGAGGCGCTCCGTGATCCACGCCGCCCGTAGCTGGGGGCGGGCGAGGCAGCGAGAGGGACGGTGCAGGAGAGCCTCCCGCGGCGCTGAAGAGCTCGGCGATGCGGTCTAGCCAGTCCTCATAGAGGTCGTCAACTGGACAGTAGCGCAGGAGTTCGCGTTCCATGAGCAACGCGGTCTGCGCATCCATGGGTGTGCGGCGAGCGTGAGATGACGAGCCGGCCGGAGTCAGCGACGGGGTGGTGGTGTGTCCGTCACGGCGCACGGAGGGATGCAGCGAAGAGGCTTGCTGCTCGTTTGCCGCCGAACCAGTGACGGCGTTGGCAGCGGGTGACGGAGAATGACGGGGAGGCCTGCCTACTAGGGCTGTCTAAGCGACACGGGCGGCGAGAGCAGCCCGGCGCTCCGCGCAAGCCTGGCGAGCGTCGTCCATGAGCTTGGTGGAGTGACGAAGCGTGGGTCGACGAAGAAAAAGGCTTCGGCGCACCCCTACCTGGCGCGCCAAATGTCGGATTTCAGTTTCCGGTAAAACCCTTAAGGTTCGAACACTGGGGTGCGCACAAAGATCTTCCCCTACCGAATCACGCCCTCAGCATCGCCGGGACCTCTAGCCTAGCTCGACGAACTCGCAACACAAGAGACGCAAGATTTATACTGGTTCGGGCCACTGTTGTGGTGTAATACCCTACTCCAGTGTGGTGTGGTGGATTGCCTCTCGGGCTGAGGATGAACAGTACAAGGGGAAGAACATCCTCCTGAGGCGAGGTGTTCTTGTGCTTGGTGGGTGTGTGGATGGGTTGGATCTAGTCCAGGATGAGATGGCTGAGGCTCGGTTTCTGGGTTTTTTTTTGCCTCCTACTGTGGTGGCTAATCCTATTTATAGAGGCCCTGGTCCTCTCCACAAATATTGAGCGGGAAGGGAGCCAACAACGGCCAATTTGAAAGGGGACAACTAGTACAAGTTATCCTGACAAAAGCAGTCTTCGCCTGCCAAAGGCTCTAGTGGTGACGCCGCCTTGGGCTCCATGGTGACCTCCGTCTTGCCGTCATGCTGGTCTTGGTCTAGTTGCACCGATATGGAAACCTTTGCTTGATGCCTCGGTACTCCTCGCCCGTGCTTGCCTCCTTAGCACCAAAGAGGAAACAAGGACATTGTGTGCGCTGGCGCCCGCCTGGCACCCACCTGGTCTCGATCGTCATGGCTCACGTCATTGGAACCTCGCGAGGTTTGCCTTGCCTTAATCTCTCCGCCCCTCGCGAGCCAACCTGGTGAGGCCGCTCCTGAGGAGGTCTTGTGTCATCCGCCTCGCGAGGCTTGGCCCCTCGCGAGGGTCTTGAATGCTTGTTGATGACGATGGGCCGTACGGGCCCGCTTACAGAGCCATGTCGTGGGCCGCAGGCAGGCAAGTCTGGGGACCCCCGTTCCCAGAACACTAACAAAAGGCCATGTATTACCTGCAAACCTGTACCAGTCAGACAAAATCCTCCGTGCTCTTAGGATGCCCTATGAGAAGATACATGCCTGTGAGCAAGGATGTGCCTTATTTAGGCTTCAGTATGCAAACTTGAACTATTGTCCCATTTGCAAGTCATCCAGGTATGTTGTGGTAGACAACAGTATGGATGAGAAGACGCAGACCAAAATCCCCGTTAATGTTCTTCGGTATATGCCAATCGTACCAAGACTTCATTGTCTTTTCATGGTCGAAGAGATGGCCAGACAGATGACATGGCACAAAAAGGCAAAAGAACCCAACTAGATGCAGATGGGAAGATGATGATGGTGCACACATCGGATGGTGAAGCATGGAAGCTCTTCGATGCATTACATGATGACAAAGCGGCAGGTCCGAGGCATGCATCCTCGAGTCACCATCAGCACGGATGGGTTCGGTGTGTTTGGTCTGATGGCAGCCCAATATAGTTGTTGGACCGTATTTTTCTTTCCATTCAATCTCCCCCCCCCCCCCGATAGATTATGCAAAGAAATAACATTTTCCTGATGTTGATAATTCCAGGGCCCAACTATCCGGGGAAGAATATGAATGTGTACATGCAACCACTAAAGGATGAATTGCAAGAAGCCTGGGATAATGGGTTCAAGACATACGACGCCTTTAGCAAACGGAACTTCATAATGTGTGTCTGGTACATGTACTCGACGCATGACATGTCGGCGTATGCGCTATTCGTTGGCTGATGTGTGCATGGAAGGTTCCCGTGCCCCACATGTAAGGGAGCTCTTGAGTTTCGTTGGCTTCAGGCCGGTCGCAAATTTTCTTGCTTCGACATGCATAGGCAGTTCCTGGATCCTCGCCATAAGTTCAGGATCATGCTTGTGGGATCTGCCTTACTTCAAAGACCTCCTTTGCCCACACAACATCGATGCGATGCACACTGAAAAGAATATCGACGAGGCACTTTTTGGTACATTGTTTGACATAGAGGGGAAGTTAAAAAATAATACTAAGGCTAGAGTCGATCTGGAGGTGCTATGTGATAGACCGTTACAAAACATGAAAGAACCAAAAGGAAAGCGGAACTGGACGAAGCCAAAGGCATGGTTCAATCTTGGAAGGCCAGCTATGAGGGAAATTATCTTGTGGGTGCAAAAGCAGTTGATGTTCCCCGATGGGTATGCAGTGAAACTAAAGAGGGGAGCGAGTCTTGATAAATTCAAGATATTTGGTCTCAAGAGTCATGATTGGCACATATGGATTGAGCGGGTAATGTCGGTGATGTTGCGTGGCTTCATCCCTGAGGATGAATGGCTAGTACTGGCAGAGCTGAGCTATTTCTTCCGTGTTCTTTATGCGAAAGAACTATCGCCTGGCCTGCTAGAAGAAATGGAAGAGTTGGTGCCGGAGTTGATCTGCAAGTTAGAGAAGATCTTTCTGTCGGGCTTCTTTAATCCAATGCAGCACTTGATTTTGCATCTCCCAACCGAGGCAAGATTGGGGGGCATGCAAAAACGTTGGTGCTACGGAACTGAGAGGATGTAGAAGACGCTACGAGAAAAATGTAAAAATAAACGTAGAATTGAAGCATCGATGGCTAAGGCATTCATTACTAAGGAGGCGGCAAACTTCGTGACGGCACACTACAAAGCCAAAAATCATCATTTGAATAATCCGAAGCCTCAGTACAATGCTGACGACCCTAAAAAGGGTGGATCCAACCTCAACCTATTCAAAGGGGATCTCGCACCAGCCGGTGCTTCTAATTCCTTAACGTTGGATTTCGAAGAATGGGAGATCATTTTGTTGTATATCTTCACCAACCTAACAGAAGTGCGGCCGTACATCGAGTAACTTCTCGGTACATTGTTTCGCAACTTCTAATTCCTTTGAACTGCTCTTATTCGGATAAATTTGATATAGTCGATATGTTGCCAAATTCTCGTATGGAGCGGTGATCCAAAAGGATTCCATCGAAGAGTATGAGCTTCTGGCAAAGCATGGAGGCGGCTATCCCGGTTTAATCTCTTGGTTCAAACAAATGGTCAATTCCATTAGACCATTTCATTTCTTTGTCTAATTTGTGGCTAATGCAACAATCCCTTTCGTATTAAACTTGTAGGTTAATTCAGAGTTTATGGACGCTGAATTGAGACAAGTCGTTAATGGTTTTGACTTTAAGGTCCGTTCATTTGACAAATACGACATCAACGGGTGTCACTTTCGTACCTATGGCAAAGAGCTATCTATGACCGACTGTCTACAAATTTTTGTGTCTCTGCTATCAGCGAAGGAGATACCGAGTATTATGGAAGAGTTGAAGCAACTTATGAAATTCAATTCTATGGTGCAAACCCACCAAACGTCATAGTCCAAATGTTATTGGTTCCAGCCGAAGGAGACTAGAAGGACTCATGGACATATAGGGCTAGTGGAAATCAAACAAAGCACCCATTTGGATGTTCCCGATGTATATATTATGGCTCAACAGGCAACCCAAGTTTTCTATCTACCGTGGGCATGTCAAAGTGATCCAAATCTCAATGGTTGGGATGTTGTTTATGAAGTGCCGCCACGTGTTAGACCACCTCCCCCCAATGAAGAGGGTTATGAACCTCACATTAACCCAAACACATATGAAGGACAATTATTCCAAGAAACACGTCTTTCCAAAAACGTTTCAAGAACCGCTCTACTTCATCCCAGAACATTGAAGTAGACAGCGACAGTGAACCCGACTTTCACCCCTAAGCCGGAACAAGAAGAGCCTAAACTAGAAGAGGTTACTGTTGTGGATGACCTGTCAATGCTTGACCTATTATGTAAAGGTGGCCTTCCACATGATGATGCATTTATTAATGATGATGATGAGCACGTCATTACTGATAGTGATGATGATGATGTATTTATTGATCCTATAGCATTTATTGAACCCGACGATCTAGATTATTATTAGGTATTCAATTTTTTATGTTGTACTTGATTTATATAGTTACTTGTATGATTGTATGATTTATATAGTTACTTGTATAATTTTCTTACTTTGTATGATTGTTTCTTATACATAGTGCCATGATCTTAATATCCGTCCCCGTTGGCCCTCGCCCGCTTTATGATTCGGATGTGGTAAATTCTCTTTTATAACTATTTGTTGCATTTCGCATTTATGACAATTATGGCCATCAAGTTGACATAGAGATATTTTAATCTAGGAGGTATGTAAACCGGAATTTGAAACTGACCCTCTTGTCGAGAAGTTAAATTTAGTTGAAAAAGAAAATGAGTATTTGAAAGAAAAATTAAAAGAATTGAAGAAGAGAGGATGACATTGGAGTTGTATGTTGCCGATGTCATCGATGATCACAAGGTGAATATGAATGCAATGCGCTTGAAGATGGATGCAATGCGCCTGAAGCTTAAGAAGATTAGAAAATATGCCATTCATAATGAGGCTTGGTATCATTATGCCGTTGGATCAATTGTTACCTTAGTTGCGATCTTCATCGCATTTGTTGTGATGAGGGTAAGTTTTCTCGGGTGTTTTGCTTAACAAATACATACTTAGCTTATTTTCCTCCTAAATGGCATAATTACCTAAGTTGGATAAAAAATGAGCTATACTTACGTAAGTTGGCTCAAAAATGGCATCATCACCTAGGTTACCACAAAAATGGCCTATACTTACCTTATTTTTTCCTCCAAAATGACTTAATATGCTTAGTTAGGTAAAAATGGCATAACTACCTAGGATAGCTCAATAATGATCTATACTTAGCTTACCTAGTTCATTTATAACATAATTAGCTTACTTAGGTCAAAATGGCATAACTACCTAGGTTAGCTCAAAAATGACCTATACTTAGCTTCTTCGGTTCATTTATGACATACTTAGCATACTTAGGTCAAAAATAGCATGATAATCTTTGTTACCTCCAAAATGACATAGACTTAGCTTATTTTCCACGAAAATGACATAATAACCTTACTAAGCTCCAAAATGACCTATTTACCTAGCTTAGCTCTAAAATGACCTACACTTAGCATTTTTACCTAGCTTAGCTAAAAATGGCATTTTACCTACCTTAGTTAGAAGAAGAAGAAGATAAAGAAGAGGAGAGGAGAAAAAGAAAGAGAAGAAAAAATCTTCTTCTTCTAGCTAGTCTTCTTCTTCTAGTCTTCTTCTTCTTCTTCTAACTTTCTTCTTTCCCAATTTGTATATTTGCTTTCGGTGAGGAAGCTTGCATTGATGGAGTCTACTCTTCTCCTTGTGCTTCCTTTTTGTTTTCATTTTGTAGGATGAACAATGTGAAACTTGCTACCTATATATGTATGTATGGATGAAACCATTGTATGCTTGTTGTTGTATATGTTGGCTAGCTATATATGTTGCACATGGACTTTTGATTTGGTATGTATATGTGTTGGATGATCATATCCATATGGCTGGGATATGATTTGGTATGTATATGTGCTGTTATGCTTGTTGAAAGTATTTTCAAATGTGTGTGTATATATCTGTGAAATTATGTGAAATTGAATGAATTTAATAAAAAAATAGGAAAAAAACAGGGGTTGTACAGGCTCTTTGCCGTCTGTTGGTAGACAACAAAGAGATTTGCCATCAGCTAGCAGAAGGCAAAGTTGTCACGTGGCAACTACCTGTGCAACTTGGGGTGCACGTAGATGGCAAAGACCTTGGCATCTTTGCCGTCTGCCAGCAGACGGCATAGCTTGCCACGTGGCAGCTACCTGGGGGGCATCTGGGCTGGCACGTTACCGTCCGCTGGCACACGACAAAGATGCAAAGGTCTTTGTCGTCTGCCAGCAGACAGCAAAGCATGCCGTTAACCCCTTAACGGTCCTAGGCTGCCACGTGTGCCGTCCAGGTCCTGGCGGACGGCAAAGACCATTTCATCTTTGCTGTCCACCAGCAAACAGCAAAGTGCCCTTTGCCGTAGCTTATTCAGCCGGACATGTTGCCGTCTGCTGGCTGACGGCAAAGGCCTTTGCCGTCCGCCAGGTATGCCTTTGCCGCCAGCCATGGCATACGGCAAAGTGCCTGATTCCTGTAGTGACTCGCAAGGTCATACTAGAGCTTCCCTCGGTGGTTCAAGGTTCGGCTCATGTATAGCGAGCCTTGGGGCTTGCTTCCTCGAGGAACCACCTTGGTATATCTTCCTAAACATTTTTCTTCCTCTGAAAAATTTCTGAATTTTTTAGTGACTCAAAATAGAAGTGAATCAAACTCAATAAGATTGATAGCAACTACTCCTACAAGTGCCTAGAGGCTATATCATGCATCAAAACTACTTTGGACCATATAAATTTGACATGCAAGCTCAAAAACAAGGTCACCACAGCAGAAAAAATTTGCAATAAATAAAGCACTAGAGCAAAAACTAATTGGACCCATGAAGGAGTCACATACCGAAGAACAATCCCCCAAAATAGTTTTGTGAATGGAGCTTTGAGCTAGGAGATTGAAAATGGTAGCAAGATGAGCTAGAACACGGGTTTGAGCAATTGTGGGATTTTTTGTGGAGGAAGAAAAAGTGGATGGGTGCTGGAATAAGTGAGGGGGGGGCATTGGGACCCACAAGCCACCTAGGTATGCCCTGTGGGCTTGTGGCCCACTGGTGCATCCCCCTGCTGTGTTTTTAGTGCCAAAAATTCTCAAATATTCTAGAAAAAATCATACTAAATTTTCAGGGCATTTGGAGAACTTTTATTTTGGGGACATTTTTTTATTGCATGGATAATTTAGAAAATAGAGAAATAATATTCTTTTTACTTTATTTATTATAAATAATAGAAGGTAAAGAGTGGGTACAAAGAGTTGTGTTTACTAAATTCATCCATCTCATGCCCGTCAAAAGGAATCCATTAACAAGGTTGATCAAGTCTTATTAACAAACTTCTTCCGAGTGACATGAAACTGGAGAACCTTCGTATAATAGTAGGTTACCTCAACGGGGATATGCATGTCCCCAACAATAAAGATATCATATTTCTTTTTGACAGTAGGAAGAGGGAATTCAAAACCTCTAATAGTAATTGTTGAAATTTTTCCAATAGAATTGATACTATTCACTTGAGGTTGTTTCTTCAGAAAGTGTACCGTATTCTCGTTAACATTAACATGAAAAGTGACATTGCCCTTGTTGAAATCAATAACAGCCCCTGCAGTATTCAAAAAGGGTCTACCAAGGATGATCGACATACTGTCATCCTCGGGAATATTAAGAATAACAAAGTCCGTTAAGATAGTAATGTTTGCAACCACAACATGCACATCCTGACAAATACCGATGGGTATAGCAGTTGATTTATCAGCTATTTGCAAAGAGATTTCAGTAGGTGTCAACTTATTCAAATCAAGTCTATGATACAAAAAGAAAGGTATAACACTAACACCGGCTCCCAAATCACATAAAGCAGTTTTAACATAGTTTCTATTAATGGAGCATGGTTTAGTTGGTATTCCTGGATCTCCTAGTTTCTTCAGAATTCCGCCCTTAAAAGTGAATTAGCAAGCATGGTGGAAATTTCAGCTTTCGGTATCTTTCTTTTATTTGTAACAATTTCTTTCATATACTTAGTATAAGGAGAAATTTTCAGAATATCAGTCAAATGCAAAAGGATAGGTCTGCTAAGCATTTCAACAAAGCGCTCAAATTCCTCATCATCCTTCTTCTTGGATATTTTAGAACGAAAGGGCATGGGTTTTTGAACCCATGGTTCTCTTTCTTTATCGTGTTTCCTAGCAATGAAATCACTCTTACCATAACGTTTATTCTTGGGTTGTGGGTTATCAAGATCAACAGCAGGCTCAATCTCCACATCATTATCATTACTAGGTTGAGCATCAACATGAACATCATGATTAACATTATTACTAGGCTCATGTTCATCACCAGATTGTGTTTCAGCGTCAGAAATAGAAATGTCATTTGGATTCTCAGGTGTCTATAACAGGTTCACTGGAAGCATGCAAAGTCCTATCAGTTTTCTTTTTCCTCTTTGAAGGACTAGGTGCATCAGTAATAAATCTCTGAATCTTGCTCAATTCTCTTAGGATGACCTTCAAGATACAAAGGTTCCTGAGTCATTTTACCACCTCTAGTCATAACTCTAACAGCATGATCATTGTTCTTATTATTCATCTCATTGAGCAAATCATTCTGGGCTTTGATAACTTGCTCTACTTGACTTTTTACCATGGAAGCATGTTTACTAATAATCTTGAGATCATTAGCAGTTCTACACATATAGTCACCCCAAGTAGTCAAGCATATAAGCATTACGTTTCAATTGTCTACTAGCATATCCATTGAAGTTTTCTTGTTTAACAATAAAGTTATCAAACTCATACAAGCATTGACTAGCAGACTTATTATGAGGAATATCACCTCCTTCAAATCTATAGAGAGAATTTAACTCTAATACCTGTGTCGGGTTATCAAGACCATGTATTTCTTCAATAGGCAGTAAATTCTTAATATCTTTAGCTTTTATACCTTTTTCTTTCATAGATTTCTTTGCCTCTTGCATATCTTCAGGACTGAGAAACAAAATACCTCTTTTCTTCGGAGTTGGCTTAGAGTTGGTTCGGGAAGAGTCCAATCATTATCATTGTTCAATATATTATTCAATAGCAATTCAGCCTGCCTAATAGTTTGTTCCCTGAAAACACAACCAGCACAACTATCTAGGTGGTCCCTAGAAGCATCGGTTAGTCCATTATAAAATATATCAAGTATTTTATTTTTCTTGAGAGGATGATCAGGCAAAGCATTAAGTAATTGGAGAAGCCTCCCCCAAGCTTGTGGGAGACTCTCTTCTTCAATTTGCACAAAGTTAAATATTTCCTGTAAAGCGGCTTGTTTCTTATGAGCAGGAAAATATTTTCTAGAGAAGTAGTATAGCATATCGTGGGGACTGCGCGCACAACCAGGAGCAAGGGAATTAAACCATATCTTAGCATCAGCCTTTAATGAGAAAGGAAACAACTTAAGAATATAGTAATAGAAATTTTTTTCCTCATGAGCAAATAGGGTGGCTATATCATTCAATTTAGTAAGATGTGCCACAACAGTTTCAAATTCATAACCATGGAAAGGATCAGATTCAGCCAAAGTAATTAACTCAGGATCGACAGAGAATTCATAATCCTTATCAGTAACAAAGATAGGTGAACTAGCAAACTTAGGATCATATTGCGTTCTAGCATTCAAAGATTTTTCTTTCCACTTGCATAATAATTTTTTAAGATCGTCTCTATCCTTACAAGCAAGAAAGTCCATAGCTACCTCTCCATCCATAACATAACCCTCAAGTATAACAGGAAATTCGTATCTAGGAGAGCTAGTCTTATCAGGTGTTTTGAAGTTTTAAGTCTCAATAATTTCATCAGTTTTAGAAATAGCATCACTTTCAGCATTCTCAATATCATTAACTCTAGAAATTTGTTCATCAAGAAATTCACCCAGTGGCACAGTATTATCAAACAAAGAAGTGGTATCATCATAAGCAACATGTATAGTAGAAGTAGCATCATCAATAACATGCGACATATCGGAATCAATAGCAGGTGTAGGTGTCGCAAGCTTACTCAAAACAGAAGGTGAATCAAGTGTAGAGCTACATGGCAATTCCTTACCTCCTCTCGTTCTAGAGGAAAAAATCTTGGTTTTGGTATCTTTCAAATTCTTCATGGTGATCAACATATATAAATCCCAAGTGACTCAGAGAATAGAGCTATCCTTCCCGGCAACGGCGCCAGAAAAAGGTTTTGATAACCCACAAGTATAGGGGATCGCAACAGTTTTCGAGGGTAGAGTATTCAACCCAAGTTTATTGATTCGACACAAGGGGAGCCAAAGAATATTCTCAAGTATTAGCAGCTGAGTTTTCAATTCAACCACACCTGAAAGACTTAATATCTGCAGCAAAGTATTTAGTAGCAAAGTAGTACGGAAGTAATGGTAACAGTGGCAAAAGTAATAGTAGCAGTTTTGTAGTGATTGTAATAGCAGCAGTACCGAAAGTAACTTAGCAAAGATCAATATATGAAAAGCTCATAGGCAATGTATCGGCAATGATAATTGTGTCAGATGATATCCATCATGTAGCAGTCATAACCTAGGGTGACACAGAACTAGCTCGAATTCATAAATATAATGTAGGCATGTATTCCATATATACTCATACGTGCTTATGGAAAAGAATTTGCATGACATCTTTTGTCCTACCCTCCCGTGGCAGCGGGGTCCTAATGGAAACTAAGGAATATTAAGGCCTCCTTTTAATAGAGAACCATACCAAAGCATTAGCACTTAGTGAATACATGAACTCCTCAAACTACGGTAATCACTGGAAAGAATCCGAATTATTGTCACCTTGGGGTATGCAGATCATAACTCATAATAGGTGTCTACAACTTGCAAGATGGGATCAAGAACACAAATATATTCATGAAAACATAATAGGTTCAGATCTGAAATCATGGCACTTGGGCCCTAGTGACAAACATTAAGCATAGCAAAGTCATAGCAACATCAATCTCACATCATAGTGGATAGTAGGGACTAAATCCTAACAAAACTAACTTGATTACATGATAAATCTCATCCAACCCATCACCGTCTAGAAAGCCTACGATGAAATTACTCACGCACAGTGGTGAGTATCATGAAATTGTTGATGGAGGAAGGTTGGCGATGATGATGGCGATGAATCCCCCTCTTCGGAGCCCCGAACGGACTCCAAATCAGCCCTCCCGATGAAGAACAGGAGGCGGCGGCGGCTCCATATCACAAAACGTGATGAATCCTTCTTTGTGATTTTTTCTCCCCGGATAGGGTTATATAGAGTTGGAGTTGAGGCCGGAGGAGGTCCAGGGGGCCACAAGCCCTCTATGCGCGCTCCAGGGGGCGCCCCCAGGCTTGTGGCCTCCGGGTGGACCCCCTCTAGATAATTCTTGCTCCAGTATTTTTAATATATTCCAAAAAAATTCTCCATAAATTTTCAGTTCAATCCGAGAACTTTTATTTCTACACAAAAACAACACCCAGGCAATTCTGCTAAAAACAACGTCAGTCCGGGTTAGTTCCATTCAAATCATGCAGGTTAGGGTCCAAAACAAGGGCAAAAGAGTTTGGAAAAGTAGATACGGTGGAGATGTATCAAATAACTACTCCATAATGCATTCCCTTAGGCCCAAATATGGTGAAGTGCCATGTAGTCGACATTCACATGACACCACTAAGGGAATCACAACATACATATCATCAAAATATCGAACACATTCAAGTTCACATGATTACTTGCAACAAGATTTCTCCCGTGACCACAAGAACAAAAGTAACTACTCATAAATGATAATCATGCTCAAGATCAGAGGGGTATGAAATAGCATAATGGATCTGAACATATAATCTTCCACCAAATAAACCATATAGTAATCAACAACAAGATGTAATCAGCACTACTAATCACCCACAAGCACCAAACTAAGGTTCTGGTACAAAGATTGAACACAAGAGATGAACTAGGGTTTGAGAGGAGATGGTGTTGAAGATGTTGATGGAGATTGCCCTCCCCAAGATGGGAGAGCTGTTGGTGATGATAATGACGACGATTTCCCCCTCCGGGAGGGAAGTTCCCCCGGCGGAATCGCTGAGGGAAAAAGTGCTCCTGCCCAAGCTCCGCCTCGAGACGGCGGCGCTTCGTCCCAAAAGTCCTCTCCTTATTTTTTCTTGGTCAAAATGACTTATATACCAGAAGAGGGGCACCGGAGGTGGGCCGAGGAGGGCACAACCCACCAGGGCGCGCCTGGGCTCCCTGGCGCGCCCAGGTGGGTTGTGCCCACCTGGTGGGCCCCCTTTGGTAGTTATTGCTCCAATAATTCTTATATATTCCATAAAAATTCCGGTGAAGTTTCAGCTCATTTGGAGTTATCCAAAATAGGTAGCCTGACGTAGCTTTTTCAGGTCCAGAATTCCAGCTGCCGGTATTCTCCCTCTTTGTGTGATCCTTGCATATTATGAGAGAAAAGGCATTAGAATTACTCCATAAAGCATTATTATGTATAAAAACATTGTAAATACCAGTAGGAAAACATGATGCAAAATAGACGTATCAACTCCCCCAAGGTTAGACCTTGCTTGTCCTCAAGCAAAAACCGAAATCGAAAAACATGTCCACCTGATTAGAGAGAGAGAGGTGTCGATAAAAAAATACGGACATGGAAGCATCATGCATATTATTATAACAGCAAAAAACTTTAACATAAAAATTTATCATAGAACTTTCATCATATAACTTCTCATGAATAAGTAACAATTCATCACAACATAAAGCATAAACTCTATTGAAACGAACAAACTATGTTCTTAGTCAACTTTGCAACTACAATTCATCATCTTTTCAGGAAGGGTCACGTATCGAAGCCTTTTGGCAAGTCCACATACTCAACCATCATATAGTTTTCTATGATTGCTAACACTCACCGCATACACATGAGCAAAAAGTTTCAACCGGACACATAGGAAGATAGGGGCTTATAGTTTCGCCTCCAAAAGTGTTCATCTCAAGGGTGATGTCAACATACTCATGCTCACCCATATCCAACTGGATATATGTGCCTAGATCTTTCCTCACCACATGATGCTTGTAAAAGAGAAAGTAAAAAGGAATAGGGAAGAATACTTTGACTCTTGCATAAAAGTAAATACATAAAAGTAAAAGATAGACCCTTCGCAGAGGGAAGCGGAGGTTGCCATGCACTTTTTTGGTTGTATGCTCAATCTCTTAGTGCAAAAGAACATCACGTTATATTGCCCCTTGTGATAGCAACCTTTATTATGCAGTTTGTCGCTTTTATTATTTTGCCATCACAAGTTCGTACAATGCTCAATTTTTTAGACTAAATGATCTAACACATTTAGAAGCAACTTTTATTGCCTTATTGCACCGATGACAACTTAATTGAAGGATCTTACTCAATCCATAGGTAGGTATGATGGACTCTCAAAATAAGATTTGGGTTTAAGGGTTTTTGGATGAACAAGTAGTATCTCTACTTAGTGCGGAATTTTTGGCTAGAAAAGATATTGAGCAAGCACCACATGTTAAAAGATCTATGACAATATAACTTCTACGTGAATATGAACAAACATGAATCGTTATGTTGTCTTCCTTGTCCAACGTCAACAATTTTGGCATATAATATTTTGATGGGGGCTCACAATCATAAAAGATGTCCAAGATAGTGTATTTGCATGTGAATCTTCTCTTCCCTTATTAATTCTTTCATGAATTGCATCATTGACCAATGCTATGTTTGTCAATATCCAATAAATTTTACCACTTATACTTTTCCTTATGTGATGTCATTACTTACCATAAGATTAGCATATGATTTTTTCATTTATTTTTCTTTCTTTTTATTGAAACATAAAAGTAAATAAAGCAAAACTCAAACTAAACTTTATTATATATCTCGCACACGATTACAAAGATAGATACATCGCTAAGCAAACACTCGAAGAAAGATTGAACTAAACTTTTATTTAACTAAAGATCAAACTAATATAAATAAAGGCAAAGATAATGGTGGTGAGACGATACCGGGGCACCTCCCCCAAGCTTGGCACAAGCCAAGGGGAGTGCCCATACCATGAAATCAATTCTCCTTCGGTGGTGAAGGAGGTGGTGGTGATGAAGTAGTAGCGAGTTTGTCCTTCTCTTTCTCCAGCTTGCGTCTGAGGGTGAAATTATCCATCCTCAACTCATCATTCTCCATCTCAAGCTTTATTATCCTTTTGCATAAGGCCTCTTTGCTTTCTTGCTTGAAACGAGGAGCAACTAGTTCACCTTCATCTTCCTCATCGGTGAACCATATATAGGGATAGGTGTCCATGAAGACATTTTTATCCAAAGTCCAATAAGAAACTGGGCAATCCTCCTCTGAATCTTGAGATGACATATTTTCATATTTGTCAGAAAAACAACAAGAAAGAAGAATGAGAGATTTCTCTGCGATATGGTAGTCAATAGGTTCGGGGGGCATATAAAGATTTTTCATCTTGGGAAACAAGCAAACGGGAGAAAACAGAGTCCGGAAGGTAACCGAGGTGGGCACAACCAGTTGGGGAACATAGCAGAAATTAAAAAAAAAATCTACGCATCACCAAGATCAATCTATGGAGTCATCTAGCAACGAGGGGAATAGGAGTGCATCTACATACTATGACGCCCCCAATTTGACCGTACACTAATCATACACGCAAACGTGTATGATCAAGATCAGGGACTCATGGGAAGATATCACAACACAACTCTACAAATAAAATAAGTCATACAAGCATCATATTACAAGCCAGGGGCCTTGAAGGCTCAAATACAAGAGCTCGATCATAGACGAGTCAGCGGAAGCAACAATATCTGCGTACAGACATAAGTTAAACAAGTTTGCCTTAAGAAGGCTAGCATAAACTGAGATACAGATCGAAAGAGGCGCAGGCCTCCTGCCTGGGATCCACCTAAACTACTCCTGGTCGTCGTCAGCGGGCTGCACGTAGTAGTAGGCACCTCCCGAGTAGTAGTAGTCGTCATCAACGGTGGCGTCTGGCTCCTGGACTCCAACGTATGGTTGTAGCAATCGGATATAGGAAAGGGGAAAAGGGGGAGAAAAGCAACCGTGAGTACTCATCCAAAGTACTCGCAAGCAAGGAGCTACACTACATATGTATGCATTGGTATCAAATGGAATAAGGGTATCATATGTGGACTGAACTGCAGAATGCCGGAATAAGAGGGGGATAGCTAGTCCTTTCGAAGACTACGCTTCTGGTAACCTCCATCTTGCAGCAGGAGAAGAGAGTAGATGGTAAGTTCACCAAGTAGCATCGCATAGCATAATCCTAACCGATGATCCTCCCCTTGTCGCCCTGTGAGAGAGCGACCACCGGTTGTATCCGGCACTTGGAAGGGTGTGTTTTATTAAGTATCCAGTTCTAGTTGTCATAAGGTCAAGGTACAACTCCAAGTCATCCTGTTACCGAAGATCACGGCTATTCGAATAGATTAACTTCCCTGCAGGGGTGCACCACATAACCCAACACGCTCGATCCCATTTGGCCGGACACACTTTTCTAGGTCATGCCCGGCCTCGGAAGATCAACACGTCGCAGCCCTACCTAGGCACAACAGAGAGGTCAGCACGCCGGTCTAAATCCTATGGCGCAGGGGTCTGGGCCCATCGCCCATTGCACACCTGCACGTTGCGTACGCGGCCGGTGAGCAGACATAGCAACCTCCATTACAAAGGAAGTTGCGCTACGCGGTCCAACCCGGCATGCGCCGCTCAGTCGCTGACGTCACGAAGGCTTCGGCTGATACCACGACATCGAGTGCCCATAACTGTCCCCGCATAGATGGTTAGTGCGTATAGGCCAGTAGCCAGACTCAGATCAAATACGAAGATCTCATTAAGCGTGTTATTTTGAAATAACCACGGACGCCGACCAGGGCCAGGCCCACCTCTCTCCTAGGTGGTCTCAACCTGCCCTGTCGCTCCGCCACAAAGTAACCGTCGGGGGCCTTCGGGAACTCAGGCCCACCTCTACCGGGATGGAGCCACCTGCCCCTTCAGCCCCCAACATCGGAATCACTCGAGGGTACTCCTACGAGCCGACCCGTCTTTAGTCATCACAAGTATCATATATTATGTATAAGTATATACCCGCGATCACCTCCCGAGTGATCACGGCCTGATAGTATAGCATGGTAGACGGACAAAAATGTATGGCCACTGATGATAAACTAGCATCCTATACTAAGCATTAGGATTGCAGGTAAAGGTAACAACAGTAGTAGCAAGGACAGGTTATGCATGAGGATAGGATTAACGGAAAGCAGTAACATGCTACACTACTCTAATGCAAGCAGTATAAAGGAGAGTAGGCGATATCTGGTGATCAAGGGGGGGGGCTTGCCTGGTTGCTCTGGCAAGAGAGAGGGGTCGTCAACACCGTAGTCGTACTGGGTAGCAGCGGCGTCGGTCTCAGTGTCTAGCGAGAGAACAGGGGGAAGAAACAATAAATATAATGCAAACAAATGCATGATGATGCATGACATGACAAAGCGTGATGCTAGGTGTTCCCTAACGCAGTATGAGGTGGTACCGATGAAGGGGGGAAACATCCAGGAAAATATCCCCGGTGTTTCGCATTTTCGGACAGATGAACCGGAGGGGGAAAGTTGTGTGTTTGTTATGCTAGGGATGCGTGACGGACGAACGGGTTGCGCCGGATTCGTCTCGTCGTTCTGAGCAACTTTCATGTACAAAGTTTTTCCATCCGAGCTACGGTTTAAAAGATATGATTTTCTAAAGATTTTATTAATTTCTGGAATTTAATTAATTATTTAAATTAATTCAAAATTGGATTTATGACATCATCATGATGTCATGCTGACGTCAGCGGTCGACAGGGTTGACTGGTCAACCTGACCAGTGGATCCCACTGGTTAGTGACACATTTTAATTAAACAATTTAATTAACCTAATTAGTATTAATTAGGGGGTGGGCCCCACTGTCATACTAATTAATTAGCTAATTAACTAACCAGGTTAATTAGATAACTAATATTTAATTAGTTTAATTATTTGATTAGTTTAATTAATCAAAATTAATTAATTAATTAATTATTCTTTTTTAAACCCTTTTTAAAAAAACGTTCTGGGCATGGGGGCCCACTGTCATAGGCCCCAGGGGGGCTTGCGGGTTACGGGCGGTAGCGGGCGTCGGGCGCCGCCCGTATGGTGCAACGGGTGCCCGCCCGCTGCCACAGGTGCAGCCAACGGGGGGAAGGCACGGCGAGGCTGGGGCGCGCGCTCGCCGGCGGGCGGTGACGATGCATGGGGGGTTCGGCGGCGGAGCAGAGGCTGGCGCAAGAGGAGGTGCAGGTCGCGGAGGTGCGGGGGCGGAGCCGGGGCGGCTCGGCAGCAGGTGGAGGCGGGGGGCATCGGGGCGAAGGCAGGGCGACGCGTCGACGGGGAGCAGCGGCAGGTGGCCGGGCACAGCGGGGCGCCGTTGCGGCCAAGGCTAGCAGCAAGCAGCAGCGCGCAGCAGCACACGGCGATGCAGGACGCGGCGCGGGCGCGTAGCAGCACGGGGCAGGTGCGGGGGGCTACGGGCCGCGCGGCCAGGAGCAGGGGCGACGTCGGCCGCGGTGCGGGCGCGGTGAGCACGAACGCGCGCGTGCGGGCGCGTGAGCGCGCGCAAGGTTGAACGCGAGGGGGAGGCGGGGCGTGGCGGTAACAACGGTGGGCGCGGCGGGAGCGCGGCAGGCGAGGTGAGCGCGGGCCGCTGGCGTGCGGGAGCGCGTACAAGCACGCGCTGGGCGCGGCGGGGGGAACGGCGCCGACGACAGAAAGGGGGCAGGGAGGAGCTCACGGCGGGGAGTAGGGATCGTGGCAACGGGTGTCGGGGAGGAGGATATAGATGGCGTGACGGAGAGGAGGCAGGTCGGCAAGGGAGTCCGGCGAGGCGAGCTCCAGGCGCGGGGCGGCGTCGGGCGACCTCGTCCTCTCGATCCCGATCCAATCGGGGAAGAGGGAGGGGAGATATTTTCGGGGGAGTGGGGTGTCGGTGGCGGAGTGGGTCTCACCGGGTGGGGGGATAAGGAGAGGGAGTGGGCCGGCCTGTAGGTTGGGTCGGGTGGGCCGGTTGGGCGGCCTGGTGGGTTGGCCCAGTTGGGCCATGGCCCGGGGGGTTTCTTTTCCTTTTTTATTTTTTTGTATTTTCTTTTCTCTTATTTATTTACTTTTCTGTTTTAAATCATTTTAAATTATTCAGGCCTTTTATAAAAATGTGTTTACTGCACCATAAATTCCTAGGCATTTATTTGCACACACCAAACATTTTTGTTTTAATTTTGAAAACTTTTATCATTTAACCTTATTTTAAATTTGAATTTGACTCGGTTTTGAACTAGTGGTAGATTATCAACAGTAACCGTGGTGACGTGGCATGATTAGCGTTGGATTACTGTAGCACGATTATCTGGGCGTTACAAATCTCCTCCACTACAAGAAATCTCATCCCGAGATTTAGGAGGTAGAAGGAAACAGTGCGGGGTATTCATCACGCAGGCGGTCCTCGCATTCCCAAGTGGCTTCGTCTTTAGAGTGATTCGACCACTGGACTTTGAGGAACTCTATTGTCTTCTGACGTGTTCAGCGTTCAGCTTGGTCGAGAATGCGGACCGGATGCTCTTTATAGGAGAGGTCCTGTTGCAATTCGAGCACTTCATGATCCACTGCTCGGATTGGATCCTTGAAGCAACGGCGGAGCTGTGACACGTGGAACACATCGTGAACCTGGGAAAGGTTCGGCGGAAGCTCTAGTTGATATGCTACTTTCCCATGCCTTTCGAGAAGAGTGAAGGGACCGATATAGCGAGGAGCTAGCTTGCCCTTGATCCCGAAGCGGTGAGCACCCTTCATTGGTGTAACTCGAAGATAAGCCTTCTCGCCGGGTTGATAGACCATGTCTTTGTGATGACGGTCATACTGACTCTTCTGACGTGACTGAGCAGTCTTGAGATTCTCGCGAATAATGCGGACTTGCTCTTGGGCATGTTGGATAATATCTGGACCGAAGAGTGGACGTTCCCCAGTTTCTGACCAGTTCAGAGGGGTTCGACACTTTCGTCCATATAGCACTTCGAAGGGGGACATCTTCAGACTAGCTTGATAGCTATTATTATAAGAGAACTCGGCATAAGGAAGAGATTCCTCCCATTTCTTGCCGAAGGAAATTACACAAGCTCGAAGCCTGTCTTCGAGAACTTGGTTGACACGTTCAACCTGTCCTTGCGACTGAGGATGAAACGTCGTACTGAACGACAGGTGAGTTCCCATAGCTTCTTGGAAACTTGCCCAAAATCTTGAAGTGAATAAGCTGCCACGGCCTGAACTTATATGTCACATCCCTAGCTTCTGGCTTTTCACTAGGCTAGTTTCATGTGTGCATCATGTTTAAATTTTTGCCTAAACTTGAAATGGGGATGTTCAAACCCTAGCACCAAATGAAATCCAACTAGGATCACAATGAAATATTCTCAATGATCCCAAAATGCCCTTTGGAAATGTTCATCATTTCTGATAAAGGTAAAACCCTCTGCCAAAAATGATAAACATCTTTCTAGGTCATTTCTGGATTTTTGAATTAATTCATATTGTAATTGAATTGGGGCATTTAAATCCTATAAATATTTTAAATGCTCTAATAATTCTGAAACTAGTTGAGGGCTGTTGGGAGTAATTTCAACAGTGCCCACAAATATTTTCAGGATTTTTGGAAATGCTCTAGCATTTTTAATAAAGACAAAACAATTGCAGAAAATAGAAAATAGAAACAATTAATAAAAGAGAGAGGAGAAAGGAACCTACCTGGCCCACTTACCTGTAGCCGGCCCAGCTTGACCGGCCCAGCCCACCCGCAGCAGCCAGTCACCCCTTACCTCGCGCCAGAAGGCAGGGGCGCATGCTCGCCGCGTGCCGGCCACGCGCCGGCCACCTCCTGCCTCCCTGCATGTCTCCCCGTCGCCCTGAGGATGCCACGCGATCCCCTGAATCTCTCTCGCTCTCTCTCGTCCCCATCTTCTCCCCTGGCTCTCTCCCTCGCACGCACCGAACGCAGCCGCCGCCGCTCACCGTTGCCGCCACCAGAGCCTCCCCCTCGACCCCTCGACATGCCCAGTAGCTCCGCTACCTAGTTCTCGACCTCCTCGCCAAGCCAAGCGACGCCGGACGCCGCCGGACGCCCTCACCGCCGTCTTCTTCAACCTCGGGCCACCGAGATCGCCGGCGACCGTGCGCCCGCTCCGACGCTTCCCCGAGCTCGCCGAGGCCTCCGTTCAACTCTATGTGAGCTACGTCGTCTCGTTGATTTGTGTTGCAAACTTCCATTTTCCATTCTAGACTCGATGAGTCTGGAATATCCTGACACCAACCAGATCTGAATCTCAGGCAGATATGATGGTTGGAGCATTTTCCAAGAACTATAATATTGGTCCCTCGATAACCGGTAAAGTGGATGTCGTGACCAACACATCCAGCCGGAAGACCTATTATTGTAGTATCTCGATTGAAGAAAGTTGGCCACCTCCCCATGAGGATTTCGTAGGATTTACCTCCGTAGTTAATCCTTACGGATTCTTGTGCTCCCGAAGTCCGACCTTTTACTTGATGTTCTATATATCAAACCATATCTATGAATAGGATACACTAGCACATCAAGGAGAACATTAGAGGCGGAGTGCTATATGTCTCTCGGTCGATCATCCAGATTTTGTTCCCTTGGCCTCGCTAAGGTGAAATCTGAGAAAGTGTTATCTTCCTTTGCATCTGCATCACCCATCACCATTCATCATGGTGGTATGTTGTGTTGCCAGGATCCTTGACACGGATATTGGTAAAACCTTGATGAATATGGAGATGCTCAAGTTCTTGAGAGCACGCGCAAGCACCAGGTTTTACTGTTGGCGTTAACTGGGATTTGCTTCCAGTTTCCTCGGTTATGTTATAACCTTTTCAAACAGTGGACTCACTCTCGATTGTTGAGTTCTTCCCCAGTTACCAGAATCATTCCAACATTTGCATTTTGTTCCCAGCTTGCACCTCAGTAGTTGTTGTTCAGGATCATCTTCAAAAGTGGACTTACCATGGGTCCCATCCATTTCCGATGATAAGCAAAAATCATCCATTGCGTTGTCTTCAACAAGATAGTCCACATCATCCTTTCTAGTCCAAGTATGTCATTCTTTTGAACTCCTTCAAATGATCGATTGTGATTGCCTTAGGCTGGTATAAAGAGTTTCAATGATCTCCGAATCAAAAGTAATTCTTTTTGCCACTTAAGGGAATAATTCTACGAGTCACCTTCCCCGAGGTATCACGTTACGAAATCATGGCAAATATCTCCTTGCTACTTTGAAATTCATGCTCCATCTTATTCGAGTATGGAATTGTTGCCTACCTAGTGAACCTTCGCCATCTGTTTCACTCCATCCCTCTAGGTGTATGCTTCGTGTCTCAGCTCGAGAGATGTTACTATGTCTCATTCCATGAGTTGATCTTGTGATCATTAAGATGATCCTAAGTTGCTCGAACCTCAGGAAGGTCGATTCTTCTTCAATTCTCCCTTTCCACTCGTTGTCATGTTGGATGTAGTTCTCAAAGTAAGACATCGAGATCAAGGTGATGCAATGAATCAACATCCTCGAGAAAGACATCTGGATCATGAAGATTGTGATAGCTTGTGTCCCTCTGTCTTCTTACCTCACGACTTGAATCTCGGGACGAGATTCTTGTTTAGTAGGGGTGAGTTGTCACATCCCTAGCTTCTGGCTTTTCACTAGGCTAGTTTCATGTGTGCATCATGTTTAAATTTTTGCCTAAACTTGAAATGGGGATGTTCAAACCCTAGCACCAAATGAAATCCAACTAGGATCACAATGAAATATTCTCAATGATCCCAAAATGCCCTTTGGAAATGTTCATCATTTCTGATAAAGGTAAAACCCTCTGCCAAAAATGATAAACATCTTTCTAGGTCATTTCTGGATTTTTGAATTAATTCATATTGTAATTGAATTGGGGCATTTAAATCCTATAAATATTTTAAATGCTCTAATAACTCTGAAACTAGTTGAGGACTGTTGGGAATAATATCAACAGTGCCCACAAATATTTTCAGGATTTTTGGAAATGCTCTGGCATTTTTAATAAAGACAAAACAATTGCAAAAAATAGAAAACAGAAACAATTAATAAAAGAGAGAGGAGAAAGGAACCTACCTGGCCCACTTACCTGTAGCCGGCCCAGCTTGACCGGCCCAACCCACCCGCAGCAGCCAGTCACCCCTTACCTCGCGCCAGAAGGCAGGGGCGCGTGCTCGCCGCGCGCCGGCCATGCGCCGGCCACCTCCTGCCTCCCTGCATGTCTCCCCGTCGCCCTGAGGACGCCACACGATCCCCGGACTCTCTCTCGCTCTCTCGTCCCCATCCTCTCCCCTGGCTCTCTCCCTCGCACGCACCGAACGCAGCCGCCACCGCTCACCGTTGCCACACCCAGAGCCTCCCCCTCGACCCCTCGACGTGCCCAGTAGCTCCGCTGCCTCGTTCTCGACCTCCTCGCCAAGCCAAGCGACGCCGAACGCCGCCGGACGCCCTCACCGCCATCTTCTTCAACCTCGGGCCACCGATATCATCCGCGACCGTGCGCCCGCTCTGACGCTTCCCCGAGCTCGCCGAGGCCTCCGTTCAACTCTATGTGAGCTACAGCTTCGAACCCCTCTCTTCCCCGCCTCGATTGCGCCTGGTAGCCCTTGTTCTCACCGGAGCTGAAGCTCCCCGCCGCCGGTCATGTCGCCATCATAGCTACGGCCACGCAACCTCGCGTTCGAGCTCACCGTTGCACTCACCGCACTACCGCGAGTCGAACACGACCGTCCACGGTTCCTCCCGTGCCCCGCACCGCCCACACCGTTGTGCCCGAACTCCGGCCGCCGCCTAGCCGTTGCCGCCGTCGACTCAGGTCGTCCCAGCTGCAGTCGCTACCACCACTAGATGCGCAAGAGCGTCAGAAAGCCGTAGCAACAAACCGCGTACAAAACGGAGCCCCGTAGCGTTTTTTCGAAACACTCCGCCGTCGTTTTGGTCGTCGCCGGCCGAACTCCGACGAGGTGGACGTGGCCTGTCATTAGCCACTAATGACGCCACTAACTAACCCCATAGCTCATTGACGGATGGGCCCCATGCCCATAAGTAAACTTAGTTTATTTCCTGTTATGTTTAACTAACCACAGGGGCCCCACAGGTCGGGTTGACCTGGCCACGTCACACGTTGACTGTCCCCACATGTCATGTTGACTTTGCTGACGTGGGCGTTGACCGGACCCACCTGACAGTGTCACTAACCAGCCCCAGTCACTGACCAATGGACCCTACTGGTCAGGTTTGACCTGGAGGCACCCAGTTGACCTGGAGGCACCCAATTGACCTGCTGACATCAGGGTGATGTCATGCTGACGCAATAACTCTTTTTCTAGAATTATTCTTATTCAGAAAATTCCAGAAATTAGTATAAACTTCTAAAATTCATAGAAATTCAACCGTAACTCCAAATGAAATAAATTATATATGAAAAATGATCAGAAAAATCCAAGGAATCTGAATATGACATTTTCATGCATGTTTGAACAACTTAACCTCGCTGTCTAGTCCAAAACATGATAATGCACTATTTGAATTCATAGTTTGAATTTGAATTTGAACCTAGTGTTCAAACCAACTCCATTTAACTTGTTGCTAGTTGCATTAGCTCAATCAACAGCATATTGCAATGTCATGATCATGCATCATATTGTTGCATTGCATTGATTGTGTTCTTCCTTGTTTGCCGGTAAATGTCCCCTCTCGATAGGCGTTGTACCGACGTTGTGATCATTGACACTGATGAAGACCCAATGATATCTTCAGAAGTGCCAGGCAAGCAAAAACCCCTTGTTCATTCTGATACAATCCCACTCTCTCGCTCCTGCTCTCTTTTACTGCATTAGGACAACAACGATTCAACTGTTACATGTTGCGGTAGTTGAACCCCTTTCCTCTGCATGACCTGTCATTGCCACAGTAAATAGATGAAACCCACTAGCATGAGTAGGAGTTGTTTGAGCCCTGATGTGCCTACTCATTCATGCTTGTTTGTCATGCCTGCTATTGCATAGAGTCGTGTCAGGTCTAGTTCATCGGGGATGAATCGGAGGTGTGTAAACATGTCCTACGGTGTGTGAGCTAAGTGTGTGAACATGATTTGGTAAAGGTAGCGGTGAGAGGCCATGTAGGAGTACATGGTGGGTTGTCTCACTGAAACCGTCCTCAGGAACTGAGTTCTGTGTTTGTGATCCATGAAACAGCTACTACCACACATTGGGCCCTGAAATATGACCCCGCTCGACTTATTGACCCCTCTCGTCCTCTGTCCAGGAGTTGCAACTAGTTTCTGGTGTTTGTAGGTTATGTGTTGGCGGCCGTGCGTAGCGCTGACCCTAGGGGTGGTCTATGATGCGATAGATACACTGTGGCCGGGTATGCCGGGCGCCCGTTTGGTGTCTCGGGACCCTGTACACATCGTTTGGGGCCGTTGAGGACACCCCGGCCGGATTTCCTTACGGATGGAACCCGAATAGGAGATAAACCTGGACTAGAGACTTGTGTGGTTAGTCAGGTCGTGGTCTACACCCACGTCGGCTTTCGGTTGAAGTCTGCCGAGCACATGTCGTGTGCAGACACTAAGTGGTGGAAACATGTGTGACGAAGTACACCCCTGCAGGGTTATAAATGATCTATTCGAATAGCCGTGTCCACGGTGAAGGACTTTTGGGTTACCTATAACAGTTCATAGACAAGTGAAAGTGGATACTCTAAAATGCGCAAGATAAGTGTGAGTGCTATGGATGGCGTTCTCGTAGGGAGACGGGAGCGGATCCATAGTGGTGTATTGATATGGTGAATATGTGGACTCGTGTGCGCCACCTCAAAAGAGTTACTTGCAGTCGTAGTTTAAGATAGCCACCGAGTCAAAGCTGGCTTGCTGCAGTTAAACTCCACCCCCCCCCCTTGTTGATACTGATGCATCTGTAGCTAGTTCTGATGTAAGTCTTGCTGAGTACCTTTGTACTCACGTTTGCTAAATTTATGTTTTGCAGAGAGATTTCAGTCTCGCTAGTAGTTCCACGTGGACTTCGACGTTTAGCTTGATACCTCAGGTATGATCCTATGTCCTCGGCAGGATCTGGTAGATAGTCAGGCTTCTCAGCCTTTTTCATTTGTAGATGTCTGTACTCAGACATGTTAAGCTTCCGCATGTGTTTGGCTTGTATGCTCTGAATGTTGGGTCATGAGACCCATGTTTGTATTACCTCGCTCCTCAGAGCCTAATGAATAAATACTCTGAGTCGTAGAGTCTTACTGTGATGCCATGTTGTATTGCACATATTGAGCATATTGTGTGTATGATTGAAATGCTTGGTATGTGTGGGATCCGACAACCTAGTGGTTTATCCTTGGTAGCCTCTCTTATGGGGAAATGTAGTCTTGTGCTTCCATGAGCCATAGTAGTCCGCTATAGCCTGGTTCACCGGAGTCCTGCTAGCCCAGCACTACTACTCCGGAACACTTGACTGGCCGGCATGTGATTCACTTCGTTCCTATGTCTGTCCCTTCGGGGAAATGTCACGCGGTGACCTTTGGAGTCCTGTTAGCCCAGTGCTATAGCCCAAATCCGCACGCTGCTGACCGACATGCTCGATGTTGATTCATGTATGCCTGTCCCCGTAAGTTAGTGGCACTTTGGGTTCACGACTAGTCATGTCGGCCCGGGTTCTCTGTCATATGGATGCTAGCGATACTATCATATACGTGAGCCAAAAGGCGCAAAAAGTCCCGGCCATGGTAAGGCGACACCCGTGGGAATACCGTGCGTGAGGCCGCAAAGTGATATGAGGTGTTACCGGCTAGATTGATGTGACTTGGAATCAGGGTCCTGACATGATAACCAGTGGAATACCGTGAAGTGAAACAATTCTGGCCATGTAGAGAGTAGCAAGCTGACTAGCAGTGATTGTCTCTTTGACCGCCAGAAAATGTGCAACTTTAGAAAGCCGGTCAATGACGACAAGAATAGCATCATTACCTTTCTGCGATTTGGGAAATCCAGTGACGAAGTCCATTTCGACATGGTCCCATTTCCATTCAGGAATAGAGGTAAGTTGCAGAGTTCCAGCAGGCCTTTGATGCTCTGCTTTGATACGGCGGCAAACGTCACACTCAGCAACATAACGAGCAATGTCCTGCTTCATATTAGACCACCAAAATCTTTGACGAATATCCTAGTACATCTTTGTACTACCAGGATGAATAGACAAAGGCGTATCATGAGCTTCTTTCATAACCTCTTTAGTCTGATCCAGGTTTTTCCTCGAACGTGGTATCACTAGGCGGCCTTTGAAGTACAAGGCGCCATCATCAGCGATAGAGAAGAAGGAGGGCTTTCCTTCTGCTAGATGACGTTTAATCTTATGGACTTCAGAGTCATAACCTTGAATAGTCTTTATACCAGCTGCGATATCTGGTACGACAACCAGGGTATTTAGAGAACCCTTAGTAACAACATGAAGATTCATCTTCTGAAACTCTGGGGGAGGGGGGCGAGGGCTCCAGGAGGAACAATATGAAGGTTCAACTTTCTAAATTCTTCGACAAGCGAGGGCTGAACTTTGTGAACCTGGAGGTGATTGCAGTAAGACTTGCGGCTCAAGGCATCAGCCATTACATTAGCCTTTCCGGGGGTATAGGATATACCCACGTAAAAGTCTACAACAGTCTCCATCCATCTCTGCTGACGGAGGTTCAGATATGGCTGAGTAAACATATACTTCAGACTTTGGTGGTCGGTGAAGATTTCGCAACGATTACCGAGAAGGTAATGTCGCCACTGCTTCAGTGCATGAATGACAGCAGCAAGCTCGAAGTCGTGAACTGGGTAGTTTTCTTCATGAGGGCGCAGTTGACGAGAGGCATAAGCAATCACTCTGCGCTCTTGCATTAGGACACAGCCTAATCCTTGATGAGAAGCGTCACAGTAAATGACGAAGTCCTTCTTAGTATCAGGTGGAGCAAGCACTAGGGCAGAAGTCAACTTGTCCTTGAGCACCTGGAAACTTTCCTAACACTTGTCTGTCCAGTCGAACTTGACACCCTTATGCAACAGATTAGTCAGAGGCCTGGCAATCTTGGAGAAGTTCTCGACGAATCGACGGCAATAGCTGGCGAGACCGAGAAAACTTCGGACTTTCTTGACATTCTTCGGAGGAGTCCAATCGAGAATAGCCTGAACTCGTTCAGGGTTGACGGCAATACCATCCTTTGAGATGACATGCCCAAGATAGGTTACTTCGGGGAGCCAGAATTCACACTTGGAATACTTAGCATACAGTTGATGCTCTTGAAGCTTTTCCAGCACAAGATGAGGATGTTCAGCATGTTCTTCCTTGTTCTTGGAAAATACAAGGATATCGTCCAAATAAACCACGACAAACTTGTCGAGGTAATCCATGAATATATAGTTCATCAGAGGAGAGAAGGTGGCTGGAGCATTCGTTAAGCCGAATGACATGACTATGTACTCGTAAGACCCATACCGAGTCACGAAGGCGGTCTTTGGGATATCCTCTTCACGAACACGGATCTGGTGGTAACCCAACATCAAATCGAGTTTGGAGAACACTGATGAGCCAGCCAGTTGATCATAAAGATCATTGATCCGAGGAAGAGGATATTTATTCTGAATGGTAGCTTGGTTTATAGGACGGTAGTCTTGGACTAATTGGTTTGTCCCATCCTTCTTCTTAACAAAGAGAGAAGGTGCTCCCCAAGGAGAGCAACTTGGGCGTATGAAACCTTTGACAAGAGATTTGTCGATTTCCTCCTTAAGCTCAATGAGTTCATGTGGCGGCATCTTGTAGGGTCGTTTGGCTATAGGGGTGGTGCCGGGTTTCAAGTCGATGATGAATTCGACAGCTCTAGCAGGGGGAATCCCTAGAAGTTCTTCTGGGAAGACGTCTTGGAATTCACGAACGATGGGAATGTTTTCAATGCCCTCGAGTGGTGCAGCGTTCAACGCATTCAAGGCATAAAGCCGTGCCTCGGTGTTCTGAACTAGATGAGCTTGGTAAGCTATTATTTCATCAGAAGGGTGTAGCAGATGGACGACCTTAGTGGCGCGAACTATAGAAGCAGTATGCACTTTCAACCAATCCATTCCCAGAATGAGGTCGATGTTAGACGACTTCAGGATAATGGGAGAGGCATAGAATTCCAGCCCTTCGATTTCCACGGGGACGTCGATGCCAACCAGTGAGGTTTGACATTGTCCCACAGGGGTTTTTACCAATACCGAAGTGTTCATCTCCTCACATTTAACGTCATGCTTGTATGCAAAATCTTCTAACATGAATGAATGCGATGCTCCTGAATCGAATAAAACAGATGCAGGTACTGAATTTACGAGGAGTGTACCCATCACGGTAGAAGGCTGGTCTAGAAATTCATTGAGATCAATGTGGTTGGCATGAACACGACCATAAGACTTGGCATTGTTGTTACGAGGCTGGTTGCTTCCACGGCCAGCTGTGGGAAGGGCTAGTTGATTCTGGTTCTGATTCTGATAGCAGTTCCTGGCAAGGTGACCAGGTTGGCCACACTTGTAGCACAGACCATTATTGGGAGTGGGAACAGGATCTTGGGGTGGTGGAGCTGGAAGCCTTGGCTGCCTAGTTGGTGGAGCAGGCAGACGAGGTGCAGCATAGGACTGCCTTGGGGCAGGTGCAGTTGGCTGGTACATGCTGTTGGGAATCCATATCTTACGCTTCTGCGAGGACGGGCCCGAAGATGAGCCCGTGTCATGGTTGCGCCTGTGAGAGCTCTGGTATTCCTGTAGACCAGTTTCGACATTGATGGCCTTGTTCACTAGGGTGGCGAAATCAGCAAAGTCATGCACTAGAAGTGCGAGCTTGATATCAGCTTGAAGACCATCACGGAACTTCTCCTATCTACGTGCATCAGTTGCAATGTCTTCTTCAGCATAGCGGGACAGATCCAAAAACTCCCGCTGATAAGCTTCCATAGTTTTGTTGCCTTGGGTGAGGTTGCGGAACTCACGCTTCTTCCGGTCCATGACTCCCTGAGGAATGAAGCGAGCACGGAAGGCAGCTTGGAAGTCTGGCCAGGTGATGATTGTTCCAGCTGGCAGAGTACGCCTGTGGCTGTCCCACCATTGAGCTGCGGGTCCTTTCAGGAAGAAAGAAGCAAAGGTGACGTAGCTGGCAGGGGCTACATCAGCAGACTCCATCTCATAGGTGATGTCACGGAGCCAGTCATCAGCATCCAGAGGCTGAGTTGAGCTGCGGTACACAGTTGGGTTGAGACGCATGAAATCCTGCAGAGTCACTTGGGTTGGCTGCTGGTTCATATTGGGGCGAGGAAACTGAGCCATAATATTCTCCATGAACTGACGATTCAGCTCAAATTGTTGCATCATCCCAGCCATGTACTCAGGCGGTGGTGGGGCGTTGCCACCACGACCACGACCACCTAGTCTAACCATCCTGCTAATATATAATAGGGGTAGTTCGGCATTGAGAAATTTGCAAAGATAAGAATCATTCATGATGAAACATGCATAACGAAAGCAGCACGATAGATACGACATAGTAGTCGGCATATCTTACAAAAGAGATCATGCATAGAGTTCGGTACACAGAGTTCAGTACATAGACTAAGACATCATAGGCGGCACGCAGGCTCGCGGCGAATGCATCTAACACTAACAAGCAAGTCTACATCAGTCCCACACGGTACTGTGGAGGTAGCTGTAGCCTGAAAGCTGGTAGTGTGGCATCGGGAACTCCACGTCGGCAACCTGGGGTCCGCGGGTACTCTGGTGCAGAACCTGACGCTCAAGTGGCAGAAGAGGACCAAGTGCGGGAGAGTAGCCTCCCACATCTGGCCAACTAACACCCTGGGGCATCACGGTCTTGGCTGGGTAGATCGCAGAACGCGGCAGCTCTCTGGATCTGACAAAGGCGTGCAACATCGTCAGAGCACGGTAAAGGTGCTGACGAGTGGTGTACAACTCGTGGCGAAGAGCTCGGTTAGCTCTATCCAGCCCATCAGCATGCAGAACCAGGTTCTAATGGTAGAAGGGCTCTCGGGTGACAGTGGAGTAGGCAGCAGTGTAGTATCCCTCCGCACCAACATCGGATGCGATAGCAATGTGCCTGAAGGGGGAGGTGTCCAACTCCTGATACTCTCCACGAAGACGTGTCAGAGCAGTATAAGCAGCATCGTGGACCGCCATGTCGATAGTCACTCCAAGGCCATGAGCAGTGTGCAGCACGGTAGTGGAGTCATACTCCCGAGAGTAGAGGTGGACGATGGCACGGTACTGCTCTTGGTTGAAGTCCTGGTACTCCTCATAGATAGTGTACTTAGGGTGCCAGCGATAACCCAGATAGGTCATCATCTCAACCAACACAGCAGGTGATCCTGAGGCACCAATGGCCGTCGTGTGGCGCACGACCTGTCTCGTGGGTTCCACCTAAAAACAAAGATGTTTCAAAGGAGTCAACTAACAGTGTGGATAATGTTCAATATACTACTCTAATGAATAGCTAGGGCTTATCCAACTTTGGGGTGAACGTGGTCACGGGATTCTAGTGTTAGAGTTAGTAAAATCGTTTAACCCGAGTAGAAGAGAGTTTAGAGTCCCAGAGTAAGGATCGAGGAGTAAAAGATCCTAATACCACCCAGATGGCGACATGGGCCCGTAAGGCACACATCCATGTTAGTAAAAGTTTTTGTAATGTCTAGACTCAACTATGGCCAAGGAGTGTGGAAGGGGGATTCCTACAGGCAGTCGGCTCTGATACCAACTTGTGACGCCCCCGATTTGACCGTACACTAATCATACACGCAAGCGTGTACGATCAAGATCAGGGACTCACGGGAAGACATCACAACACAACTCTACAAATAAAATAAGTCATACAAGCATCATATTACAAGCCAGGGGCCTCGAAGGCTCGAATACAAGAGCTCGATCATAGACGAGTCAGCGGAAGCAACAATATCTGAGTACAGACATAAGTTAAACAAGTTTGCCTTAAGAAGGCTAGCACAAACTGAGATACAGATCGAAAGAGGCGCAGGCCTCCTGCCTGGGATCCACCTAAACTACTCCTGGTCGTCGTCAGCGGGCTTCACGTAGTAGTAGGCACCTCCCGAGTAGTAGTAGTCATCATCCACGGTGGCGTCTGGCTCCTGGACTCCAATGTCTGGTTGCAGCAATCGGATATAGGAAAGGGGAAAAGGGGGATAAAAGCAACCGTGAGTACTCATCCAAAGTACTCGCAAGCAAGGAGCTACACTACATATGTATGCATTGGTATCAAATGGAATAAGGGTATCCTATGTGGACTGAACTGCAGAATGCCGGAATAAGAGGGGGATAGCTAGTCCTTTTGAAGACTATGCTTCTGGTAACCTCCATCTTGCAGCAGGAGAAGAGAGTAGATGGTAAGTTCACCAAGTAGCATCGCATAGCATAATCCTAACCGATGATCCTCCCCTCATCGCCCTGTGAGAGAGCGACCACCGGTTGTATCCGGCACTTGGAAGGGTGTGTTTTATTAAGTATCCGGTTCTCGTTGTCATAAGGTCAAGGTACAACTCCAAGTCGTCCTGTTACCGAAGATCATGGCTATTCGAATAGATTAACTTCCCTGCAGGGGTGCACCACATAACCCAACACGCTCGATCCCATTTGGCCGGACACACTTTTCTGGGTCATGCCCAGCCTTGGAAGATCAACACGTCGCAGCCCTACCTAGGCACAACAGAGAGGTCAGCACGCCGGTCTAAATCCTATGGCGCAGGGGTCTGGGCCCATCGCCCATTGCACACCTGCACGTTGCGTACGTGGCTAGTGAGCAGAACTAGCAACCTCCATTACAAAGGAAGTTGCGTTACGCGGTCCAACCCGGCGCGCGCCGCTCAGTCGCTAACGTCACGAAGGCTTCGGCTGATACCACGATGTCGAGTGCCCATAACTATCCCCGCGTATATGGTTAGTGTGTATAGGCTAGTAGCCAGAGTCAGATCAAATACCAAGATCTCGTTAAGCGTGTTATTTTGAAATAACCACGGACGCCGACCAGGGCCAGGCCCACCTCTCTCCTAGGTGGTCTCAACCTGCCTTGTCGCTCCGCCACAAAGTAACCGTCGGGGGCCTTCGGGAACTTAGGCCCACCTCTACCGGGATGGAGCCACCTGCCCCTTCATCCCCCAACATCGGAATCACTCGCGGGTACTCCTACGAGCCGACCCGTCTTTAGTCATCACAAGTATCATATATTATGTATAAGTATATACCCGTGATCACCTCACGAGTGATCACGGCCCGATAGTATAGCATGGCAGATGGACAAAAATGTATGGCCACTGATGATAAACTAGCATCCTATACTAAGCATTAGGATTGCAGGTAAAGGTAACAATAGTAGTAGCAAGGGCAGGCTATGCATCAGGATAGGAATAACGGAAAGCAGTAACATGCCACACGACTCTAATGCAAGCAGTATAGAGGAGAGTAGGCGATATCTGGTGATCAAGGGGGGGAGGCTTGCCTGGTTGCTCTGGCAAGAGAGAGGGGTCGTCAACACCGTAGTCGTACTGGGTAGCAGCGGCGTCGGTCTCGGTGTCTAGCGGGAGAAGAGGGGGAAGAAACAATAAATATAATGCAAACAAATGCATGATGATGCATGACACGACAAAGCGTGATGCTAGGTGTGCCCTAACGCGGTATGAGGTGGTACCGGTGAAGGGGGGAAACATCCGGGAAAATATCCCCAGTGTTTCACATTTTTGGACAGATGAACTGGAGGGGGAAAGTTGCGTGTATGCTATGCTAGGGATGCGTGACGGACGAACGGGCTGCGTATCCGGATTCGTCTCGTCGTTCTGAGCAACTTTCATGTACAAAGTTTTTCCATCCGAGCTACGGTTTAAAAGATATGATTTTCTAAAGATTTTATTAATTTCTGGAATTTAATTAATTATTTAAATTAATTCAAAATTGGATTTATGACATCAGCATGATGTCATGCTGACGTCAGGGTTGACTGGTCAACCTGACCAGTTGGTCCCATTGGTCAGTGACACATTTTAATTAAACAATTTAATTAACCTAATTAGTATAATTAGGGGGTGGGCCCCACTGTCATACTAATTAATTAGCTAATTAACTAACCAAGTTAATTAGATAAGTAATGTTTAATTAGTTTAATTATTTGATTAGTTTAATTAATCAAAATTAATTAATTAATTATTCTTTTTTAAACCCTTTTTTAAAAAACGTTCTGGGCATGGGGGCCCACTGTCATAGGCCCCAGGGGGCTTGCGGGTTACGGGCGGTAGCGGGCGTCCGGCGCCGCCCGTATGGTGCAACGGGTGCCCGCCCGCTGCCACAGGTGCGGCCAACGGGGGGGAAGGCACGGCGAGGCTGGGGCGCGCGCTCGCCAGCGGGCGGTGACGACGCATGGGGGGGTTCGGCGGCGGAGCAGAGGCTGGCGCAAGAGGAGGGGCGAGCCGCGGAGGTGCAGGGGCGGAGCCGGGGCGGCTCGGCAGTAGGTGGAGGCGGGGGGCATCGGGGCGAAGGCAGGGCGGCGCGTCGGCGGGGAGCAGCGGCAGGTGGCCGGGCACGGCGGGGCGCCGTTGCGGCCAAGGCTAGCAGCAAGCAGCAGCACACGGCGATGCAGGACGCGGCGCGAGCGCGTAGCAGCATGTGGCAGGTGCCGGGGGCTGTGGGCCGCGCGGCCAGGAGCAGGGGCGACGTCGGCCGCGGTGCGGGCGCGGCGAGCATGGACGCGCGCATACGGGTGCGTGAGCGCGCGCGAGGTCGAACGCGAGGGGAAGGCGGGGCGTGGCGGTAGCAACGGTGGGTGCGGCGGGGGCGCGACAGGCGAGGTGAGCATGGGCCGCGGGCGTGTGGGAGCGCGTACAAGCACGCGCTGGGCGCGGCGGGGGGGAACGGCGCCGGCGACAGAAAGGGGGGCAGGGAGGAGCTCACGGCGGGGAGTAGGGATCGTGGCAACGGGTGTCGGGGAAGAGGATGTAGATGGCGTGAAGGAGAGGAGGCAGGCCAGCGAGGGAGGTCCGGCGAGGCGAGCTCCGGGCGCGGGGCGGCGTCGGGCGACCTCCTCCTCTCGATCCCGATCCAATCGAGGGAGAAGGAGGGGGAGATATTTTCTGGGGAGTGGGTGTCGGTGGCGGAGTGGATCTCACCGGATGGGGGATAAGGAGAGGGAGTGGGCCGGCCTGTAGGTTGGGCTGGGTGGGCCGGTCGGGCGGCCTGGTGGGTTGGCCCAGTTGGGCCATGGCCCGGGGGGGTTTCTTTTCCTTTTTTTATTTCTTTTGTATTTTCTTTTCTCTTATTTATTTACTTTTCTATTTTAAATCATTTTAAATTATTTAGGCCTTTTATAAAAATGTGTTTACTGCACCACAAATTCTTAGGCATTTATTTGCACACACCGAACATTTTTTTTTGAAAACTTTTATCATTTAACCTTATTTTAAATTTGAATTTGACTCGGTTTTGAACTAGTGGTAGATTATCAACAGTAACCGTGGTGACGTGACATGATTAGCGTTGGATTACTATAGCACGATTATCCGGGCGTTACACATACCCTTGTAGATCGCGAGTGGAAGCGTTCAAGAGAACGGGGTTGATGGAGTCATACTCGTCGTGATCCAAATCACCGATGACCGAACGCCGAACGGACGGCACCTCTGCGTTCAACACACGTACGGTTGGGAGAGACGTCTCCTCTTTCTTGATCCAGCAAGGGGAGAGGAGAGGTTGATGGAGATCCAGCAGCACGACGGCGTGGTGGTGGAAGCAGTGGGATCTCGGCAGGGCTTCGCCAAGCACCAACGAGAGGGAGAGGTGTCACGGAGGGAGAGGGAGGCACCAGGGACTTGGGTGTGGCTGCCCTCCCTCCCCTCCACTATATATAGGGGCCAGGGGGGCGCTGGCCCCTCTAGATCCCATCTAGATGGGGGGCGGCGGCCAAGGGGTGGCTTGGCCCCCAAGCCAAGTGGAGGCGCCCCCCACCCCTAGGGTTTCCAACCCTAGGCGCACGGGGAGGCCCAAGGGGGGCGCACCAGCCCACCAGGGGCTGGTTCCCTTCCCACTTCAGCCCATGGGGCCCTCCGGGATAGGTGGCCCCACCCGGTGGACCCCCGGGACCCTTCCGGTGGTCCCGGTACAATACCGGTGACCCCCGAAACCTTCCCGGTGGCCGAAACTGGCCTTCCTATATATAAATCTTTACCTTCGGACCATTCTGGAACTCCTCGTGACGTCCAGGATCTCATCCGGGACTCCGAACAACTTTCGGGTTACCGCATACTAACATCTCTACAACCCTAGTGTCACCGAACCTTAAGTGTGTAGACCCTACGGGTTCGGGAACCATGCAGACATGACCGAGACAACTCTCCGGCCAATAACCAACAGCGGGATCTGGATACCCATGTTGGCTCCCACATATTCCACGATGATCTCATCAGATCAACCACGATGTCGAGGATTCAATCAATCTCGTATTCAATTCCCTTTGTTAATCGGTACGTTACTTGCCCGAGATTCGATCGTCGGTATCCCAATACCTCGTTCAATCTCGTTGCCGGCAAGTCACTTTACTCGTGCTGTAGTGCATGATCCCATGACCAACTACTTAGTCACACTGAGCTCATTATGATGATGCATTACCAAGTGGGCCCAGAGATACCTCTCTGTCATACGAAGTGACAAATCCCAGTCTCGATTCATGCCAACCCAACAGACACTTTCGGAGATACCTGTAGTGTACCTTTATAGCCACCCAGTTACGTTGTGACGTTTGGCACACCCAAAGCACTCCTACGGTATCCGGGAGTTGCACAATCTCATGGTCTAAGGAAATGATACTTGACACTTAGAAAAGCTCTAGCAAACGAACTACACGATCTTGTGCTATGCTTAGGATTGGGTCTTGTCCATCACATCATTCTCCTAATGATGTGATCCCATTATCAATGACATCCAATGTCCATGGTCAGGAAACCGTAGCCATCTATTGATCAACGAGCTAGTCAACTAGAGGCTTACTAGGGACATGTTGTGGTCTATATATTCACACATGTATTATGATTTCCGGATAACACAATTATAGCATGAACAATAGACAATTATCATGAACAAGGAAATATAGTAATAACCATTTTATTATTGCCTCTAGGGCATATTTCCAATAGTCTCCCACTTGCACTAGAGTCAGTAATCTAGTTACATTGTGATGAATCGAACACCCATAGAGTTCTGGTGTTGATCATGTTTTGCTCGAGGGAGAGATTTAGTCAACGGATCTGCGACATTCAGGTCCGTATGCACTTTACAAATATCTATGTCTCCATTTTGAACATTTTCACGAATGGAGTTGAAGCGACGCTTGATATGCCTGGTCTTCCTGTGAAACCTGGGCTCCTTGGCAAGGGCAATAGCTCCAGTGTTGTCACAGAAGAGAGTCATCGGGCCCGACGCATTGGGAATAACTCCTAGGTCGGTAATGAACTCCTTCACATAGATTGCTTGTTGTGCTGCCTCCGAGGCTGCCATGTACTTTGCTTCACATGTAGATCCCACCACGACGCTTTGCTTGCAACTGCACCAGCTGACCGCCCCACCATTCAAAATATACATGTATCCGGTTTGTGACTTGGAGTCATCCAGATCTATGTCGACGCTAGCATCGACATAACCCTTTAGACGAGCTCTTCGTCACCTCCATAAACGAGAAACATATCCTTAGTCCTTTTCAGGTACTTCAGGATATTCTTGACCGCTGTCCAGTGTTCCATGCCGGGATTACTTTGGTACCTTCCTACCAAACTTACGGCAAGGTTTACATCAGGTCTGGTACACAGCATAGCATACATGATAGACCCTATGGCCGAGGCATAGGGGACGACACTCATCTTTTCTCTATCTTCTGCCGTGGTCGGGCATTGAGCCGTGCTCAATCTCGTACCTTGCAATACAGGCAAGAACCCCTTCTTTGACTGATCCATATTGAACTTCTTCAATATCTTGTCAAGGTACGTACTCTGTGAAAGACCAATGAGGCGTCTCGATCTATCTCTATAGATCTTGATGCCTAATATGTAAGCAGCTTCTCCAAGATCCTTCATTGAAAAACACTTGCTTACGGCAAGGTTTACATCAGGTCTGGTACACAGCATGGCATACATGATAGACCCTATGGCCGAGGCATAGGGGACGACACTCATCTTTTCTCTATCTTCTGCCGTGGTCGGGCATTGAGCCATGCTCAATCTCGTACCTTGCAACACAGGCAAGAACCCCTTCTTTGACTGATCCATATTGAACTTCTTCAATATCTTGTCAAGGTACGTACTCTGTGAAAGACCAATGAGGCGTCTCGATCTATCTCTATAGATCTTGATGCCTAATATGTAAGCAGCTTCTCCAAGATCCTTCATTGAAAAACACTTGTTCAAGTAGGCCTTTATGCTTTCCAAGAATTCTATATCATTTCCCATCAATAGTATGTCATCCACATACAATATGAGAATTGCTACAGGGCTCCCACTCACTTTCTTGTAAACGCAGGCTTCTCCATAAGTCTATGTAAACCCAAACGCTTTGATCATCTCATCAAAACGAATGTTCCAACTCCGAGATGCTTGCACCAGCCCATAGATTGAGTGTTGGAGCTTGCACACCTTGTCAGCATTCTTAGGATCGACAAAACCTTCCGGCTGCATCATATACAATTCTTCCTTAAGGAAACCATTAAGGAATGCCGTTTTGACGTCCATTTGCCATATCTCATAATCATAGAATGCGGTGATTGCTAACATGATTCGGACGGACTTCAGCTTCGCTACGGGTGAGAAAGTCTCATCGTAGTCAACCCCTTGAACTTGTCGATAACCCTTAGCGACAAGCCGAGCTTTGTAGATGGTCACATTACCATCCGCGTCTGTCTTCTTCTTAAAGATCCATTTATTTTCTATGGCTTGCCGATCATCGGGCAAGTCAGTTAAATTCCATACTTCGTTTTCATACATGGATCCTATCTCAGATTTCATGGCTTCCAGCCATTTGTCGGAATCTGGGCCCGCCATCGCTTCTTCATAGTTTGAAGGTTCACCATTGTCTAACAACATGATTTCCAGGACAGGGTTGTCGTACCACTCTGGTGCGGAACGTGTCCTTGTGGACCTACGAAGTTCAGTAGCAACTTGATCTGAAGTTTCATGATCATCATCATTAACTTCCTCTCTAGTTGGTGCAGGCACCTCAGGAACATTTTCCTGAGCTGCGCCACTCTCCGGTTCAAGAGGCAATACTTCATCAAGTTCTACTTTCCTCCCACTTACTTCTTTCGAGAGAAACTCTTTCTCTAGAAAGGATCCATTCTTGGCAACAAAGATCTTGCCTTCGGATCTGAGGTAGAAGGTATACCCAATAGTTTCTTTAGGGTATCCTATGAAGACGCATTTTTCTGATTTGGGTTCGAGCTTTTCAGGTTGAAGTTTCTTCACATAAGCATCGCATCCCCAAACTTTTAGAAACGACAGCTTAGGTTTCTTCCCAAACCATAATTCATACGGTGTCGTCTCAACGGATTCGACGGAGCCCTATTTAAAGTGAATGCGGCAGTCTCTAAAGCATAGCCCCAAAATGACAACGGTAGATCGGTAAGAGACATCATAGATCGCACCATATCCAATAGAGTGCGATTTCGACGTTCGGACACACCATTACGCTGAGGTGTTCCAGGCGGCGTGAGTTGTGAAACTATTCCACATTTCCTTAAGTGCGTGCCAAATTCGTGACTCAACTATTCTCCCCCACGATCTGATCGCAAGAACTTGATTTTTCCTGTCACGTTGATTCTCAACCTCACTCTGAAATTCCTTGAACTTTTCAAAGGTCTCAGACTTGTGTTTCATTAAGTAGACATACCCATATCTACTCAAGTCATCAGTGAGTATGAGAACATAACGATAGCCACCGCGAGCCTCAACACTCATTGGACCGCACACATCAGTATGTATGATTTCCAATAAGTTGGTTGCTCGCTCCATTGTTCCGGAGAACGGAGTCTTGGTCATTTTTCCCATGAAGCATGGTTCGCACGTGTCAAATGATTCATAATCAAGAGACTCCAAAAGTCCATCTGCATGGAGTTTCTTCATGCGTTTGACACCAATGTGACCAAGGCGGCATTGCACAAGTATGTGGGACTATCATTATCAACCTTACATCTTTTGGTATTCACTCTATGAATATGTGTAACATCACGTTCGATATTAAATAAGAATAAACCACTGACCAACGGGGCATGACCATAAAACATATCTCTCATATAAACAGAACAACCATTATTCTCGGATTTAAATGAGTAGCCATCTCGTATTAAACGAGATCCTGATACAATGTTCATGCTCAAAGCTGGCATTAAATAACAATTATTGAGGTTTAAAACTAATCCCGTAGGTAAATGCAGAGGTAACGTGCCGACGGCGATCACATCGACCTTGGAACCATTCCCGACGCGCATCGTCACCTCGTCATTCGCCAGTCTCCGCTTATTCCGCAGCTCCTGTTTTGAGTTACAAATATGAGCAACCACACCGGTATCAAATACCCAGGAGCTACTACGAGTACTGGTAAGGTACACATCAATAACATGTATATCACATATACCTTTGGTGTTGCCGGCCTTCTTGTCCGCTAAGTACTTGGGGCAGTTCCGCTTCTAGTGACCACTTCCCTTGCAATAAAAACACTCAGTCTCGAGCTTGGGTCCATTCTTTGGCTTCTTCCCGGCAGCTTGCTTACCGGGCGCGGCAACTCCCTTGCCGTCCTTCTTGAAGTTCTTTTTACCCTTGCCTTTCTTGAACTTAGTGGTTTTATTCATCATCAACACTTGATGTTCCTTTTTGATTTCCACCTCCGCTGATTTCAGCATCGAATATACCTCAGGAATGGTCTTTTCCATCCCCTGCATATTGAAGTTCATCACAAAGCTCTTGTAGCTAAGTGGGAGCGATTGAAGGATTCTGTCAACGACCGCATCATCTGGGAGATTAACTCCCAGCTGAGACAAGTGGTTGTGCAACCCAGACATTTTGAGTATGTGCTCGCTGACGGAACTATTCTCCTCCATCTTACAACTATAGAACTTGTCAGAGACTTCATATCTCTCGACCCGGGCATGAGCTTGGAAAACCATTTTCAGCTCTTGGAACATCTCATATGCTCTCTGTTGCTCAAAACGCTTCTGGAGCCCCGGTTCTAAGTTGTAAAGCATGCCGCACTGAACCAGGGAGTAATCATCAACACGGGACTGCCAAGCGTTCATAACGTCTTGGTTTGCTGGGGGTGGTGCTTCACCTAGCGGTGCTTCAAGGACATATGCTTTCTTGGTAGCTATGAGGATGATCCTCAAGTTCCGGACCCAGTCCGTATAGTTGCTACCATCATCTTTCAGCTTGGTTTTCTCTAGGAACGCGTTGAAGTTGAGGACAACATTAGCATGGGCCATTTGATCTACAAGACATATTGTAAAGATTTTAGACTAAGTTCATGATAATTAAGTTCATCTAATCAAATTATTCAATGAACTCCCACTCAGATAGACATCCCTCTAGTCATCTAAGTGATACACGATCCGATTCAACTAGGTCGTGTCCGATCATCACGTGAGACGGACTAGTCATCATCGGTGAACATCTTCATGTTGATCGTATCTTCTATACGACTCATGTTCGACCTTTCGGTCTTCAATGTTCCGAGGCCATGTTTGTACATGCTAGGCTCGTCAAGTCAACCTAAGTGTATTGCGTGTGTAAATCTGGCTTACACCCGTTGTATGCGAACGTTAGAATCTATCACACCCGATCATCACATGGTGCTTCGGAACAACGGACCTTAGCAACGATGCACAGTTAGGGGGAACACTTTCTTGAAATTATTGTGAGGGATCATCTTATTTATGCTACCGTCGTTCTAAGCAAATAAGATGTAAAACATGATAAACATCACATGCAATCAAATAGTGACATGATATGGCCAATATCATTTTGCTCCTTTTGATCTCCATCTTCGGGGCGCCATGATCATCGTCGTCACCGGCATGACACCATGTTCTCCATCATCATGATATCCATCATCGTGTCTTCATGAAGTTGTCTCGTCAACTATTACTTCTACTACTATGGCTAACGGTTAGCGGTAAAGTAAAGTAATTACATGACGTTTATGTTGACACGCAGGTCATAAATAAATTAAGACAACTCCTATGGCTCCTGCCGGTTGTCATACTCATCGACATGCAAGTCGTGATTCCTATTACAAGAACATGATCAATCTCATACATCACATATATCATTCATCACATCCTTTTGGCCATATCACATCACACGGCATATGCTGCAAAACACAAGTTAGACGTCCTCTAATTGTTGTTGCAAGTTTTACGTGGCTTCTATAGGTTTCTAGCAAGAACGTTTCTTACCTACGCCAAAACCACAACGTGATATGCCAATTTCTATTTACCCTTCATAATGACCATTTTCATCGAATCCGATCCGACTAAAGTGGGAGAGACAGACACCCGCTAGCCACCTTATGCAACTAGTGCATGTCAGTCGGTGGAACCAGTCTCACGTAAGCGTACGTGTAAGGTCGGTCTGGGCCGCTTCATCCCACGATGCCGCCGAATCAAGATAAGACTAGTAACGGCAAGTAAATTGACAAAATCAACGCCCACAACAACTTGTGTTCTACTCGTGCATAGAAACTAGGCATAGACCTAGTTCATGATGCCACTGTTGGGGAACGTAGCAGGAATTTAAAAAAATTCTACGCATCACCAAGATCAATCTATGGAGTCATCTAGCAACGAGGGGAATAGGAGTGCATCTACATACCCTTGTAGATCGCGAGCGAAAGCGTTCAAGAGAACGGGGTTGATGGAGTCGTACTCGTCGTGATCCAAATCATCGATGACCGAGCGTCGAACGGACGGCACCTCCGCGTTCAACACACGTACGGTTGGGAGATACGTATCCTCCTTCTTGATCCAGCAAGGGGAGAGGAGAGGTTGATGGAGATCCAGCAGCACGACGGTGTGGTAGTGGAAGCAGCGGGATCTCGGCAGGGCTTCGCCAAGCACCAACGAGAGGGAGAGGTGTCATGGAGGGAGAGGGAGGCGCCAGGGACTTGGGTGCGGCTTCCCTCCCTCCCCTCCACTATATATAGGGGCCAGGGGGCGCCGGCCCCTCTAGATCCCATCTAGATGGGGGGCGGCGGCCAAGGGGTGGCTTGGCCCCCAAGCCAAGTGGAGGCGCCCCCCACCCCTAGGGTTTCCAACCCTAGGTGCAGGGGAAGGCCCAAGGGGGGCGCACCAGCCCACCAGGGGCTGGTTCCCTTCCCACTTCAGCCCATGGGGCCCTTCGGGATAGGTGGCCCCACCCGGTGGACCCCCGGGACCCTTCCGGCGGTCCCGGGACAATATCGGTGACCCCCGAAACCTTCCCGGTGGCCGAAACTGGTCTTCCTATATATAAATCTTTACCTCCAGACCATTCCGGAACTCCTCTTGGCGTCCGAGATCTCATCCGGGACTCCGAACAACTTTCGGGTTACCGCATACTAACATCTCTACAACCCTAGCGTCACCGAACCTTAAGTGTGTAGACCCTACGGGTTCGGGAACCATGCAGACATGACCGAGACAACTCTCCGGCCAATAACCAATAGCGGGATCTGGATACCCATGTTGGCTCCCACATATTCCACGATGATCTCATTAGATCAACCACGATGTCGAGGATTCAATCAATCTCGTATTCAATTCCCTTTGTTAATCGGTACGTTACTTGCCCGAGATTCGATCGTCGGTATCCCAATACCTCGTTCAATCTTGTTACCGGCAAGTCACTTTACTCGTGCTGTAGTGCATGATCCCATGACCAACTACTTAGTCACACTGAGCTCATTATGATGATGCATTACCAAGTGGGCCCAGAGATACCTCTCCGTCATACGGAGTGACAAATCCCAGTCTCGATTCATGCCAACCCAATAGACACTTTCGGAGATACCTGTAGTGTACCTTTATAGCCACCCAGTTACGTTGTGACATTTGGCACACCCAAAGCACTCCTACAGTATCCGGGAGTTGCACAATCTCATGGTCTAAGGAAATGATACTTGACACTTAGAAAAGCTCTAGCAAACGAACTACACGATCTTGTGCTATGCTTAGGATTGGGTCTTGTCCATCACATCATTCTCCTAATGATGTGATCCCGTTATCAATGACATCCAATGTCCATGGTTAGGAAACTATAACCATCTATTGATCAACGAGCTAGTCAACTAGAGGCTTACTAGGGACATGTTGTGGTCTATATATTCACACATGTATTACAATTTCCGGATAACACAATTATAGCATGAACAATAGACAATTATTATGAACAAGGAAATATAATAATAACCATTTTATTATTGCCTCTAGGGCATATTTTCAACACAACCCACCCGGGGGCGCCTAGCAAGCCAGGCGTGCCCTGGTGTCTTGTGCCCACCAGGGTTGCCTTCCTAGTTGCTTCTTATTTTCCTAATTTTTGTAATATTTCAAAACTGACAAAAAAATTGCGAATTTGTTGAAGTCCGTATCACGTACCTCCTCTTTTTTCACGATTCTGGAGTGTTCCGGAAGATTTCTTTTATATGTTCCTCTGGTGTCATAGTTTGGATAATATTGCTTTCAACATTAATGAAGTACATGAGATATAATGTTTGATTATTTGTCCATTGATCACCTTCGGGTTAGTACCTTCGCCATTATTTATTTTGATAGCTCCAGAACGATAAATTTCTTCTATATTATATGGTCCTTCCCATTTGGAGAGAAATTTTTCTGCAAAGAATCTGAAACGAGAGTTGTACAAAAGAACATATTCTCCAACTTTGAATTCGCGTTTTTGGATTCTTTTGTCGTGCCATCTTTTAACTTTTTTTTTAAATAACTTGGCATTTTTCATATTCAAATAACCTCTTTTCACCGGCAAGTTCAAAATCATAGTTGAGTTCTTTGATTGCCCAATAATCTATGGACTACGAAATATCCTATTTGCTGCTCATGAGCGGCAAATAGTCGAGCCTTCGCTGAAGGGCAGGCACGAATGGGCCGACCCAAGTGTCCTTCCTTCTTTGGTTATTTTTATTTTTTTGTCGTTTTCTATTTTTTAAAATCTTTTTTCTTCTGTTTTGGTTTTCTTTCTCTTCTTTTATTTTTGTTTTCTGTCTTTTTATTTTTACACTTTTTTCTTGTTTGTTTCTTTTAAATATACAATGAACTTTTTACATTTTTGTTGTATAAATCGAACGTTTTTTAATACACATTGAACAATTTTTAATACATGCTGATTTTTTTAATGTACACTGAATTTTTGTTGTATACTTCAAACATTTTTTAATACACATTATACAGGGTTTTAATACATGGTGAACTTTTTTAATATACATAGGACTTTTTATAAGACACACACTAATTTCTTTCATGAAATATATGTTTCCATTTTTAATAGGGTTTCAAATATCTAACTCCTAAAAAACATGTTTTCTTAATAAAATGACTGCAAAACGCGGAAAAGAAAAGAAAAACAACTCGGGGGAAGAATGGTCCGGCCCATTCGCACCACTCATCGCGTCCTTGGTTCTCATGGGATTGGATATGAAGAATGTTGGACAGCCCGGATAAATGAGACAGGTTTGCGTTCGATTGGGTAGTCAGACAGTTATGGACTGTACGTCCGAACTTGAGGAAAGTGGGTGGTTTGATTGAAGATGCTCTAAGTAGTGGGTTTTTTATTGGGGTTTCATTGGATCATATGAATGGCGTCATCGAATACAGTTGATATGCATTCATATGCTTAGGTGCAAAAAAAATGAGAAAAATACTACTACTAATCACTTGTACTCCCCCCGTTTCTAAATATAAGTCTTACATTTCAAATGGACTACAACATACAGATGTATGTAGACATATTTTAAAGTGTAGATTTATTCATTTTGCTCTGTATGTAGTCATTTGTTGAAATCTTTAGAAAGACTTATATTTGGGAACGGATGGAGTATGTGTTTTAGAACCTCGTAAGGTCATGGTAGTACTGTAGTGTCATTTCTTTTATGTATGTGTTTCATATCCAAGCGCTCTATTATCTTTATTTCCACCCTTCCGAAGATCCAGCACAATAATGGTTGTACCCGGTATGAATGGATAAGAGGATTTGGATTGAATGAGTGGTGCGGTGGACGCGCTCACCACGCGGTGCGCGCACCAAGGACGCCCGTGCGCCCCTGGCCGCATGCATGCGCATGCCGCGACCACGCCGCGCGCGCGCGCCCGGCATCGCACGTCCACCCCACGGCGTCCATCACGCCCACTCGAGCGCGCTCCATCATCCCGCCCCGCCTTTCCGGTACACGGCCACGACAGCCAAGATCGCGCACAGCCCACGCCCGTCGCCATCGGCCCCGCCGTCCGGCGCGCGGCCGTAAACGCGACGCCGTTCCGCTGTCGCAGAGCGGGGTGGAATAGGCCCGGCCCGTACGCGCTCGGCCGGTCGACGGCGGCACATGGGGGTGGGGGCGTGGCCTGTCCCCCAACGAACCAGGCCCCTTTTGGCTCCTCCCCCGGTGGTGACAAATCAATACGCCGCCACTGATTGCCTGTGCTTAGCAGTAGACCAGTAGTTAAGCCGTTCTTTTCCCTGGTGAGGTTGCTGTGCTAGCGCCGAGCTGCTCCACTCCGCTGCAGCTGCAGCTGCTCCACTCCCAACTAAAACTAAACAAAACTTAGTCGAATCCTTTTCTCGTCTTACTTAAGATTACTTTTGGCTTTCGTGTCTGCAGCTGCGGGTGCACGTAACACCGAGAGTGATCACTGATCATCACCTCTGGCCTCTGCAAGTCTGCATGCATGTGATCAAAAGCAAAGCAGCGAGCCGTGCGGCGTGATTACAACTTAGAAGCATACGCGATGGATTTGGTGATCAGCCAAAAGTAGACGAGGCACAACACATGGGCCGTGATTATATAAAACTTAAGAGCATGTACGGGTCGGTCGGCGTGGTTGGGGTAGAAATTTTGTTATCGAGATGTGGGGAGCGCGGGGGGTCGACATTGAAGATACAGACTGACTCCAGCAAAGGCAGGAAGCACCCGCCGTGGCAAACAAGGTTCTTTTTCTAGGGGACAACGAAGTGTTTTTTTTCTTTTTATTTGAGCTGAGATAACGAAGTGGTTGGGGGCCTGGGCTCCTTCCCGACCACGACGAAACGTGGGCCGATCGTAGGTGCAATTGTTTGTTTGTTAGGGGCCGGAGAGTGGGCCTTTCCCTTTGTTTTCCTTCTCTCGAGTTGGGCTGATGCACAACGATCACTGCAGCAGTTTCCGCGAGCGACATATTGCACATTTGCACTGAAGGTTGGAATGGATGGTACTGACGTGGAGGACAAAGAAAAAAAACTTTCCGTATCTGATCTACTCCTGCCCCGCAGTAGTGAGCGGAGAAAAATAAGTCCAGATGCAACTGCGATCAGTACAACCCATAGCGAATTTATTCCGGACAATTGTGTCAGCGTCGCTCATAAGATATCACCATCCCAGGACTAGGATTCAACGTTAAAGGGCCCACTGCCGACGCCCGTGTGATCCGACACCCAACATCTTTCCCCGAGCAAAACAGACAGGATTCTAGTGGATAGTACATCCAGAGAATCTCTCCGTAAAGAAATGCTTAGAGCATCTTCAGCCACGTCCATAATAGGTCCCTCACAATTTTTTAATGCCAACGTTTAAAAATCGGCCTAATCACATCTCCAAAAATTTATTTTTGGCCGGTTTAGGCCAAAACTAACGCTGGCGGATTCAGGCTGAACCCGGTGCGCTGGCTGCGGGCCCACCGAGTCAGAACACTCGCCTCGTCGTTCTCACAGCGTCTCGGTTTCCCGCGAGGAATCAATGCCAAGGCTGCCGTCAGTCAGCCTTTCATTAATTCCTCGCGAACGACACGGTGACGCCCCCCTCCCGCCACGCGTACGCACGGCGCCTAGCCCCCGCCCGCTATAAAGCAACGCCTACCCCAAGCCTGTGGCCACACCTCGCCCACAACCGTCGAGCACTGCCTCTCTCTTCCCGTGCGTAGCCGCCGTCGACGCTACTCCCCCTCTCTCTCCCCATGCCCAGACGCGACGATGGGCGAGCGGTTCCCCGGCGATGGGGCGGCGGCCAATGGCTTCGGTCGCCGCTCGTTGCACGAGTGGGAAACCCGCTTGCTGTTCGAGGCCAACATCCCGGCGCCTCCTGACATGCGCACGCCGAGGCGGTGAAAGCTCAGTGCCGGTGGCGTTCCCATCCCCCCGTTGCCCAACGTCACCGTGCGTGCCGACTACTTCGCCAACGAGGTCGGCCGCGTGCGGGTGTCGCTGACGGAGGAGCAGCAGGCCCTCCCGCAGTATGCCGCCGGCAATCACGAGGCGTGGGCGGCGTACTTCCAGCATCGGCAGGCGCAACGACTGGCCTCCACCAACGTGGCACCGGTGGTGCGGCGGACGAAGAACATCGAGGGCAGCTGTCTATGGCGGGGCACCCCAGGCAGCACTCTCCACGCCGTCCTCCAACACCTCGAGGGCGGCAATGACCCATCCTTGACGTACTCTGCTGCCCCGCCACGCGAATGGATGCCGAGGAGGACGGTGACCTCTTCCTCCTCCTCCTCCTCCCGCTCCTCCTCCTCCGGGTCACCGGTGCTGTTCCGCGTCAAGGCCCAGCCCGCGGAGACGCCGCTCAGCCGGCGCACCCGCAACGCCGACATCGTTATCAATGAGGGCGGGCGCGCCTCCTCCTCGGCTCCTCCCCGCTTCATCAAGCCGAAGACAGAGCCAGGGCTCGTCGCCGCCGTGTAGACGGAGCCCGGGCTCGCCTCCGTGAAGACCGAGCTAGGGCTCGCCGCCGTGAAGACCGAGCCGGAGCTCTCCGACGCGGCGGCCTTGAAGTGGGCGCGCGAAGACTGGCGCGGACGGAGTTGGAGCGCCAGTGCCGCACCCTTGAGCAGATCGCCGCTCGGCGCCGTGGCCGCGACGAGGGAGGCGTCGTCGTTCTCGACGATGACAGCGACGAGGACGCGCCGCCACCGGTCCGCCAGGGCGACCCCGGGCAGGGGTCCAAGAGGGGCGGCCGCATGAAGGAGGAGGAGAAGGACGACGGCGACAACGGCGGCGATGGCGACGACTTCGCCGCGCTCAACGCGTTCTTCGGCCTGTAGTTGCGGCCTTTGTTTTTTAAGTACTTCACTTTGCTATGTAAAAAACTATTTAAGTCGCCTTAGTAATGTCATGTTTGCCGAATTTTAGCCGAATCTTTGTTCGTTTGCCGAATTTTAGCTGAATTCTTTTTCAAAAAAAAAAGTAAAAACGCCTTCTGGGGACGACCCTGGGGCCGGCGCCTGGGAGCCCCAAAACCCCCATGCCGATTTTTACGTCGGTTCGCCCTCAGACGGCTATTTTACGAACCCCTAGTGGGCCAACGGCTGGTGATGCTCTTATCCTCCCCGAGAAAGAAAAATGCTTATGTTCTCTCACCACCGTGCTAGAAAGAATCGTAGTTGCATATAGTGCCGTGGAGATAAGTTGCTGCTAGATTCAGAATGTCACGAAAGAATATCAAACCAAACTCCAGCCGGATCTGCAGAACGAGGATGGGTTTCTATTTAAGGGCCTCTTTAATTCGTAGGATTGCAAAAATGCAGGAATAGAAAAAATGTAGGATTGGAATGACATGGTTATTGGATTCTTATAGGATTTAAATTTGTTTGATTATGCCAATGAAAAAACAAATGATTTATTTTAAAATGTTGGAGTGGATGTTAGAATTCCTATGAAATATAGTACAAATGAATTCTTAGGAAAAATTCTTACATGATTCAATCCTACGAATCAAACAGCCAACATAAGAAAATTTCCCAAGAATTTTAATCCTTTAAAAATCTTATGAAAATCCTTTGAATCAAAGAGGCCCTAAACAGTTTTAGCAAAATATATGTTACATGTCACCCGAAGCTTGGCATAATATTTCAGACCCTTTGATTCTGATGGAGAACCTCTAAATTTTAATTGGGCCGCTCGTATTTTCCTAAATTTATTTTAGTTGTTTCGACTATGTGCGTTTAGTGGAGAAGACGTTCTCGTCGAAGATAAGGAGGTTTGTGGCGACTTCGCCAATCTCAAGATAATGTGCCGGCTCAATCTCTTAAAGGTGCTCATAGGATTAGAATGCACGTGCGGTCATACTTATGAGTGTGTGTATATGTATGGGCATCTGTTCGTATCGTGTTAAAAAAACACCGAAGAGTATACAGTAATATCTTTGTCGGCAATTGCAAAGCATAAATCTTTGTATCATATACTCAGAAAGCAAGTACGTAAAAAACACACCAACGTTAACTCTAACACATTTAGGCAACAAATCATGTAAATCATAGATTATTTCAAACTAACATGTGTATCAAATAAATCTCGATTTGATTACACGCCACGCTTTCATAGAAAGAACTTTTCCTTTAACCAACACGACTTGAGAATTTTCCACAGTGAAACCAACATAATAATTATTCCACCAAAAAACCAACATAATAACTATTTTATTTTCAACACACCAATAATTTGGTTCTGACAACTTTAAATACTTGCTTTATGACAATAATACATTATATAATTTTTATTCGATGCTGCTATTGTTACAAATTGAAATTGCCAACATAATTTGCATTGAGCATTTCCACAAAGACTGAAATTGAGGCCAAATGATTTGTTTTTTATAAAAACACTTCAGCTGTGAATAATATATTTTTTCTATCGCCACCAATGTCCGCTTTCAATACAAATTTCATCCATCTTAAAAATTCCCTTCGTATATCTACAACGCAATGACTCCTAATGTTAAGGTTGACACGATATGAGCACAATGTGAAGGCCATTTGTGTTGATCTGGTGCCCATTCCCCACCACTATGTAGATGTGGGTCTGCTGGATCATGATGTTCGAGTGGGACTGCACATGTCAGGATATGAAGTCATTGTCTTTGATATTGCCGCCCAGGAACAAAATGCATACGAGGGCATATGGATGTTGTTGGATGACCGACATACGTGCTGAAACTGACTATCCATATAGAACAAACGAATGATGCATGCATGCCGAAATGCGACAGCGTCTCATGGCGGGAGTTTAGTCGTAGTCATGTACCATAATCACCACCCACAACACAACTTGAAAGCCGACATTGTGCATGGCGTGGTTGCTTGCCACCTAATTGCACCCTAATGATAGGTTCATTGGGGTAGGTGTGCTAGGGGAGCGACAAGGGCAATGAGATCTCACCTAATGAACATGAAATCATACAACCATTCGATTTACCGCCAACAGAGAGAAGGACGATCATCATGACAAAAGAATAGGCATGCTAGGGGAACGACAAGGGCAATGAGATGCCACCCAATGAACATGGAATCATACAACCATTCGATTAGCGCCAACAGGGAGAAGGACGACCATCACGGAAGAAGAAGGACGATCTTGCTAGGACCACTAGCAAAGCGAGGTGCATGGGGGGTTTCAAGGGCAGTAGAAATATTTACAAGGAGAACACGAGTCAGTGGATGAGTTGACATGCCAATTGATAAGCTGCCAGCTTTAGGAAAACTTATATGTGACATCTGGAGTAAAAACATTCCCTCATGCTATCTAGATATCCCTCTTGTCTTGTTAAAGCTGTCGTTCTAGACAAGATAAGGCTAAACATTAAAATTTTTGACTAGTAATATTTCTCAAAATTTGAAAATAGATACTCGAAAAGCGATGTACTCCCTCCGTCTCACAATATAAGATAATACGTTGGATTCCATAAATAGTTAATGAATATATTCACAGGAATTTAAATTATTTTAGGTCCATTTTTTGCGGGGTTTTTTAAGTCCATTATTACATGAGAATGGATCGTGCTCTGCACCTTGAATGTATGTAATAAATGGAAAAAAGAAAAACCGTGCCAACCGAAAGATCACGTTTCACCGTAAAAAAACCCAGAAAGATCACGTTTTGGCGAGGCTCTGCTCTGGTTGGATCGCCATTATCATTTCTGCAAGCTACGCCGGCCCCACTTCACCGTCCCCGTCCTTGACGGCCACCCCTGGGCCCCACACAGGTTCCAATCAATAGAGGCAGGCGAACTCCGCCCCACCCGCACCGCGTCTTCACGAACCACAGACCCGTCCCGTGCCGCCGGGCCCACGTAGGCAGGCACCCGTGGCCAGCTCGGCGCACGTACATCGGGCGCAGGGATCGCTCCGGTGCGGCGCGACGGTCGCCTACGGCCTCGAGCCTCCTCCCTCTCCCGACCTCACAAACGCTAGCCCCGCGAGGCCGCCCCGCCCCTCCCGACCTCGCCCCCTCCGCCTCCTTGGGCCCCGCCGCCGGCTTAGGGTTTCGCGGGCCAGGCCCCCTCCCGGCCGCCGCCGGCGATGCGAGTGCGCCCGCGCAGGTAGCCCCGCCCCCGCCCGCCGATCCCATTCGCCCCCGCGCGCGCGCCATGTCGCTCCTACGGAGGCGGAGGCAGCAGCAGTCGCCGCCGCCGCCCTCGCCGGGCGACGACAGCAATGGCTCCGACCACGACGACAAGGACAAGGACAAGGGGAAGAAGCCGGCGCAGGAGCAGCCGTCCTCCTCCGCCTCCGCGCCGCCGTCCAAGGAGGCCGGCCGGCGGGCCAGGGGCAAGTGGTCGTGCGTGGACAGCTGCTGCTGGCTCGTCGGCTGCGTCTGCTCCTCCTGGTGGCTGCTGCTCTTCCTCTACAACGCCATGCCGGCCTCCTTCCCGCAGTACGTAACGGAGGCCATCACGGGCCCGCTCCCGGACCCGCCCGGGGTCAAGCTGCAGAAGGAGGGGTTGCACGCCAAGCACCCCGTCATCTTCGTGCCGGGGATCGTCACGGGAGGCCTCGAGCTCTGGGAGGGCCATCACTGCGCCGAGGGGCTCTTCCGGAAGCGCCTCTGGGGCGGCACATTCGGCGACGTGTACAAGAGGTCGCTTTCTTACCTGTTAGGTGTTGCATTCGCATCCGTCGCGTGTCCATTAAGTCTCTAACTTTGTTTGGTCGTTATTAGGGCTGCTTTAGCAATCGACGCTAGGATCCTTTAATAGAATGAGTCCCATGTTATTCTTTTTGGCTTGCTTTGTTGTTTGTCGAGCTTTTGGGAATTGTTTTGGCAGAGTTAGGACTTCAGGACAGTAGTCTGATTCCATAGGCTGTCAATACCTCGTGTTCTCTAACGCCCTTTCCGTAGATTTCTTTTATATATCTTATTAATGTGTCTGAGCTGTAGGACTAGAGGTTCATTCCAGATCTTCTGAAGTCTGGGTTAGGGTGTATGATTCCTCAATGGCGAGGTGCTCAGTCAAGAACTGGGACTTAGGTGCTCAATAGAAAGTTGGTTCCAATTTTGGATGGTTTTTATTACTTTCTCAATGGTTGATTTGTTACGGTGGAGGGATTAGAATTCTTGGTAATTTGAACTTTATTTGTGTTTCTTAAGCTAGTTTTGTACTGTTTAATTGTGTAAGTACTTGGGATATTTCTATGAAATGTTGGGTGTGACAATCACTTTCAGCTGCCTTGAAATGCTGTTTTTTGTTACTAGCATGGGAGCAGGATTTGAGTGGGCAAGATGTGACTTTGAGAGCTGCATGGAGTGCACATGTTGTAAAACTAGGCAACATTGTGTCCCCCACTGGCTATGAGGGGATGTTGATATAGGGAAATTCTTGTACAAGAGAAATCTAGATTATGTGTGTTCAGGTCCTTTAGGAGAAATTATAATTTGCGTTAAACAAAGCTTTCGATGTAGTCATGGGATGCCTTTTGGAGTAGATATTTATATCCGACTGTTTCATTATTTATTATTCAAATACTGCTTTTCTGGAAAGGTCGATGTTGCCTACTTTCTGGTGAGAGTAATAACGTGATCCCTGAACAGCATACCTGCTATTCCTTCTAAGCCTTGTGTTGTTGAGCTATCCCTATGTAGGAAAAGTAGATGACTCACTTTGCATTGAAGTAACTGCCTTTATTTACAGTCACATTTTGGCAGGGGTGGTAATCTTGGTGCTCTACTTGTTTGCAAAACTTCAGATTCTACAGTAAAATATCTTGTTTAGAGAAAAGCCTAATTTGAATCCTAAAACTTATGTGCTAGAAAACTAATTAATGTAGTCTTTTAGTGTTTCGTTTCTTCGTTCAATTTCGATTCCTGCATTCCCTTGGGAAATTAGAAATCTCATTCAGGGGCTTGTGTATATATGACATTAAAAGTTCAGCACTGTAGCAATTTCTTGTGGGATTAGTTGTTACATGGTATATGGCATTGCATTTACTTTGTCGTAAATACCTGCATTAAGACGTTACAGTCTGAACAAATTTAATATCCTGAACCCTGTTACCAAGAATGAAGTTGATGTTTTACAAATAGAAGCAGAGTCTAAATCTCTTATGACATAGCTTCAGTCTTGAAACTGAAATATCCATGCAAAGCTAGATGCTATACTGCCCGCTGTAACATGGATTGACCCGAGAGTTATACTTCATTTGATGCTGTATTACAGTCACTACTGCTAAGGTTACATGTTACAGAGTTTGTTACTTTTTGATTTTTAGTTTATTGTTTATTTTTTCCAACTCTTTCTACTGAAGGAGCTTTTGCCTAGAATATGCGCTCTTTATGTTTTGCCTGCAGTCATCAAAGCTTACTTATCATATACTCTAAGTTGGTTATTGTACTAGTCTCCTTCATTTTGCTAGAGCATTCTTTTGGGTATAGTTGTGCACTATCACAGACCTGCTTCTGCTTGTAATCTCTTTAATCCTCTTGAAACATTTTTCAGGCCTTTATGCTGGATTGAACATATGTCATTGGACAACGAAACTGGATTAGATAAACCAGGAATAAGAGTTAGGCCGGTCACAGGCCTTGTCGCAGCTGACTATTTTGTCCCTGGCTATTTTGTTTGGGCAGTCCTGATTGCCAATTTAGCTCGGATTGGATATGAAGAAAAGAACATGTACATGGCTGCTTATGATTGGAGGTTATCATTCCAGAACACTGAGGTATGACATAGATTGCATCATTAGCTATATTTTCTTCGTTATGTGAATGCTACTGATATATGATGCTCTGTCATGTTTCTAACTTAAATTGCCATCTGCAGACCCGTGATCAAACATTGAGCAGAATAAAGAGTAACATTGAGCTCTTGGTAGCGACTAATGGTGGAAATAGGGCGGTGGTGATCCCACATTCCATGGGAGTTCTCTATTTTCTTCATTTTATGAAGTGGGTAGAAGCACCTTCTCCCATGGGTGGTGGTGGTGGTCCTGATTGGTGTGCAAAGCACATCAAAGCTGTAGCAAACATTGGTGGGCCTTTCTTAGGAGTTCCAAAGGCTGTTGCTGGGCTTTTCTCATCTGAAGCCAAAGATGTTGCTGTTGCTAGGTAATTCAAGTTATAAAAGTTTGGTAGCTGATGTTTAATGTGCCTACTGAAATCATGTTATTTGTTATAGAATTACAATTCAACACACACCCATGCCCACGCCCACGCCCCACGCACATTCTGAATTATGCTTGTCAGTTGGCCACAGGATACTGTGCGTGCTTTAACCCGTAGTGGCAAGGACATCAAGTATTCAAGTCATCTAGCTCTATACTTTTATTCTCACGTCTTACTTGCGCATAGCTAATTTGTAACTATGGTAATAAATGATTGTAAGTCATTGTTGAATTCATGACTGCATGGTTACACCTATAGTATGATATGACCATAGTGATTAACCTGTGTTCTGTGATAAGGACCATGTGGCCGGGAAGTACTTGATCTAGTTTAGAAGTTTGAAGTTGCATTACATAAAGTCATTATGTACTACTCCCTCCGTCCCAAAATAAGTGACTCAACTTTGTACTAACTTTAGGACAAAGTTAGTATAATGCTGAGTCACTTATTTTGGGACGGAGGGAGTATCTGATAACAGTGGTTCCCCTTTTGATACCTTTTGAGGTGAATTTCAAGTAGACATGATTTCTCTGACTTATTTTTCACAACGGAGAAGCACCTGCTGGTATTGGTTGTTTCAGTTGTTTTGAGGCTGGGTAGTTGATAGCGTCTAAACTGATGATTGCACCCATGTTATAGTTATAAGCAGTCTAAGCAATTCTGTGTTCTGTTTGTATCCTTATCAATTGTTCTAAGCAATTAAAGTAATCATGCGGCACATGTCTAGGCATTTCTCTGTTAGTGGTGCCATTCATCTGTTAAGATGGTTTTGTATTTGCAGAATCCTTGCCATGTTCTTTACAACCGTACTAATACCAAAGTATAGGTTGTATTATGTTGTTCATTGTTACGCCAGTCCATGATCCCAAGTATGAATCTCCTATCATCGCACATCTAATGGTCGTTTGTTAGTCACACAACACTAACATGCATAAGGTGTTCTGTTGCAAACAAGATACAAGTTCCAAGCTTATGTAACCTTGCTGGATTAATCTACTTTGATGGATGGACCATGTAAAGTACTCCCTCCGTTTCTTTTTACTCTGCGTATAAGTTTTGGTCAAAGTCAAACTACACAAAGTTTGACCAAATTTATATTAAAAAATCTGAACATCTACAATACTAAAACTATATAATATGAAAATACATTTCATGGTGCATCTGGAAATATTGATTTCATGTTGTGAATGTTGATATTTTTTAATATAAAGTTAGTCAAACTTTACAAAGCTTGACTTTGACCAAACCTTTATATGCAGACTAAAAAGAAACGGAGGGAGTATTAGCATGGCCGTTGTTCAGTTTTAGAACTGTAAATGGTTACTGTTTTGAGTATATAGGTTACTGGTTTCACTTGAAACATAAATTTGTTGCCGTGGGTGGTATAGTATCCTGCCGTTCTTTTCCTTATTTGATTAACAGAAATTTACCGTGGGTGGTATAAGGCCTAAATATTATGTCATTCATGTACAGAGCTATTGCACCAGAAATGCTGGACTCAGATTTTCTTGGACTTCAGACCTTGCGACACTTGATGCGAATGACCCGTACATGGGATTCAACAATGTCAATGCTCCCTAAAGGTGGTGAGACTATTTGGGGAGGTTTGGATTGGTCTCCAGAAGATGGTTTTGAGTGTAAATCCAAGAAGCGGAAGACCAATGATTCAGAGGTTTCTAAGGATGTTCATGGGGAACCTGTCGAAGTTAATCCAGAGCCTGTGAACTTTGGAAGAATGGTATCTTTTGGAAAAGATGTAGCGGAAGCTCCGGCTTCAAATATTGAGCAGATAGAATTCCGTGTGAGTATTCAGAAGCATAACATAAGCATACCAGCTTCTATTTATTTACGACCATCATACATGCAAATCACTATTTTCCTAGGTCTGTGGTATTGTCTTTAACTACTCCCTCCGTTGAAAATAATTGAAGTTCTAGGATATTTCTAAGACAAACTTTTCTAAGTTATCTGCAAAGATCTACAATTTTAAATATATATAATACGAAAATATATTTCATAAAGAATCTAGTTCAGTACATTTGGTTTTGTAGATGTTGATATATTTTTATATATACTCAGTCAAACTTAATGAAGTTTGACTTAGGACAATTCTAAGACTTCAATTATTTTTGAACTGAGGGAGTACTTGTCAGTGCCTTTAATAATTAGCATTATTCTTATTCCAGAAATCTTTGATCTGACATGTATTCAGTTTGTTAGTTGCGCTGTTATTTTGTTAAACTCCATCAATTCTGGCAGTGGAACTCTTCTATTTGACAATGATAATTTTATATCACATTTATAATCGAACACTGCTGGCTCAAACTGTACCTCGTTCATTGTTTCAGCGAAACTCGTATGCAACGCTCATCATTTTGTATTGCATTATGATCTACATTGTTGGCTTAAATTCTAGCTGGTTCAGTCCTGATTCCTGAAGAAGTAACTGTTTGTCTAAGAATTTGCTCCAGTTTAAGCCTTCCAGTTCACCACATGAAGCTCTTGATTTGCTTTTTTATATAAGATAGTGTGATATATTTACCTGTCTTGCTAGTATTATATGACTGTATGTAGAATGGGTTATTTTCTTCAAGGTGAGCTGTGAGCACCTTGTGGTGTACTCTTGATGCAAGATAGTGATATATTTAGTTGGAACGTGTAGTTATCTGGAAATTGAGCTGTGAGCACAGAAAAAACTTATTATCGTCATTTCAGGATGCTGTCAAAGGTAATAATCTTGCCCATTCGAATACATCATGCCGGGATGTCTGGACAGAGTATCAGGAATTAGGGTGGGGTGGAATAAAGGCAGTTTCAGACTACAAAGCTTTCACCGCAGGCTCTATCATAGATCTTTTTAACTTTGTTGCTCCAAGGATGATGCAGCGTGGTAGTGTTCATTTTTCATATGGAATTGCTGATAACTTGGATGATCCAAAATATGGCCACTACAAGTATTGGTCAAACCCCTTGGAGACAAAGTAAGAACCTTTTGCCAGCATTCTCATTTTAATTCAGTTACCTACATTAGTTTTTTTTTCAAGAAAGCATGTTCTGTAAAAAAAATCTGCTGCATGGCGATCATGCATACAAAATCTTGCAAATATTGTGTATTATTTTGGTTGGTTTATGAATGCTATCTTACATCCTTTTCATTTGCAGACTACCAGATGCGCCTGAAATGGAAATATTTTCGATGTATGGAGTAGGCATTCCTACCGAAAGAGCATATGTCTATAAATTATCCCCACAGGCAGAGTGTTATATACCCTTTCAGATAGATGCCTCAGCTGAGGGTGGGGATGAGAATAGCTGCTTGAAAGGTGGTGTTTACATGTCGAATGGTGACGAGACTGTTCCAGTTCTTAGTTCAGGGTATATGTGTGCCAAAGCATGGCGTGGAAAAACTCGCTTCAACCCTTCTGGCAGCAAGACTTACGTGAGAGAGTATAGTCATTCTCCACCCTCGAATCTCCTCGAAGGCAGGGGCACACAGAGTGGTGCCCACGTTGATATTATGGGGAACTTTGCTTTAATGGAGGATATTATCAGGATTGCTGCTGGGGCAACCGGTGAGGAAATTGGTGGTGATCAGGTGTATTCTGATATATTCAAATGGTCCGAGAAGATAAAGCTGAAATTGTAGTTAGTAGGAAATCATGTGATTCGTGGTGACGAAGCAGATTTTACTCTGGTCGAATCCTATTAATTTTGATTTGATAATGTAATGGTTTTCACTCTGACACTGGCGTTATTGTGAAACCGCGGTGTATATTAAAATGTATAGATGGAAGCTGTGATACTTTTGTAGGTTCCTTTGTTATGATGATAAATATTGTGCAATTCATTTGCATCTTCATCACTTGTAACATTCATTTGTTATACTTCTGTAGGTTCCTTTGTGATGATGAGAAATATTTTGCAATTCATTACATGTTTGTCGACTATAACATCCATTTGTTCATCAAGGCATGACCTTTTTCTTTTTGAAACCCAATTGACTAAGATATGATTACTATATTCTTCTTACATTTATTCTCTTCTACTCCACTCTGGCAGGGCTATGGCTATATGAAGGGCAACCCTCCTATATTATCTGAAATTATATACTCCCTCTGTTCACTTTCATAAGACCTTGAAGACATTTCAGACAATGTACAAAACAACCCATTTTGAGTTGTCTGAAATGACTTACAAAAGTGAACGGAGGGAGTAATATTTGTTAAGATAATGTGATTCAATTGCCGGAAGTTTATATGGAAAACACATTTGATTCTCTAGTTCAATTCCACCATAAGGAGAAATATTGTGCAATTTGTTTCTATTTTCATTAGTTGCAATATTCATTTGTTGATCAAGGCAGATTTTGTGTGGTTCCTATTTTCTAAAAAAGGCAAAGCCTCATTGATACCCAACAAATTGGCATACAGAAAGAAAAAAAAATATCTGAGGCAACCAAGCGACATGTGACCTAACGAAGGATGTGACTGCATGATAGCACCTTGAAGATGGAATCATGGCTCACGCGCTAATGTTGGCTGGTCAAACCACATGGACAAACCTAGGGCTATCACCATTGAAATGGAATTTCGACCCAACATCTTCAATAAGAAAAATGATGTGTGGACATTGGCGTTGGCTGACCGAGCCAGAAGGTTAAATCACGTGTTTCCCCTAAAGGAAATACAGTTTCGAGGATTGTGTCGCATCCGCCGCCGCCGCACCACCACAAACTATTGGTCTAGTTCAAAAGTTAGAAATGAATCGAGTTATGATTTGGATTGTTGAACTTTAAGGGAAGGAAAAATACTTATTCATTGTTATGCTCAACGACATTTTACAATGGAAGCCAATAGCTGGCATACACCCCCTAGATGGTGGCCAGAGCAAACGGTTGTTCCCTCAGCTAGCGTCAAACGAGCAAACGAATGTCCATGCGTTCCCTCCCAATGACCTTCCAAGCGAACGCTCAAAGGGCCCTCCCCTACATACCCCTCACCCCTTTCCCCCTCCTCAACAATTTTTTTTTGCCATACTATCAAAGAGAAATTGCCATGCTATGGCAATGCTATCAGCAAAAATTTCCATGTTGCCATGTGTGCAAGGATTTCCATGCTGCAATATAGAATAATTGTCATGCTACCTCTTGAGTAATTGCCATGAAGGAAGAAGAGGGTTGCTATGGTACAACAAAAAAAGAATTGACATCCTACATCATGAGAAAGTTGCCACAAATGTCCACCGTGTTGCAAAGGGGAGATTTTCCTACCGAACACGAAAATTGCCACAAATGCCCATGCAAAGGGGATAATTTTCCTACCGAACACGAAAATTGCCACAAATGCCCATGATTTACGATGTTGCAAAGAGAAGAATTGTCATGATATAACATGGAGAATTACATGCTACAACGGAGAAATTCGCACACATGTCTTCAGAAATTTCCCATGCTCTAGATAAAGATTTGCCATGACACAACTAGAGAAGTATCGTGGTACCGTGTGAAAAGTTGCCACGTGTAAGTAGTCTGAAACACATAGAATTTGTCATGCTATTACACCGACAATGTGTAAAACCTAAAACACACACAGAATTTTGCTATGTTATAGCTGACATAGTTGTCATGTGCAAAAAACCTAAAAATCAGAATTTGCCATGTTCAGGATTAGAAAATGGAGAAAAGCGTACAAATTTGGGCCGTTCACTTGTGCCTAAAAATCAGAATCTGCACTGAACGAACCGTTCAATCTAGCTCAGATTTGACGTACCTGAGAGCGTTCATGCAAAAACGATGATGAGCCGCCGCCAGTTTAGTACTTCCGCTGTTCCATAATTAATGAGTACATATTTTCTTAAAAGTTAACTTTTGCGAACTTTGACCAAATTTAAAAAGAACTATTTATATCTGCAATATTAAATAAATAAAATAAGAAACTACTTCTTCCGTTTCTAAATACAACTCTTTTTAGAAATTCAAATATATATGTAGCAAAATGAATGAATCTACACTTTAAAGTATATTTATATATATTCGTATGTAGTTTATATTAAAATCTCTAAGGGCATCTACATCCGGCGCCTCAAACCCGCCTCATATGCCGGGCGGGCCGCCTTGTCACTTCAAAATTTTGACTCAGACAGGCACCTCAAACGGGCCTCAAAATCCCGGGCTGACCGACACGCCTCGTATCCAGCACAAATATGGGGGCGCCCGGGTATGCCCGCCACGTCGGACCCGGCCCACGCTGGCCCACCCGACCTCATATATATTCCTTCCCATCCGCTAGCCGGACCAAACCCTAGCCACTTTATCTCACTCTCCTTCACTCCTCTCTGCCACCCAAGCTCATCTCCGACACCATTCGGCCGTCTCCGGCATGGAGGGCAGTGGATCCGAATCCTTCACCTCCAGATTCGTTGACCCAGGGCTCATCCCACGCGGCCCCGAGGAGGAGATGGCCGTCCGACTTGCGCTCCGCCGCGCCTGGGAGGAGGCTCGTGCACGACAGCGCTCGGACTCATTTCGTCGGGAATCCATTGTGTCAGCCTAAATGGCGCATGGATCTGGTGCTAGGGCAATCGTCGCTGCCTCACCGGAGGCGGTGAGGTCCGTCTGGTGTCCGAACACGGTGACGGACGCGCTACCCCTCCGTTGGCGCACCGAGGCCATGGACGCACTGTGGGCATCCTCCGATGCAAATATGGCGCATCGTACCCGCCATGCGCGGCAGCGGGCGCGGGACGCGGCGACAACGCTCGCCGTGGTGGATGTCGGCGAGGCGGAGTCACAATCTCCGGCACTCCATACGGTGCACCAGTCCGGACGCCGCAACCGCGTCGTGGTGAATGTCGCCGGCTCGTCCCAGGACGGGTCCATCATCGATCTGACGTCCACCGGCACCCAACGGGTTCCGGGCTCCGACGATGAAGAGTAGGGCATGGGAGACGACAACGCCTTGAGTCGCGTGAGCCGACTCATGTCCCATGCCTTACTCTACCTTGCCGGCGACTGGATCAACACTCCGAGGGGCGCAACCGGCCGCTGGACATGGCCACGGCGGAGCTGGACGAGCGGGGAGCGGACCCGGACGAAGCTCCGCTCAAAGATCGCCGTGTTGCATGTAATAATATGGATTTCATGTTTCTAATTTGAGATATCCGGATGTGAAATCCATTTTTTGAGACGTGACTGGTCACTATCCGCGCGTGTTTGAGGGGTCGGATTTCTCAAGTCCGGCTGTAGATGCTCTTAAAAGACTTATATTTAGAAACAGAGGGAGGACATTTTATAATGAATATATGTTTGGTATACTAGATGTTAAGGCCTCCTTTGGTTTGGAGGAATTTTGTAGGATAATATTTTTATAGAAAAAATTCCTTTAGAGTCCTTTAGTTTATAGGAATAGAATCCTATTTCTATGAAGGAATTTTTTCTATCCTCCCCATTTCATAGGAAAATAAATATTAGGCTAGATTCAATGGAAAAAAAATCCTATGATATGAACCAAACAACATCTTCTTTTCTATTTCCACTCAGGATTTGAGATGACATTTGAGATGCATGTCATCTCATTTTCACTTGATCAAAATTTGTGAAGTTTGACTTCTCAACAAATCTGTATGCACAGAATGAGTAGCATTTAGGTTTGACAATTACTATTTCTAGCTCTGACAACCTTGTACTCCAAAATAAGTTAAAGCTTTACAAGACACATGTACACGTCAAAACGAATTCCTTCTCTCCTTGCTTGAAAAAGAAGGATGATCAATATTCAACAAAAAATAACAAAACGAATGAATGTTCCTATTCTACCCTAGAGACGGGGGCCATGATCAATCTAAGCCTCGAAGATGGTGTCAAGGGCGGGCCTCCACTGCCTTGGCCTAATCCTACAAAGCAGCGCACATTCAGCAGACTCCTTTCCACCCTCGGTGCTAGCTGCTTCTCCTTCCGGGAAAATCCTTCTCCCGGACCTGTTGCCCCTGCCCTTGCCCCCCTTCTTGCCGGACACCAGCCGGCGGATGGCGTCCGCCTCCTGACCGCCCAGCCGCGCCCCGGCCCTCCCGGCGGGCACGAGGAGGTACACCTCGCCGGCGCGCAGGAACTCGTCGGCCGCCAGGGCCCGCAGCCGCCGCTCCTTGGCGGCGTCCCTCGCTATGACAGCAACGTGCCCCGGCGCCTCGATCATCAGCTCGGCCACGCCGGCGTGCTCCTCCAGCCGGAACTGGCTGCCGTCCGGCAGGACGACCAGCGGACTCGCTCGCTCTGCGCCGCCCGTGACGCACTGCGAGACCAAGTTACCCATGTATACGCACGCGGACTGTGATGTGCTCGTGCTGCGACGTAGAGCAGTACCAAATCTTGGCCTGGATCGATCTTGTTGGTCGACGAAGAGCTCTGGTGTTTATCCAAGTGAAAGGAATCTGGAGATGATTTGTCCTCGGTGGGTGATTTGCTCTATATAGCCGGAGGAGAGGAAGGCGGCAGGCAGCACGAAGGTGGACTTGTCCGCTCGGAGCTGCACCGAGATGGGGTCCAGCCGGCCGACTGGCCTATTCTACGGAGCGCGTGCGATTGGACGTAGCGGCAGCGAGAGTGGGAGTGTTTGATACGATCCACTTCGCGCGGCCCAGCGCCGAACACGTCAACACCGCGGGTGCAGAGCCTTGCGAACGAGCCGCCTGGTCTTCGGAGTGGGTGTTGTTCCAGTCAGAAGTCTCCGTCGGCTCCAAACCCAAACAAACACATCGTGTTTAACCGCTAGTTTAATTTAACGAGCTCTGGGTATGTCACGACGATCGGGTCAGTTTGATTGCTTCGTGCTGTTGATGCCGAGTGCTTAATTTACTACATGCATAATGTTGATATTAGCATTGTCCCTCTGGTATTATGGAGATTACTTTTTGATGGTTGAATTCATAACAATGGCCAATGTGTTGATGTTGTTTATATATCTTTTTATGGAGTGGGGCGTTTTGGTGTCCAGACTCATCTGCATCTGGTTAGAAAAAAATTATAAAAAAAATCAAAACAAATTCAAAATATTCCAAAAAAAATTGTGCGGTAGACAATTTGATGCGTGAGACCCGCTCCAAATTTCAAGTCATTTGAGCATTTTAGCAGGTCTCAGCAAAAAAGACAAATCGGAACAAAACAGTACATGAACAGTGAACATTTTTACAAATCCCTAATTTGTCTTTTTGCTGAGAGTTCCTCAGATGTCCAAATAATTTAAAAATTGGAGCGGGCCTCACGCATCAAATTGTCTACCTCACAAAAATTGTTTTTTTTTGAATTTTTCTAGTATTTGTTTTGAATTTTTTCGTCAGCTGGGTGCAAATGAGTTCAGGTGCAAAGATGGACATTCGTCTTTTTATGGTGCTATTTTGTGAAGCCTCATGTCGCTTAAAGTATTTTGCATAATAATCAAAGCTGAATATGCGTTGTTATTCGATTTGGGAGCCTTTGGTTGCCATAGGTGCTACACATGTTGAGGTGTTGGGTGATTCGTTATGAGTAGTGAAACAAATATCCAAGAGTTATTAATGTTTGACGAATCACTTATAATTTATCTTGAAGCATGTCTAGATGTAATATTCTCCTTGGGTGCCTTCAAATTGGTCATATATCTAGACAAGACAATTGAAATGAGTTGGCACATCAAGCATCCGGCTACTATGTTGATCCTGATGTATTGCATATCTATCAATAGCTGATGCTTAGTCTCTTCAACATAGGTAAGGCCGAACCGAAGCCCACCGCTTCGGCCACTAATAAATTTTTTATGCAGGCGAAATAAAGCTCATTATTGATTATCTGTAAGATCCTTGCAACAGGGTGGACAAGATGGTTCGGCAAAAGACTTTGTGATGCACATTGATATATGAAATTTTATTGCCGGACTATTGAACGTATTCTTTTTGAGTGTTTGAAAACTAAGCAATGAGTTGAGGAAACTCCGCCCAAGTTCCCATCAACAAAGTTCAAGTAAGCAATGGAAAATGTCCGATATATAGTTATCGCGCTAAGCATATAGATGACTGATATATACTTATCGTCCTAAGCACATACAAATGGCCGATGGAGTGTTGACATCGTCCCTAGATCAATCATTATGCAAGTTATTTTTCGGCATCCAAGCTTTCCTGGAAAATAAGAGGCATGTGTTGACACCAGATTTTGGCATGGTACGGAACACAATTAAGATGGACTCAAATGAAGAAGTAATCTACAAGAAAAAGTTCCGTACCATCAAAATAAGAAACTTTGATGTTCGGGTCATCAATGTCCCATCTCATCTAAACAACCGGAACCATGCTCAAAGCAATAAGATTTTGGCACACAAAGTACTGTTCGGCCAATTACGCCTTCAAGATGACGTCATATAAGAAAAATTTCTACATGAATTGTCTTCGTCTCATCGAAACAGTCGATTTTTATATAATAATCATCTTAATCCAAAGTCCTATGCAAAAGTTAAAGGCGTAAATGCGCAGCTGCATCAAGATGACCGGATACTCCAGGGGCAACCATCCGGGTTTCAGATTTCTCTGTTGCAGACTTCAAAAAACAGCTAATAGCCCACTCAAGATGGCCTCTGATAAAAAAAGTGTTCAACATGGAAGTTGTTCATCTCGTCGAAGCGGTCAGAATTGCTTTTGGGCTCGTTTCCATCTGAGGTCGTTTACCACCTAAAAAAAGACCCACAAGGTGTAGCCAGTTTTAGACCGATTATTTTTTTGGAAAGTTTGGACAAAACCATCCAAATTTGACTAGGGCTTTGGACGTGAATCCAAGACTTTTCCTTGCACGGGAAGTCCAGCCATCTCTTATATATTTAAGGGGTGACGATTGATTGAACAACACACAATCGATTAATTCATCTACCACTTTTTACCTTTACTTTTATCTCTCTCCCTTATTCTTTTTATTCCTTATTCTTCTTGTTGCAGGGCGGTGAACCTCGAGGCTCTAGGGGTGATCAGGACGGCCTAGGGTAGCCCATAGCCGCCGCGCGCCCTGACAGGGTCCCTCCTGGGCGTATGGGGTTTCGGGTCTACAAAAGCACCTGCCGGATTGCTTGCGTACCGCGCTTCCAGACAGGTCTCTTTCGACGTGAGCTGCGGTGCGTCATCCTCGGCGGAGCTAGGATTTTAAACCAGGGTGGTCCACCTAAAAAAGTTAGAACAAATATGACATGTGTACATTCTAATTAGTTTACCAATACCATGTAGAATTATAAATAGATCAATATGGTCGAATGTGGTTTTACAAACATACTACAATTCTTAATTATGTCTTTTTCTAAACTTGCTCTTGAGTAAACTCATGGTAGAAAATCAACACTTATCGTCACCGCCGACCGAAGCAATAATAAATCTAGAAGCAAGTACACCAAATTATGATATATATGCTTCTTTGTTTGAAATCGGGTCTATGACAAAATTGAAACCGTGGCCGCTACACGCCTCCAGTAAAGCCAACCTGCCAAGGAGCGCGATGGATGTGAAGTGCCAAGGAGCATACCTCTACTGAATGTAGTTTGCTCTACACGCGCCACAGCTGAAAAATTCAGAATTCGTACAAAATATCTAGTCAAACTCTATGTAAATTCTTCTAAATCAAAGCAACAATGGGGGCAGGGGAATGGTCGATGGATTACCTCTATCAGAAAAAGGCAATAGGCTGAGCGGCCGAGCGGACTAGGCACTAGCTGTGGTGGCTGGGCGCGCCTAGGCGAACAGCAGCTAGCCGGGCGGCGGGCGGGCCAGGCTGCGGCCCGTGGGCGTCAGACTTACTCAAGGCGGTGGCTCTAGCGGCCGGCAGGGGCTAGCGAAGCCGCGACAGCGAGGCAGGCGGTTGACGGCGGATCGAAATCAGTGGAGACGGCCAGTCGGGAGAGACACTAGGTCTGGTTTGCTCGTGGGCGTGGCTGTGTGCGGGTCGAGATGTGCAGTAGGCTGTTGTTAGGCTTTTCCCCCACTGGCCCATCTCCTCGTAACATATGGTATACAGGTCGGCCTAAAATCCCAGGGTGGGCCGCGGCCCACCCTGGCCACCCTGTAGCTCCGCCCCCCTTGACGTTGGAGGCATACAGTGATGTAGTCATGTGCGAACACCGGCAATGCGTTTTCAATGGGAAGAGACGTTCCCGTTGACAATGAGGCGTCTACGGTGACTTCATAAATCTCAAGATGATATGCCAGCTGCTTAGTCTCTCGAAGGTGTTCATAGAGATAGCATATGCGTGTATGCGTTCATATGGGTGAGTGTATGCGTGTATGTATGAGCTTTAGCGTGTGTACTGTGTTAAAAAAAATCTTCCCATTACTTTTCCACGAGACTCTACGCAACACGTACATCAACACAATACAAAACTAGGGAAGCGCCATGAGTGGATATCTAAGGCCCGAGTGGCAAATGCGGGCGTTTCAGGAGGCAATGGATGACTGTGCTTTGGTTGACTTGGGCTGGTCGAGGATGGAATATACATGGGACAATAGGCAATCGGGCAGGGCTAATGTGAAAGCCCGATTGGACAGAGCCTTTGGCAACACAACATTATTGGATATGTTCGCGGATGTTTAAGTCCGGCATATTGCTGCAGCGGAGTTAGATCACTGCTTTGTAGGGGAACGTAGTAATTTAAAAAATTTCCTATGCACACACAGGGATGCATAGTAACAAGAGGGAAGAGTGTGTCCACGTACCCTCGTAGACCGACTGCGGAAGCGTTAGCACAACGCGGTTGATGTAGTCGTACGTCTTCACGATTCGACTGATCCAAGTACCGAACATATGGCACCTTTGAGTTCTGCACACGTTCAACTCGATGATGTCCCGCGAGATCCGATCCAGCAAAGCTTCACAGGAGAGTTTTGTCAGCACGACAGCGTGGTGACGGTGATGATAATGCTACTGACGCAGGGCTTCGCCTAAGCACCGCTACAATATTATCGAGGTGGATTATGGTGGAGGGGGCACCGCACACGGCTAAGAGATCAATGATCAATTGTTGTGTCTCCAAGGGGTGCCCCTCTCCCTGTATATAAAGGAGTGGAGGAGGGAGAGGGCCGACCCTCTCTATGGCGCGCCCTAGGGGAGTCCTACTCCCACCGGGAGTAGGATTCCCCTTTTCCTAGTAGAACTAGGAGCCCTTCCAAGTAGTAGGAGTAGGAGAGAAGGAAAGGGAAAAGAGAAGAGAAGGAAGGAGGGGGCGCCGCCCCTCCCCCTAGTCCAATTTGGACTAGGCCTTGGGGGGCGCGCAACCTCTCCTCTCTCTTCCCCCTAAAGCCCAAAAAGGCCCATCTACTCCCTGGCGAATTCCCGTAACTCTCCCGTACTCCGAAAAATACCCGAATCACTCGGAACCTTTCCGATGTCCGAATATCACTACAAAAAAATACACTTCCGTGATGATACGTGTTTGTCACAGTAGGTCGCGTTTTTTGTCATGCATGTACATTCATGACGATTTTATGACAGAATCAAGATAGTCATACCTGCTGTCGTAGAAGTGTTCCATGACATTACCAAAATCATCATCATGGAAGTGTGCACTTCCATGACGATAAATCACGCGTCACAGAAGTGCTTTCGTTAAGGGTGACCGACACGTGGCATCCACCGTAACGGAACGCCGTTAAGCTACCGGGTCGGGTTTTGGATCCGATAACCCGTTAACAGCCCCGACCAATGTGGATTTTCCATGTGTAAAATCATCATTGGCTGGAGGAAACACGTGTCGACTCATCGTTGGGACAGATGTCGTCCACTCATTGGACATAAGGCGCCTATGATACGTCGACACGTGGCACGGCCCAACAGAGGCCCATTCCTGTGAAAAGTCCGGCCCGCTTGACTTGGTCAAAAGGTGGCGGGCCGGCCCATGGAAAGCCTGTTAACGGCCTGTTCGCATATAGCCCATTTACAGCCCGCTAACCCAAGGCCCGTTACACCCTATCCGAATTAGGCCCAGTAGCATCATCTGGGCCATCCAATATGATTCCAGCCCGTTTTCACTTCTGGCCCATGTATGGCCCATGACGTCTTTCGGCCCATATGAGGCCCTATGTAACTCTTGGCCTATTAACGGCCCATGGTGAAACTGGCCCATAATGAACAGTGTATCACTTTACCCCCATTAACGGCCCATGGTGAAACTGTCCTGTAATGAACAGTGTATCACTTTATACCCATTAACGGCCTGTTATTCCGTTGGGCCGTTTCCAGCCCATGTTAACTTTCGGCCTTCTCAGAACCCATTTATTCTTGGGCTCATTTCCAGCATTCGTTTACTTACGGCCCGTTATCGTCATTTTCTACTTGTGGGCCAAATTCAGCCCGTGGTTACAGTCGGCCCGTTTGTGGTCCGTTAATACGTTGGGCTGTTTTCATAGCGTCATCAAATACGGCCTATTAACGATGGCTCGTTATGGTCGGCCCATGAACGGACGATTCCAACTCTAGCCCGTTTACAGCCATAATGCGGCCTGTTATTGGCCCATGTTTGGCCAATCGATCATACGACCCGTATAAGGCCCATTGATGATACGACCCGTAGAAGGCCCATTGTTTCTACGGCCCGTAGAAGGCCCACTGTTTCTACGGCCCGTAGGAGGCCCAGTGTCACTACAGTAAATATTAGCCCATGGTTATTGTGGCCTAGTTTAAAAAAATAGGTTATTGCAGCCACTAGCAAACCGCGGAAAAAGAACCGCACTCACTACAAGCAAACGAATAAACAAGACAACAAGGAAATAAATAAGCAAGCAACTTATGCTAGGCTATCACGGCTATTACACATATTACATCCACTGGGCATCAAAGTTCGCCACCAGTGCAAATATAGGGAACAAAGCAGCATATAAACACCACAGCAAAACAAGTCCAGAACTGAAACCACTTCAGAAGAGTTCAAGAAACAATATCCTGGGTACCCATAATGCTGGCAAGATGCTTAGCAAGCTTATTAACTTTCTCTTGTTTGGCGCTTAAATCCTCCAGCGCTTGCTGTTGCACAAGAAAGTACGCATCTGAATTCTGCAGGGACTTCCTCAGTCCTTCGGCTTCTTGCCGCAGCACAGCTGACTGATGCCTTTCAGCTTGTAGCTGAGACTGAAGAAGCCGAAGTGATTCAGGTAGCAAGTTCGAAGAGCTTGTGCCAGCGGTACTGGCCAGTAACTTGAACACTACATCAACGCAGGACTGTGGGGTTTTCTCACTGTCTACAAGATCGTTTTATCACCTTTCTTGGAGACCAACAGGGTTGTCTCACTATCTTGAACCTTATCTGCATTACTTTCTCTACCATTGCATAGTGGGGTGCTCTTCTCCAATATTCTGTTTGCATACTACAAGAGAAACAAGCAGACACATCACAGGTTTAGCTTGTAGTATACGAAACTCATTTTGGTAAACCGATTCAGTAGTAAGGTGGACAGGATAACAACATGAAACAAACATATATCTATGTACTATGGTCACTGTATTGTCCATATCATTCTAGTTTATGTTCCCTAATCAAGATAGAGACACAGTTCAACTCATATATTTTTAAGACACAGCAGCATAGACAGAATATAACTGTGAGAAACTACACAACATTGGCAGCACTTGTAATGTGCATCACATGAGAACATAACTGTTTATACAACTTAAACTGAAATCAACATAGAGCAAGAAGTTAGAACATCAATCCAGTTAAAGAAATAGGTTTAAAACATACCTGTTGCACCATTGGAGTTTCAATTGGATCCTTCAAATTCGAAAGTAGTTGGTATGAGTAAATATAGTGATGCAACAGCAAAGGAGTATGGACCATAGCTACGGAATCTGACCTGAGAACAGTTGCTCTTCTTCTTTAAACGTGGAGTTTGGGTTAGCTGTGGTGGTCTTCGTGCTTTGGGCACTGCAGTAACTTTACAAACTGCTCGTGTGGGGGTACTCTGTGGTGGACATGGTGCTTTGTCAACTATAAGTGGGTTACTATCCGCTGGGGTTGCGGTTAGATGGGTTGTAGCCATTTCTCTGCCCAACGGTGTAAGTGTGCAATCTGGAAGAGTCTCGATTATGTGTGGTGGGGCTAGTTTGTGGGCCAGTAAAACCATGGTTCTATCTGCATCGACGAGTAGCACTGTCTTTTGTGAAGAACAGGGTTTTTGCTCCCTTAGATACTGCCATCACCCCCTCCAATTCAAATGGCTGATAAACAAGAAAAGAAATTGAACGTACATACATTGTATGATAGACAGATGTGGTAATTCACATATATGTTGTCTAACCAAACAGGACAGTATGACACAATTTCACATATATGATGCCTAACTAAACATGATAGCATGACACAGTTTCAGATATATGATGGATAACTTAATAGGATATAATGGCATAATTCAACATATGATGAGTACCTAAATAGGATGACATGAAAAAACTATATGATGTCTTTCTAAAATAGGCTGTGATGAAATAATTCACATACATGTTGTCTAAGTATACAGGATGGCATGATATAATTGACATAATTGATTCATATACTAAGTAGCTGGCACTCGCATGTATGATCTCTAAACTAAGCAGATAGAATTCAATATTGTGCATATGATGTCTAAACTAAGCAATGCAAGACACCATATGCATCATATGAGAAATATAAACATTGCAATTTAGAGCATACACCTCAGGTGGGATATATGACTGGTCATCTGTCTCTGAATCCTCCTCTGATGTGACGCCCCGATTTGACCGTACACTAATCATACACGCAAACGTGTACGATCAAGATCAGGGACTCACGGGAAGATATCACAACACAACTCTACAAATAAAATAAGTCATACAAGCATCATATTACAAGCCGGGGGCCTCGAGGGCTCGAATACAAGAGCTCGATCATAGACGAGTCAGCGGAAGCAACAATATCTGAGTACAGACATAAGTTAAACAAGTTTGCCTTAAGAAGGCTAGCACAAACTGGGATATAGATCAAAAGAGGCGCAGGCCTCCTGCCTGGGATCTTCCTAAACTACTCCCGGTCATCGTCAGCGGCCTGCACGTAGTAGTAGGCACCTCCCGAGTAGTAGTAGTCGTCATCGACAGTGGCGTCTGGCTCTTGAACTCCAATGTCTGGTCACAACAAACGGGTATAGGAAAGGGGAAAAAGGGGGAAAAAAGCAACCGTGAGTACTCATCCAAAGTACTCGCAAGCAAGGAGCTACACTACATATGTATGCATTGGTATCAAATGGATTAAGGGTATCATATGTGGACTGAACTGCAGAATGCCGGAATTAGAGGGGGATAGCTAGTCCTTTCGAAGACTATGCTTCTGGTAACCTCCATCTTGCAGCAGGAGAAGAGAGTAGATGGTAAGCTCACCAAGTAGCATCGTGTAGCATAATCCTAACCAATGATCCTGAGAGAGCGATCACCGGTTGTATCTGGCACTTGGAAGGGTGTGTTTTATTAAGTATCTGGTTCTAGTTGTCATAAGGTCAAGGTACAACTCCAAGTCGTCCTGTTACCGAAGATCACGGCTATTTGAATAGATTAACTTCCCTGCAGGGGTGCACCACATAACCCAACACGCTCGATCCCATTTGGCCGGACACACTTTCCTGGGTCATGCCCGGCCTCGGAAGATCAACACGTCGCAGCCCTACCTAGGCACAACAGAGAGGTCAGCACGCCGGTCTAAATCCTATGGCGCAGGGGTCTAGGCCCATCGCCCATTGCACATCTGCATGTTGCGTACGCGGCCGGAGAGCAGACCTAGCAACCTCCATTACAAAGGAAGTTGCATTACGCGGTCCAACCCGGCGCGCGCCGCTCAGTCGCTGACGTCACGAAGGCTTCGGCTGATACCACGACGTCGAGTGCCCATAACTGTCCCCGCGTACATGGTTAGTGCGTATAGGCCAATGACCAGACTCAGATCAAATACCAAGATCTCGTTAAGCGTGTTAAGTATCCGCGAACGCCGACCAGGGACAGGCCCACCTCTCTCCTAGGTGGTCTCAACCTGCCCTGTCGCTCTGCCTCAAAGTAACAGTCGGGGGCCGTCGGGAACTCAGGCCCACCACTACCTGGATGGAGCCACCTGCCCCTTCAGCCCCCATCTTCGAACAGTATCATAAGTAATGTAACAGTATAAGTATACATCATATGCCCGTGATCACCTCCCGAAGTGATCACGACCCAGTAGTATAGCATGGCAGACGGACAAGAGTGTAGGGCCACTGATGGAACACTAGCATCCTATACTAAGCATTAGGGTAGCAGGTAAAGGTAACAACAGTAGTAGCAAGGACAGCCTATGCATCAGAATAGGATTAACGGAAAGTAGTAACACGCTACACTACTCTAATGCAAGCAGTATAGAGAAGAGTAGACGATATCTGGTGATCAAAGGGGGGCTTGCCTGTTTGCTCTGGCAAGAAGAGGGGTCGTCAACACCGTAGTCGAACTGGGGGTCGCCGGCAGTCTCGGGGTCTACCGGAAAGAAGTAACGGAGGGGGAATACAATAAATAATAGAGAAATCAAGGTATCACAAAGCATAACAAGACAATACACAGTGATAGAGGTGACCTAACGCGGTACTAAGTGACACCGGCAAAGGAGGGAAACATCCGGGAAAGTAACTCCGGCGTTTCGCGTTTTCGGACAGATGAACCAGAGGGGAAAGTTGTGTGTTCGCTAAGCTAGGGATGTGTCGCGGATGAACGGGCTGCGTATCCGGAATCGTCTCGTCGTTCTGAGCAACTTTCATGTACAAAGATTTTCCATCCGAGCTACGGTTTATTTTCTATGAATTTCTGAAGTCTAAACAATATTATGAAATTATTTCTAATTATTAAATTCGACAGAAAAAGAATAATGACGTCAGCATGAGGTCAGCGTGATGTGAGCAGTCAACAGGGCGTTGACTGGTCAAACTGACGTGTGGATCCCACTGTCATAGACACAGTGTAGTTAAACAGTATAAGACTAACTAATCTAGTTAATCAGGTTATTAAGCATGTTAATTAAGTTAATTAATTATATTACTAATTAATTAATTACTTTTTATTTACTTTTTCATTCCTTTTTTTTCTGTTTTATAGGGGCTGTCCCACATGTCATAGGGTACAACTAAAGCTAAGTCTAATAAAATTAGTCTAACAAAGGGGCTTGTTTAACTAGGGATTAGCCCCTAAGGTAGCAAAGGGCCGGCCACACTCAGAACACACATACGCTGCACACACACCACACACCACACTTGGCCATGGACGTGTCTATGGCCAGTAGCAGCAGCAGCCGGTGGTAGTGGGCAGTAGTAGTACCAGCAACAGAGCAGCATAGCAGCGGCCTAAGCATGAAGCAGCAGTAACAGCAATTAGCAGATACATCAGTAATAAACAGCAACAGAGAGCAGTGGCACAAGCAGTTCAGCGCAGCAGGCAGCGGCGAAAAGTAGCAGTTGCGGGCGCAACGCACGACGGCGGGAGCGGCGGGGTGCGGCCAGGGGACCGCCGGTGCACGGCCTGTCGCGGCCAGGGTACGCGTGATGCGTTCGGGTAGGTGCACGCAAGAGCGCGGGTGCAGCCACGGTGAGGTCCGGCCATGGCGGAAGACGGAGCTCGGTGCTTGTAGGCTTCAGTAGTACGACACGAAATCGACGAGAAAACAAAGGGGAAATCGAAGGGAGCTCACAACGGGGCTGTAGGGCAAGTCAGTGTGCTCGGGGGTGCGTCGGGGATGGACTGGAGTAGCGGCAATTGATGGCGGATGGAGACGATGTACGTGGAGATGACCAAGTTGATGGCTAGCGTATGAGACGTCCCGGCTCGATTCGATGCTCGGGGTAGACGGAGTCGAGGGTGGTGGTCCTCCTGGACATCTTCTCAGGCGACAGGGAGGCCGGTGGCCATGACGACGACGGCGGCCATGGAGGGCGCCGTTCGGTTGTATGTTGTAGAGGAGAGAACGGCGTGAGGGAGGAGAAGGGAGAGGGCTAGGGTTTGCTAGGGTTTGGGGGCGCGGGGATGCCTTGAAGGCGTCGAGGAGGTCGGGGATGGCGCCACGCACGGCCTGGCGCAGCCATGGCCGGCGGATGGCCGCCACGCCCTCCCCCGTCCTCTGTAGCGACAGGAGGGGATGGAACGAGGTGGGCTAGGCCGTGTGTGCACCGAGGCCACTAGGGCCCATGTGCACAGTAGATCTCTAGGCCCATATTCTTTTTATCCCTTTCTGTTTTATATTTTTGACACCGTTTTCTATTTTCCTTTTGTACCAAATGATTTTTGGTGAACATGAAATTTGGCACATAAATAATAGGGATTATTTTGAGTTAGCAGAAAAAGTTTGGGGGCAATTGGAGTTAAATAAATAATCATTAATTTTGAAAAGGCCATTTTATTCATCGTTGGACCACTTATTAATTTCTAGGAATTTACTTGTGGGTCAAGTGAAGTTGGTTTCAACATGGCAATGATCAGGGCAATCTGTAGCGTATTGTGAACATTTTAGATTTACGGTTTGAAAATTTTTATCGTTTAACTTTATTTTAAATGTGAATTCGATCGGGATTTTAATCATCGCGAGATTGATAACAGTCATCGCGTTGACATGGCATCATTAGTAGAGGGTTACTGTAGTCTGATTATCCGGGCGTCACATCTGAGGAGCTCCCTGTAACCATCGAGATATATGCTTCAATAGGTACCATTGCCTGCTGTGAAGACCTTGTTTTCACTCCAGATTTTTCCATAACCGGCTCAAATGGCTGATACACATGAAGAGTAGTTCAATATACACAGATTGTCGATAAATGAAATATGTAATGAAAAAAAAGATGGCATGAGATAATTCACATATATGATGCCTGGCTCCATGGCGGTGCAGAATTCACATATATGATAACTGGCTGAAAAACATGGCATTGCATAATTCACATATCTGATATAGAAAGCAAATAGGAGGCATTCACACAAAGCATGTCTAATCTAAGCAGATGTCATGGCAATGCAAGACACTGCTACCTCTTGAGCACTGCGTTGGATTTCCCCGAAGAGGAGAGGATGATGCAGCAAAGTAGCGTAAGTATTTCCCTCAGTTTTTGAGAACCAAGGTATCAATCCAGTAGGAGGCTACGCTCGAGTCCCTTGTACCTACACAAAAACAATAGCTCAACGCAACCAACGCGCTTAGGGGTTGTCAATCCCTTCACGGTCACTTACAAAAGTGAGATCTGATAGAGATGATAAATAATATTTTTGGTATTTTTGATATAGAGATGCAAAGTGAAAAGTAAAAGGTAAAGTAAAAGCAAAGCAATAATAAAGTGATGGAGATTGATATGATGAGAGAGAGACCCGGGGGCCATAGGTTTCACTAGTGGCTTCTCTCAAGAGCATAAGTATTCTACAGTGGGTGAACAAATTACTGTTGAGCAATTGACAGAATTGAGCATAGTTATGAGAATATCTAGGTATGATCATGTATATAGGCATCACGTCCGAGACAATTAGACCGAAACAATTCTTCATCTACTACTATTACTCCATTCATCGACCGCTATCCAGCATGCATCTAGAGTATTAAGTTAAAAACAGAGTAACGCCTTAACAAGATGACATGATGTAGAGGGATAGTTTCATGCAATATGATAAAAACCCCATCTTGTTATCCTCGATGGCAACAATACAATACGTGCCTTGTTGCCCCTTCTGTCACTGGGAAAGGACACCGCAAGATCGAACCCAAAGCTAAGCACTTCTCCCATGACAAGAACAACCAATCTAGTAGGCCAAACCAAACTGATAATTCGAAGAGACTTGCAAAGATAACCAACCATACATAAAAGAATCCAGAGAAGATTCAAATATTATTCATAGATAGACTTGATCATAAACCAACAATTCATCGTTCTCAACAAACACACCGCAAAAAGAAGATTACATCGAATAGATCTCCATGAGAGAGGGGGAGAACATTGTATTGAGATCCAAAAAGAGAGAAGAAGCCATCTAGCTACTAACTATGGACCCGTAGGTCTGAAGTAAACTACTCACACTTCATCGGAGAGGCTTGGATGATGATGTAGAAGCCCTCCGTGATCGATGCCCCTTCGGGCGGAGCTCCGGAAGAGGCCCCAAGATGGGATCTTGTGGATACAAAAAGTTGCGGCGGTGGAATTAGGTTTTTGGCTCCGTCCCCGATCGTTTGGGGGTACGTGGATATATATAGGAGGAAGAAGTACGTCGGTGGAGCAACAGGGGGCCCACGAGGGTGGGTGGCGCGCCTAGGGGGGGGGGCAGGCGCGCCCCCTACCTCGTGACCTCCTGTTAGTTGGCTTGACGTAGGGTCCAAGTCTCCTGAGTTGTATTCGGTGAGAAAATCACGTTCCCGAAGGTTTCATTCTGTTTGGACTCCGTTTGATATTCCTTTTCTTTGAAACCCTAAAACAGGTAAAAACAACAATTCTGGGCTGGGCCTCCAGTTAATAGGTCAGTCCCAAAAATAATATAAAAGTGGATAATAAAGCCTAATAATGTCCAAAACAGTAGATAATATAGCATGGAGCAATCAAAAATTATAGATACGTTGGAGACGTATCAAGCATCCCCAAGCTTAATTCCTGCTCGTCCTCGAGTAGGTAAATGATAAAAACAGAATTTTTGATGCGGAGTGCTACTTGGCATAATTTTAATGTAATTCTTCTTAATTGTGGTATGAATATTCAGATCCGAAAGATTCAAGACAAAAGTTCATATTGACATAAAAATGATAATACTTCAAGCATACTAACTAAGCAATTATGTCTTCTCAAAATAACATGGCCAAAGAAAGTTCATCCCTACAAAATCATACTATAGTTTAGTCATGTTTCATTTTCGTCACAGAAGAATGCTCTCATCATGCACAACCCCGATGACAAGCCAAGCAATTGTTTCATACTTTAGTAATCTCAAACCTATAAACTTTCACGCAATATATGAGCGCGAGCCATGGACATAACACTATGGGTGGAATAGAATATAATGAGGGGGTTATGTGGAGAAGACAAAAGGGAGAAAGTCTCACATCAACGAGGCTAATCAATGGGCTATGGAGATGCCCACCGATTGATGTTAATTCAAGGAGTAGGGATTGCCATGCAACGGATGCACTAGAGCTATAAATGTATGAAAGCTCAACAAAAGAAACTAGTGGGTGTGCATCCAACTTGCTTGCTCACGAAGACCTAGGGCACTTGAGGAGGCCCATTGTTGGAATATACAAGCCAAGTTCTATAATTAAAAATTCCCACTAGTATATGAAAGTGATAAGATGAGAGACTCTCTACTATGAAGATCATGGTGCTACTTTGAAGCACAAGTGTGGTAAAAGGATAGTAACATTGTCCCTTCTCTCTTTTTCTCTCATTTTTGGGCCTTTTCTTTTTTTATGGCCTTTCTCTTTTTTGGGGCCTTCTCTTTTTATGGCCTTTCTCTCTTTTTTTATTTATTCCTCACTTGGGACAATGCTCTAATAATGATGATCATCACACTTCTATTTATTTACAACTCAATGATTACAACTCGATACTAGAACAAAGATGACTCTATATGAATGCCTCCGGCGGTGTACCGGGATATGCAATGAATCAAGAGTGACATGTATGAAAGAATTATGAATGGTGGCTTTGCCAAAAATACTATGTAAACTACATGATCATGCTAAGCAATATGACAATGATGAATGTGTCATGATGAACGGAATGATGGAAAGTTGCATGGCAATATATCTCGGAATGGCTATGGAAATGCCATAATAGGTAGGTATGGTGACTGTTTTGAGGAAGATATAAGGAGGTTTATGTGTGAAAGAGCGTATCATATCACGGGGTTTGGATGCACCGGCGAAGTTTGCGCCGACTCTCAATGTGAGAAAGGGCAATGCATGGTACCGAAGAGGCTAGCAAGGATGGAAGGGTGAGAGTGCGTATAATCCATGGACTCAACATTAGTCATAAAGAACTCACATACTTATTGCAAAAATCTACAAGTCATCAAAAACCTCGGCACTACGCACATGCTCCTAGGGGGATAGATTGGTAGGAAAAGACCATCGCTCGTCCCCGACCGCCACTCATAAGGAAGACAATCAAATAACACCTCATGTTTCAAATTTGTTGCATAACGTTTACTATACGTGCATGCTACGGGACTTGCAAACCTCAACACAAGTATTTCTCAATTTCATAACTACTCAACTAGCATGACTTTGATATTATTACCTCCATATCTCAAAACAATCATCAAGCATCAAACTTTTCTTAGTTTTCAACATGCTCAAAAGAAAGTTTTATTATTAATCTTGCATACCAAGCATATTAGGATTTTAAGCAAATTACCATGCTATTAAGACTCTCAAAATAATCTAAGTGAAGCATGAGAGAACAATAGTTTCTATAAAACAAATCCACCACCGTGCTCTTAAAAGATATAAGTGAAGCACTAGAGCAAAACTATAATGCTCAAAAGATATAAGTGAAGCATATAGAGTATTCTATCAAATTCCAAATTATGTATGGCTCTCTCAAAAGGTGTGTACATCAAGGATGATTGTGGTAGAATAACAAGCAAAGACTCAAATCATAAAAGACGCTCCAAGCAAAACACATATCATGTGGTGAATAAAAAATATAGCTCCAAGTAAAGTTACTGATAGAAGTAGACGAAAGAGGGGATGCCTTCTGGGGCATCCCCAAGATTTGGCTTTTAGGTGTCCTTAGATTATCTTAGGGGTCCCTCGGGCATCCCCAAGCTTAGGATCTTGCCACTCCTTGTTCCATGATCCATCAAATCTTTTCCCAAAACTTGAAAACTTCACAACACAAAACTTAAAGCAGAAAATCTCGTGAGCTCCGTTAGCGAAAGAAAACAAAAGACCACTTTCAAGGTACTGTAATAAACTCATTCTTTATTTATATTGGTGTTATAACTACTGTATTCCAACTTCTCTATGGATTATAAACTATTTTAATAGCCATAGATTCATCAAAATAAGCAAACAACACACGAAAAACAGAATCTGTCAAAAACAGAACAGTCTGTAGTAATCTGTAGCTAGCGCAAGATCTGGAACCCCAAAAATTCTATAATAAATTGATGGACATGAGGAATTTATCTATTAATCATATGAAAAAAATTAACTAAATAGCACTTTCCAAATAAAAATGACAGCAGTTCTCGTGAGCGCTAAAGTTTCTGTTTTTTACAGCAAGTTCAACAAGACTTTCCCCAAGTCTTCCCAACGGTTCTACTTGGCACAAACACTAATTAAACACAAAAAACACAACCATAATAGAGGCTAAATAAATTATTTATTACTAAACAGGAGCAAAAAGCAAGGAATAAAAATAAAATTGGGTTGCCTCCCAACAAGCGCTATCGTTTAACGCCCCTAGCTAGGCATAACGAGCAAGAATAGATCTTGGTATTGCCATCTTTGGTTTTCAACTTTTTAGCGGAGTCAAGCTCGAATCCGGGAGGTTCTTTACGTTTCCCTTCATATTCTGAAAATTTTAGATCTAATGAATACAACCGCTTATTGCAAAGGGTAATCAACATACTCATGCGGTGAATATTTCCACTAATGTTCTTAAGAGGTTCAAGAGATTTGTGCAAGATTTTAGTAACTTCACAATTTTTTTCAAAAACTTGTGTCTCTTCCTGAGTAGGATGAGGCCCCTTTTGTTCAGGTAGTGTTCCCACTATACCTTCTATAATTTCAAGTGCAATATGGGGATCGATTCCAATAAAATTGCCATTGGCAACACAATCCAAGAGTTGTCTATAAGACATATTTAATCCAACATAAAAATTGCGAAGCAGAATTCTCAAATTTATTTCGGAGGTACAATTATGATGAGATTCCATTATTCTCAACCAGACATCTTTTAAGTTCTCTCCTAGCCTTTGCTTAAAATTTAGAACTTCATTCTCGGGGGACAACTGAGAAGATATGAGACTAGCCATAACGACAAGCAAACGAACTAACACATGAGCAAACAAACGGGAAAAAGAGACAAATAGAGAGGGAGAATAGAGAGAGAGAGGGCGAATAAAACGGCAAGGGTGAAGTGGGGGAGAGGAAAACGAGAGGAAAATGGCAAATAATGTAATGTGGGAGATAGGGATTGTGATGGGTACTTGGTATGTTGAATTTTGCGCAGACTCCCCAGCAACGGCGCTAGAAATTCTTCTTGCTACCTCTTGAGCACTGCGTTGGATTTCCCCGAAGAGCATAGGATGATGTAGCAAAGTAGCGTACGTATTTCCCTCAGTTTTTGAGAACCAAGGTATCACTCCAGTAGGAGGCTACGCTCGAGTCCCTTGTACCTACACAAAAACAATAGCTCAACGCAACCAATGCGCTTAGGGGTTGTCAATCCCTTCACGGTCACTTAGGAAAGTGAGATATGATAGAGATGATAAATAATATTTTTGGTATTTTTGATATAGAGATGAAAAGTGAAAAGTAAAAGGTAAAGTAAAAGCAAAGCAATAATAAAGTGATGGAGATTGATGTGATGAGAAAGAGACCCGGGGGCCATAGGTTTCACTAGTGGCTTCTCTCAAGAGCATAAGTATTCTACAGTGGGTGAACAAATTACTGTTGAGCAATTGACAGAATTGAGCATAGTTATGAGAATATCTAGGTATGATCATGTATATAGGCATCACGTCCGAGACAAGTAGACCGAAACGATTCTGCATCTACTACTATTACTCCACTCATCGACCGCTATCCAGCATGCATCTAGAGTATTAAGTTAAAAACAGAGTAACGCCTTAAGCAAGATGACATGATGTAGAGGGATAGTTTCATGCAATATGATAAAAACACCATCTTGTTATCCTCGATGGCAACAATACAATACGTGCCTTGCTGCCCCTTCTGTCACTGGGAAAGGACACCGCAAGATCGAACCCAAAGCTAAGCAGTTCTCCTATGGCAAGAACAACCAATCAAGTAGGCCAAACCAAACTGATAATTCGAAGAGACTTGCAAAGATAACCAATCATACATAAAAGAATTCAGAGAAGATTCAAATATTATTCATAGATAGACTTGATCATAAACCCACAATTCATCGGTCTCAACAAACACTGTTGCGGAACGTAGTAATTTCAAAAAATTTCCTACGCACACGCAAGATCATGGTGATGCATAGCAACGAGAGGAGAGAGTGTTGTCTACATACCCTCGTAGACCGAAAGCGGAAGCATTAGCACAACGCGGTGGATGTAGTCATACGTCTTCACGGCCTGACCGATCAAGCACCGAAACTACGGCACCTCCGAGTTCTAGCACACGTTCAGCTCGATGACGATCCCCGGACTCCGATCCAGCAGAATGTCGGGGAAGAGTTCCGTCAGCACGACGGTGTGGTGACGATCTTGATGTTCTACTATCGCAGTGCTTCGCCTAAGCACCACTACAATATTATCGAGGACTATGGTGGAGGGGGGCACCGCACACGACTAAGAGATCAATGATCAACTGTGGTGTCTCTGGGGTGCCCCCTGCCCCCGTATATAAAGGAGCAAGGGAGGGAGGCGGCCGACCTAGGAGGAGGGCGCGCCAAGGGGGGAGTCCTACTCCCACCGGGAGTAGGACTCCTCCTTCACTTGCTGGAGTAGGAGAGAAGGAAAGAGGGGGAGAGGAACAAGGAAAAGTGGGCTGCACCCCTTGTCCAATTCGGACCAGAGGGGGGTCGCGCGCCTCCTTCCTTTTGGCCTCTCTCCTCTATTCCCGTATGGCCCAATAAGGCCCATATACTCCCTGGCGAATTCCCGTAACTCTCTGGTACTCGGAAAAATACCCGAATCACTCGGAACCTTTCCGATGTCCGAATATAGTCATCCAATATATCAATCTTTACATCTCGACCATTTCAAGACTCCTCGTCACGTCCCCGATCTCATCCGGGACTCTGAACTCCTTCGGTACATCAAAACTCATAAACTCATAATATAACTGTCATCGAAACCTTAAGCGCGCGGACCCTACGGGTTCGAGAACTATGTAGACATGACCGAGACACGTCTCCGGTCAATAACCAATAGCGGAACCTGGATGGTCATATTGGCTCCTACATATTCTACGAAGATCTTTATCGGTCAGACCGCATAACAACATACGTTGTTCCCTTTGTCATCGGTATGTTACTTGCCCGAGATTCGATCGTCGGTATCTCAATACCTAGTTCACTCTCGTTACCGGCAAGTCTCTTTTACTCGTTCCGTAATACATCATCCTGCAACTAACTCATTAGTTGCAATGCTTGCAAGGCTTAAGTGATGTGCATTACCGAGAGGGCCCAGAGATACCTCTCCGACAATCGGGGTGACAAATCCTAATCTCGAAATACGCCAACCCAACAAGTACCTTTGGAGATACCTGTAGAGCACCTTTATAATCACCCAGTTACATTGTGACGTTTGGTGTCACACAAAGTGTTCCTCGGGTAAACGGGAGTTGCATAATCTCATAGTCATAGGAACATGTATAAGTCATGAAGAAAGCAATAGCAACAAACTAAATGATCAAGTGCTATGCTAACGGAATGGGTCAAGTCAATCACATCATTCTCCTAATGATGTGATCCAGTTAATCAAATGACAACTCATGTCTATGGTTAGGAAACATAACCATCTTTGATCAACGAGCTAGTCAAGTAGAGGCATACTAGTGACACTCTGTTTGTCTATGTATTCACACATGTATTATGTTTCTGGTTAATACAATTCTAGCATGAATAATAAACATTTATCATGATATAAGAAAATAAATAATAACTTTATTATTGCCTCTAGGGCATATTTCCTTCAGTCTCCCACTTGCACTAGAGTCAATAATCTAGTTCACATCGCCATGTGATTTAACATCAATAGTTCACATCACCATGTGATTAACACCCATAGTTCACATCGACATGTGACCAACACCCAAAAGGGTTTACTAGATTCAATAATCTAGTTCACATCGCTATGTGATTAACACCCAAAGAGTACTGAGGTGTGATCATGTTTTGCTTGTGAGAGAAGTTTAGTCAACGGGTCTGCCACATTCAGATCCGTAAGTATTTTGCAAATTTCTATGTCAACAATGCTCTGCATGGAGCTACTCTAGCTAATTGCTCCCACTTTCAATATGTATCCAGATTGAGACTTAGAGTCATCTGGATCAGTGTCAAAACTTGCATCGACATAACCCTTTACGACGAACCTTTTGTCACCTCCATAATCGAGAAACATATCCTTATTCCACTAAGGATAATTTTGACCAATGTCCAGTGATCTACTCCTAGATCACTATTGTACTCCCTTGCCAAACTCAGGGCAGGGTATACAATAGGTCTGGTACACAGCATGGCATACTTTATAGAACCTATGGCTGAGGCATAGGGAATGACTTTCATTCTCTCTCTATCTTCTACCGTGGTTGGGTTTTGAGTCTTACTCAACTTCACACCTTTGTAACACAGGCAAGAACTCCTTCTTTGACTGTTCCATTTTGACTACTTCAAAATCTTGTCAAGGTATGTACTCATTGAGAACTTATCAAACGTCTTGATCTATCTCTATAGATCTTGATGCTCAATATGTAAGCAGCATCACTGAGGTCTTTCTTTGAAAAACTCCTTTCAAACATTCCTTTATGCTTTGCAGAATAATTCTACATTATCTCCGATCAACCATATGTCATTCACATATATTTATCAGAAATGCTGTAGTGCTCCCACTCACTTTCTTGTAAATACAGGCTTCACCGCAAGTCTGTATAAAACTATATGCTTTGGTCAACTTATCAAAGCGTATATTCCAACTCCGAGATGCTTGCACCAGTCTATAGATGGATCGCTGGAGCTTGCATATTTTGTTAGCACCTTTAGGATTGACAAAACCTTCTGGTTGCATCATATACAACTCTTCTTTAATAAATCCATTAAGGAATGCAGTTTTGTTTATCCATTTGCCAGATTTCATAAAATGCAGCAATTGCTAACATGATTTGGACAGACTTAAGCATAGATACGAGTGAGAAACTCTCATCGTAGTCAACACCTTGAACTTGTCGAAAAACTTTTGCGACAATTCTAGCTTTGTAGATAGTAACACTACTATCACCGTCCGTCTTCCTCTTGAAGATCCATTTATTTTTTCTGGCTTGCTGATCATCGGGCAAGTCAACCAAAGTCTGCACTTTGTTCTCATACATGGATCCCATCTCAGATTTTATGGCCTCAAGCCATTTCATGGAATCTGGGCTCATCATCGCTTCCTCATAGTTCATAGGCTCATCATGGTCAAGTAACATGACCTCTAGAACATGATTACCTTACCACTCTGGTGCGGATGTCACTCTGGTTTTCCTACAAGGTTCGGTAGTAACTTGATCTGAAGTTTACATGATCATCATCATTAGCTTCCTCACTAATTGGTGTAGTAGTCACAGGAACAGATTTCTGTGATGAACTACTTTCCAATAAGGGAGCAGGTACAGTTACCTCATCAAGTTCTACTTTCCTCCCACTCACTTCTTTCGAGAGAAACTCCTTCTCTAGAAAGGATCCATTCTCAGCAATGAATATCTTGCCTTCGGATCTGTGATAGAAGGTGTACCCAACATTTTCTATTGGGTATCCTATGAAGATGCACTACTCCGATTTGGGTTTGAGCTTATCAGGTTGAAACTTTTTCACATAAGCATTGCAACCTCAAACTTTAAGAAACGACAGCTTAGGTTTCTTGCCAAACCATAGTTCATACAGTGTCGTCTCAACGGATTTAGATGGTGCCCTATTTAATGTGAATGTAGCTGTCTCTAATGCACAACCCCAAAACGATAGTGGTAAATCGGTAAGAGACATCATAGATTGCACCATATCTAATAAAGTACGGTTACGATGTTCGGACACACCATTACACTGTAATGGTGTTCCAGGCGGCGTGAGTAGTGAAACTTTTTCACATTGTTTTAACTGAAGGCTAATCTCGTAACTCAAATATTTTACTTCTGCGATCATATCGTAGATACTTTATTTTTGTTACGATGATTCTCCACTTCACTCTGAAATTCTTTGAACTTTTCAAATGTTTCAGATTTGTGTTTCATCAAGTAGATATACTCATATCTGCTCAAATCATCTGTGAAGATCAGAAAATAATGATACCTGCCGCGAGCCTCAATATTCGTCGGACCACATACATCAGTATGTATGATTTCCAACAAATCCGTTGCTCGGTCCATTGTTCCGGAGAACGGAGTCTTAGTCATCTTGCCCATGAGGCATGGTTTGCAAGCATCAACTGATTCATAATCAAGTGATTCCAAAAGCCCATCAGCATGGATTTTCTTCATGCGCTTTACACCAATATAACCTAACCGGCAGTGCCACAAATAAGTTGCACTATCATTATTAACTTTGCATCTTTTGGCTTCAATATTATAAAAATGTGTATCACCACGATCGAGATCCAACAAACCATTTTCATTGGGTGTATGACCATAGAAGGTTTTATTCATGTAAATAGAACAACAATTATTCTCTAACTTACATGAATAACCGTATTGCAATAAACATGATCAAATCATATTCATGCTCAACGCAAACACCAAATAACACTTATTTAGGTTCAACACTAATCCTGAAAGTATAGGGAGTGTGCGATGATGATCATATCAATCCTAGAACTACTTCCAACACACATCGTCACTTCACCCTTAACTAGTCTCTGTTCATTCTGCAACTCCCATTTCGAGTTACTACTCTTAGCAACTGAACCAGTATCAAATACCGAGGGGTTGCTACGAACACTAGTAATATACACATCAATAATCTGTTGGGGAACGTAGTAATTTCAAAAAATTTCCTACGCACACGCAAGATCATGGTGATGCATAGCAACGAGAGGGGGAGAGTGTGATCTACGTACTCTTGTAGATCGACAACGGAAGCGTTAACTTGGTTGATGTAGTCGTACGTCTCCACGGCCCGACCGATCAAGCACCGAAACTACGACACCTCCGAGTTCTAGCACACGTTCAGCTCGATGACGACCCCCGGACTCTGATCCAGCAAAGTGTCGGGGAAGAGTTCCGTCAGCACGACGGCGTGGTGACGATCTTGATGTTCTACCGTCGTAGGGCTTCGCCTAAGCACCGCTACAATATTATCGAGGACTATGGTGGAAGGGGGCACCGCACACGGCTAAGGATATGATCACGTGGATCAACTTGTGTCTCTAGGGGGTGCCCCTGCCTCCGTATATAAAGGCTCAAAGGGGGGGGGGGCTGGCCGGCCAAGAGGAGGCGCGCCAGGAGGAGTCCTACTCCCTCCGGGAGTAGGACTCCCCCCTTTCCTAGTTGGAATAGGATTCGCGGAGGGGGGAAAAGAGGAGAGAGAGGAGGAAGGGGGGCCGGCCCCTTCTCCTTGTCCTATTCGGACCAAGGGGGGAGGGGCGCGCGGCCATCTATGGCCACCTCTCCTCTCTTCCACTAAGGCCCACTAAGGCCCATATACCTCCCGGGGTGTTCCGGTAACCTCGGTAATCCGGTAAAATCCCGATTTCACCCGGAACACTTCCGATATCCAAACATAGGCTTCCAATATATCAATCTTTATGTCTCGACCATTTCGAGACTCCTCGTCATGTCCGTGATCACATCCAAGACTCCGAACAATCTTCGGTACATCAAAATGCATAAACTCATAATATAACTGTCATCGTAACCTTAAGCGTGCGGACCCTACGGGTTCGAGAACAATGTAGACATGACCGAGACACGTCTCCGGTCAATAACCAATAGCGGGACCTGGATGCCCATATTGGTTCCTACATATTCTACGAAGATCTTTATCGGTCAGACCGCATAACAACATACGTTGTTCCCTTTGTCATCGGTATGTTACTTGCCCGAGATTCGATCGTCGGTATCCTATACCTAGTTCAATCTCGTTACCGGCAAGTCTCTTTACTCGTTCTGAATACATCATCCCACAACTAACTCATTAGTTGCAATGCTTGCAAGGCTTAAGTGATGTGCATTACCGAGAGGGCCCAGAGATACCTCTCCGACAATCGGAGTGACAAATCCTAATCTCGAAATACGCCAACCCAACATGTACCTTTGGAGACACCTGTAGAGCACCTTTATAATCACCCAGTTACGTTGTGACGTTTGGTAGCACACAAAGTGTTCCTCTGGCAAACGGGAGTTTGCATAATCTCATAGTCATAGGAACATGTATAAGTCATGAAGAAAGCAATAGCAACATACTAAACGATCGGGTGCTAAGCTAATGGAATGGGTCATGTCAATCAGATCATTCAACTAATGATGTGATCCCGTTAATCAAATAACAACTCTTTGTCCATGGTTAGGAAACATAACCATCTTTGATTAACGAGCTAGTCAAGTAGAGGCATACCAGTGACACTCTGTTTGTTTATGTATTCACACATGTATTATGTTTCCGGTTAATACAATTCTAGCATGAATAATAAACTTTTATCATGATATAAGGAAATAAATAATAACTTTATTATTGCCTCTAGGGCATATTTCCTTCAGTCTCCCACTTGCACTAGAGTCAATAATCTAGATTACACAGTAATGATTCTAACACCCATGGAGCCTTGGTGCTGATCATGTTTTGCTCGTGGAAGAGGCTTAGTCAACGGGTCTGCAACATTCAGATCCGTATGTATCTTGCAAATCTCTATGTCTCCCACCTGGACTAGATCCCGGATGGAATTGAAGCGTCTTTTGATGTGCTTGGTTCTTTTGTGAAATTTGGATTCCTTCGCCAAGGCAATTGCACCAGTATTGTCACAAAATATTTTCATTGGACCCGATGCACTAGGTATGACACCTAGATCGGATATGAACTCCTTCACCCAGACTCCTTCATTCGCTGCTTTCGAAGCAGCTATGTATTCCGCTTCACACGTAGATCCTGCCATGACGCTCTGTTTAGAACTGCACCAACTTATAGCTCCACCGTTTAATGTAAACACGTATCCGATTTGCGATTTAGAATCGTCCGGATCAGTGTCAAAGCTTGCATCAACGTAACCGTTTACGATGAGCTCTTTGTCACCTCCATATACGAGAAACATATCCTTAGTCCTTTTCAGGTACTTCAGGATGTTCTTGACCGCTGTCCAGTGATCCACTCCTGGATTACTTTGGTACCTCCCTGCTAGACTTATAGCAAGGCACACATCAGGTCTGGTACACAGCATTGCATACATGATAGAGCCTATGGCTGAAGCATAGGGAACATCTTTCATTTTCTCTCTATCTTCTGCAGTGGTCGGGCATTGAGTCTGACTCAACTTCACACCTTGTAACACAGGCAAGAACCCTTTCTTTGCTTGATCCATTTTGAACTTCTTCAAAATCTTGTCAAGGTATGTGCTTTGTGAAAGTCCAATTAAACGTCTTGATCTATCTCTATAGATCTTTATGCCTAATATGTAAGCAGCTTCACCGAGGTCTTTCATTGAAAAACTCTTATTCAAGTATCCCTTTATGCTATCCAGAAATTCTATATCATTTCCAATCAGTAATATGTCATCCACATATAATATCAGAAATGCTACAGAGCTCCCACTCACTTTCTTGTAAATACAGGCTTCTCCAAAAGTCTGTATAAAACCAAATGCTTTGATCACACTATCAAAGCGTTTATTCCAACTCCGAGAGGCTTGCACCAGTCCATAAATGGATCGCTGGAGCTTGCACACTTTGTTAGCTCCCTTTGGATCGACAAAACCTTCCGGTTGCATCATATACAACCCTTCTTCCAGAAATCCATTCAGGAATGCAGTTTTGACATCCATCTGCCAAATTTCATAATCATAAAATGTGGCAATTGCTAACATGATTCGGACAGACTTAAGCATCGCTACGGGTGAGAAGGTCTCATCGTAGTCAACCCCTTGAACTTGTCGAAACCCTTTTGCGACAAGTTGAGCTTTGTAGACAGTAATATTACCGTCGGCGTCAGTCTTCTTCTTGAAGATCCATTTATTCTCAATTGCTTGCCGGTCATTGGGCAAGTCAACCAAAGTCCATACTTTGTTCTCATACATGGATCCCATGTCAGATTTCATGGCTTCAAGCCATTTTGCGGAATCTGGGCTCACCATCGCTTCTTCATTGTTCGTAGGTTCATCATGATCTAGTAGCATGACTTCCAGAACAGGATTACCGTACCACTCTAGTGCGGATCTCACTCTGGTTGATCTTTATCATTAGCTTCCTCACTAATTGGTGTAGGTGTCTCAGAAATAGGTTTCTGTGATGTACTACTTTCCAACAAGGGAGCAGGTACAGTTACCTCGTCAAGTTTTACTTTCCTCCCACTCACTTCTTTCGAGAGAAACTCCTTCTCCAAAAAGTTTCCGAACTTAGCAACAAAAGTCTTGCCTTCGGATCTGTGGTAGAAGGTGTATCCAATAGTCTCCTTTGGATATCCTATGAAGACACATTTCTCCGATTTGGGTTCGAGCTTACCAGGTTGAAGCTTTTTCACATAAGCATCGCAGCCCCAAACTTTCAAAAACGACAACTTTGGTTTCTTGCCAAACCATAGTTCATAAGGCGTCGTTTCAACGGATTTTGATGGTGCCCTATTTAACGTGAATGCGGCCGTCTCCAAAGCATAACCCCAAAACGATAGCGGTAAATCAGTAAGAGACATCATAGATCGCACCATATCTAGTAAAGTACGATTATGACGTTCGGACACACCATTACGCTGTGGTGTTCCGGGTGGCGTGAGTTGCGAAACTATTCTGCATTGTTTCAAATGTACACCAAACTCGTAACTCAAATATTCTCCTCCACGATCAGATCATAGAAACTTTATTTTCTTGTTACGATGATTTTCAACTTCACTCTGAAATTCTTTGAACTTTTCAAACGTTTCAAACTTATGTTTCATTAAGTAGATATACCCATATCTGCTTAAGTCATCTGTGAAGGTGAGAAAATAACGATATCCGCCACAAGCCTCAATATTCATCGGACCACATACATCTGTATGTATAATTTCCAACAAATCTGTTGCTCTCTCCATAGTTCCGGAGAACGGCGTTTTAGTCATCTTGCCCATGAGGCATGGTTCACAAGTACCAAGTGATTCATAATCAAGTGGTTCCAAAAGTCCATCAATATGGAGTTTCTTCATGCGCTTTACACCGATATGACCTAAACGGCAGTGCCACAAATAAGTTGCACTATCATTATCAACTCTGCATCTTTTGGCTTCAACATTATGAATATGTGTGTCACCACTATCGAGATTCAATAAGAATAGACCATTCTTCAAGGGTGCATGACCATAAAAGATATTACTCATATAAATAGAACAACCATTATTCTCTGATTTAAATGAATAACCGTCTCGCATCAAACAAGATCCAGATATAATGTTCATGCTTAACGCTGGCACCAAATAACAATTATTTAGGTCTAATATTAATCCCGAAGGTAGATGTAGAGGTAGCACGCCAACTGCGATCACATCGACTTTGGAACCATTTCCAACGCGCATCGTCACCTTGTCCTTAGCCAATCTTCGCTTAATCCGTAGTCCGTGTTTCGAGTTGCAAATATTAGCAACAGAACCAGTATCAAATACCCAGGTGCTACTGCGAGCATTAGTAAGGTACACATCAATAACATGTATATCACATAAACCTTTGTTCACCTTGCCATCCTTCTTATCCGCCAAATACTTGGGGCAGTTCCGCTTCCAGTGACCAGTCTGCTTGCAGTAGAAGCACTCAGTTTCAGGCTTCGGTCCAGACTTGGGTTTCTTCTCTCGAGCAGCAACTTGCTTGCCGTTCTTCTTGAAGTTCCCCTTCTTCTTCCCTTTGCCCTTTTTCTTGAAACTAGTGGTCTTGTTTACCATCAACACTTGATGCTCCTTCTTGATTTCTACCTCCGCAGCTTTCAGCATTGCGAAGAGCTCGAGAATAGTCTTATTCATCCCTTGCATATTATAGTTCATCACGAAGCTCTTGTAGCTTGGTGGAAGTGATTGGAGAATTCTGTCAATGACGCTATCATCCGGAAGATTAACTCCCAGTTGAATCAAGTGATTACAATACCCATACATCTTGAGTATATGCTCACTGACAGAACTGTTCTCCTCCATCTTGCAGCTATAGAACTTATTGGAGACTTCATGTCTCTCAATCCGGGCATTTGCTTGAAATATTAACTTCAACTCCTGGAACATCTCATATGCCCCATGACGTTCAAAACGTCGTTGAAGTCTCGGTTCTAAGCCGTAAAGCATGGCACATTGAACTATCGAGTAGTCATCAGCTTTGCTCTGCCAGACGTTCATAACATCTGGTGTTGCTCCAGCAGCAGGCCTGGCACCCAGCGGTGCTTCCAGGACGTAATTCTTCTGTGCAACAATGAGGATAATCCTCAAGTTACGGACCCAGTCCGTGTAATTGCTACCATCATCTTTCAACTTTGCTTTCTCAAGGAACGCATTAAAATTCAACGGAACAACAACACGAGCCATTTATCTACAATCATACATAAACAAGCAAGATACTATCAGGCACTAAGTTCATGATAAATTTAGGTTCAATTAATCATATTACTTAAAGAACTCCCACTTAGATAGACATCCCTCTAATCCTCTAAGTGATTACGTGATCCAATTCAACTAAACCATGTCCGATCATCACGTGAGATGGAGTAGTTTCATTGGTGAACATCACTATGTTGATCATATCTACTATATGATTCACGCTCGACCTTTCGGTCTCCGTGTTCTGAGGCCATATCGGTATATGCTTGGCTCGTCAAGTATAACCTGAGTATTCCGTGTGTGCAACTGTTTTGCACCCGTTGTATTTGAACGTAGAGCCTATCACACCCGATCATCACGTGGTGTCTCAGCACGAAGAACTTTCGCAACGGTGCATACTCAGGGAGAACACTTCTTGATAATTAGTGAGAGATCATCTTATAATGCTACCGTCAATCAAAGAAAGATAAGATGCATAAAAGATAAACATCACATGCAATCAATATAAGTGATATGATATGGCCATCATCATCTTGTGCTTGTGATCTCCATATCCGAAGCACCGTCATGATCACCATCGTCAGCGGCGCGACACCTTGATCTCCATTGTAGCATCGTTGTCGTTTCGCCAATCTTATGCTTCCACGACTATCGCTACCGCTTAGTGATAAAGTAAAGCATTACAGCGCGATTGCATTGCATACAATAAAGCGACAACCATATGACTCCTGCCAGTTGCCGATAACTCGGTTACAAAACATGATCATCTCATACAATAAAATTTAGCATCATGTCTTGACCATATCACATCACAACATGCCCTGCAAAAACAAGTTAGACGTCCTCTACTTTGTTGTTGCATGTTTTACGTGGCTGCTACGGGCTTAAGCAAGAACCAATCTTACCTACGCATCAAAACCACAAGTTTGTGAAGTTGGTGCTGTTTTAACCTTCACAAGGACCGGGCGTAGCCACACTCGGTTCAACTAAAGTTGGAGAAACTGTCACCCGCAAGCCACCTGTGTGCAAAGCACGTCGGGAGAACCGGTCTCGCGTAAGCGTACACGTAATGTCGGTCCGGGCCGCTTCGTACAACAATACCGCCGAACCAAAGTATGACATGCTGGTAAGCAGTATGACTTATATCGCCCACAACTCACTTGTGTTCTATTCGTGCATATAACATCAACATATAAAACCTAGGCTCGGATGCCACTGTTGGGGAACGTAGTAATTTCAAAAAAATTCCTACGCACACGCAAGATCATGGTGATGCATAGCAACGAGAGGGGGAGAGTGTGATCTACGTACCCTTGTAGATCGACAACGGAAGCGTTAACTTGGTTGATGTAGCCGTACGTCTCCACGGCCCAACTGATCACGCACCGAAACTACGGCACCTCCGAGTTCTAGCACATGTTCAGCTCGATGACGATCCCCGGACTCCGATCCAGCAAAGTGTCGGGGAAGAGTTCCGTCAGCACGACGGCGGGTGACGATCTTGATGTTCTGCCATCGCAGGGCTTCGCCTAAGCACCGCTACAATATTATCGAGGACTATGGTGCAAGGGGGCACCGCACACGGCTAAGGATATGATCACGTGGATCAACTTGTGTCTCTAGGGGGTGCCCCTACCTCCGTATATAAAGGCTCAAAGGGGGGGGGCTGGCCGGCCAGGAGGAGGCGCGCCAGGAGGAGTCCTACTCCCTCCGGGAGTAGGACTCCCCCCTTTCCTAGTTGGAATAGGATTCGCGGAGGGGGGAAAAGAGGAGAGAGAGGAGGAAGGGGGGCCGGCCCCCTCTCCTTGTCCTATTCGGACCAAGGGGGGGGGAGGGGCGCACGGCCTATCTATGGCCACCTCCCCTCTCTTCCACTAAGGCCCACTAAGGCCCATATACCTCCCGGGGGGTTCCGGTAACCTCCCGGTACTCCGGTAAAATCCCGATTTCACCCGAAACACTTCCGATATCCAAACATAGGCTTCCAATATATCAATCTTTATGTCTCGACCATTTCGAGACTCCTCTTCATGTCCCTGATCACATCCGGGACTCCGAACAACCTTCGGTACATCAAAATGCATAAACTCATAATATAACTGTCATCGTAACCTTAAGCGTGCGGACCCTACGGGTTCGAGAACAATGTAGACATGACCGAGACACGTCTCCGGTCAATAACCAATAGCGGAACCTGGATGCCCATATTGGTTCCTACATATTCTACGAAGATCTTTTATCGGTCAGACCGCATAACAACATACGTTGTTCCCTTTGTCATCGGTATGTTACTTGCCCGAGATTCGATCGTCGGTATCCTATACCTAGTTCAATCTCGTTACCGGCAAGTCTCTCTACTCGTTCTGTAATACATCATCCCACAACTAACTCATTAGTTGCAATGCTTGCAAGGCTTAAGTGATGTGCATTACCGAGAGGGCCCAGAGATACCTCTCCGACAATCGGAGTGACAAATCCTAATCTCGAAATACGCCAACCCAACATGTACCTTTGGAGACACCTGTAGAGCACCTTTATAATCACCCAGTTACGTTGTGACGTTTGGTAGCACACAAAGTGTTCCTCTGGCAAACGGGAGTTGCATAATCTCATAGTCATAGGAACATGTATAAGTCATGAAGAAAGCAATAGCAACATACTAAACGATCGGGTGCTAAGCTAATGGAATGGGTCATGTAAATCAGATCATTCAACTAATGATGTGATCCCGTTAATCAAATAACAACTCTTTGTCCATGGTTAGGAAACATAACCATCTTTGATTAACGAGCTAGTCAAGTAGAGGCATACCAGTGACACTCTGTTTGTTTATGTATTCACACATGTATTATGTTTCCGGTTAATACAATTCTAGCATGAATAATAAACTTTTATCATGATATAAGGAAATAAATAATAACTTTATTATTGCCTCTAGGGCATATTTCCTTCATAATCTGTATATCAAATATACCTTTGTTCACTTTGCCATCCTTCTTATCCGCCAATTACTTGGGGTAGTTCCGCTTCCAGTGACCAGTCCCTTTGCAGTAGAAGCACTCAGTTTCAGGCTTAGGTCCAGACTTGGGTTTTTTCACTTGAGCAACAACTTGCTTGCTGTTCTTCTTGAAGTTCCCCTTTCTTCCCTTTGTCCCTTTACTTGAAACTAGTGATTTTGTTTACCATCAACACTTGATGCTTTTCTTGATTTCTACCTTCGTCGATTTCAGCATCACGAAGAGCTTGGGAATTGTTTCCGTTATCCCTTGCATATTATAGTTCATCACGAAGTTCTACTAACTTGGTGATGGTGACTAGAGAATTCTTTCAATCACTATTTTATCTGGAAGATTAACTCCCAGTTGATTCAAGCGATTGTAGTACACAGACAATCTGAGCACATGCTCACTCCTTGAGCTATTCTCCTCCATCTTTTAGCTATAGAATTTGTTGGAGACTTCATATCTCTCAACTCGGGTATTTGCTTGAAATATTAACTTCAACTCCTGGAACATCTCATATGTTCCATGACGTTCAAAACGTCTTTGAAGTCCCGATTCTAAGCCGTTAAGCATGGTGCACTAACCTATCAAGTAGTCATCATATTGAGCTAGCCAAACGTTCCGAACGTCTGCATCTGCTCCTGCAATAGGTCTGTCACCTAGCGGTGCATCAAGGACATAATTCTTTTGTGCAACAATGAGGATAATCCTCAGATCACGGATCCAGTCCGCATCATTGCTACTAACATTTTTCAACTTAATTTTCTCTAGGAACATAACAAAATTAAATGGGGAGCAATATCGCGAGCTATTGATCTACAACATAGATATGCTAATATTACCAGGACTAAGTTCATGATAAATTAAAGTTCAATTAATCATATTACTTAAGAACTCCCACTTAGACAAACATCCCTCTAATTTTCTAAGTGATCACGTGATCCATATCAACTAAACCATGTCCGATCATCACGTGAGATGGAGTAGTTTCAATGGTGAACATCACTATGTTGATCATATCTACTATATGATTCACGCTCGACCTTTCGGTCTCCGTGTTCCGAGGCCATATCTGTTATATGCTAGGCTCGTCAAGTTTAACCTGAGTATTCCGCGTGTGCAACTATTTTGCACCCGATGTATTTGAACGTAGAGCCTATCACACCCGATCATCATGTGGTGTCTCAGCACGAAGAACTTTCGCAACGGTGCATACTCAGGGAGAACACTTATACCTTGATAATTTAGTGAGAGATTATCTTATAAAGCTACCACCGAACTAAGCAAAATAAGATGTATAAAAGATAAACATCACATGCAATCATAATATGTGACATGATATGGCCATCATCGTCTTGTGCCTTTGATCTCCATCTCCAAAGCATCGTCATGATCTCCATCGTCACCGGCATGACACCATGATCTCCATCATCTTGATCTATATCAATGTGTCGTCACATGGTTGTCTCGCCAACAATTGCTCTTACAACTATTGCTATCGCATAGCGATAAAGTAAAGCAATTATTTGGCACTTGCATCTTATGCAATAGAGAGATAACCATAAGGCTTTTGCCGGTTGCCTATAACTTCAACAAAACATGATCATCTCATACAACAACTTATATCTCATCAAGTCTTGACCATATCACATCACAACATGCCCTGCAAAAACAAGTTAGACGTCCTCTACTTTGTTGTTGCAAGTTTTACGTGGCTGCTACGGGCTGAGCAAGAACCGTTCTTACCTACACATCAAAACCACAACGATAGTTTGTCAAGTTGGTGCTGTTTTAACCTTCGCAAGGACCGGGCGTAGCCACACTCGGTTCAACTAAAGTTGGAGAAACTGACACCCGCCAGCCACCTATGTGCAAAACACGTCGGTAGAACCAGTCTCGAGTAAGCTTACGCGTAATGTCGGTCCGGGCCGCTTCATCCAACAATACCGCCGAACCAAAGTGTGACATGCTGGTAAGCAGTATGACTTATATCGCCCACAACTCACTTGTGTTCTACTCGTGCATATTACATCAATGCATAAAACCTGGCTCGGATGCCACTGTTGGGGAACGTAGTAATTTCAAAAAATTTCCTACGCACACGCAAGATCATGGTGATGCATAGCAACGAGAGGAGAGAGTGTTGTCTACATACCCTCGTAGACCGAAAGCGGAAGCGTTAGCACAACGCGGTGGATGTAGTCGTACGTCTTCACGGCCCGACCGATCAAGCACCAAAACTACGGCACCTCCGAGTTCTAGCACACGTTCAGCTTGATGACGATCTCCAGACTCCGATCCAGCAGAATGTCGGGGAAGAGTTCCGTCAGCACGACGGTGTGGTGACGATCTTGATGTTCTACTGTCGCAGGGCTTCGCCTAAGCACCACTACAATATTATCGAGGACTATGGTGGAGGGGGGCACCGCACACGGCTAAGAGATCAATGATCAACTGTTGTGTCTCTGGGGTGCCCCCCTGCCCCAGTATATAAAGGATCAAGGGAGGGAGGCGGCCGGCCTAGGAGGAGGGCGCGCCACCGGGAGTAGGACTCCTCCTTCCCTTGTTGGAGTAGGAGAGAAGGAAAGGGGAGGAGAGGAACAAGGAAAAGTGGGCTGCACCCCTTGTCCAATTCGGACCAGAAGGGGGGCGCGCGCCTCCTTCCTTTTGGCCTCTCTCCTCTATTCACGTATGGCCCAATAAGGCCCATATACTCCCCGGCGAATTCCCCTAACTCTCCGGTACTCCGAAAAATACCCGAATCACTCGGAACCTTTCCGATGTCCGAATATAGTCGTCCAATATATCGATCTTTACGTCTCGACCATTTCGAGACTCCTCATCATGTCCCCGATATCATCCGGGACTCCGAACTCCTTCGGTACATCAAAACTCATAAACTCATAATATAACTGTCATCGAAACCTTAAGCGTGCGGACCCTACGGGTTTGAGAACTATGCAGACATGACCGAGACACGTCTCCAGTCAATAACCAATAGCGGAACCTAGATGTTTATATTGACTCCTACATATTCTACGAAGATCTTTATCGGTCAGACCACATAACAACATACGTTGTTCCCTTTGTCATCAGTATGTTACTTGCCCGAGATTCGATCGTCGGTGTCTCAATACCTAGTTCAATCTCGTTACCGGCAAGTCTCTTTTACTCATTCCGTAATACATCATCCTGCAACTAACTCATTAGTTGCAATGCTTGCAAGGCTTAAGTGATGTGCATTACCGAGAGGGCCCAGAGATACCTCTCCGACAATCGGAGTGAAAAAAAACCTAATCTCGAAATACGCCAACCCAACAAGTACCTTCGGAGACACCTGTAGAGCACCTTTATAATCACCCAGTTACGTTGTGACGTTTGGTGGCACACAAAGTGTTCCTCCGGTAAACGGGAGTTGCATAATCTCATAGTCATAGGAACATGTATAAGTCATGAAGAAAGCAATAGCAACAAACTAAACGATCAAGTGCTATGCTAACGGAATGGGTCAAGTCAATCACATCATTATCCTAATGATGTGATCCTGTTAATCAAATGACAACTCATGTCTATGGTTAGGAAACATAACCATCTTTGATCAACGAGCTAGTCAAGTAGAGGCATACTAGTGACACTCTGTTTGTCTATGTATTCACACATGTATTATGTTTCCGGTTAATACAATTCTAGCATGAATAATAAACATTTATCATGATATAAGAAAATAAATAATAACTTTATTATTGCCTCTAGGGCATATTTCCTTCAAACACACTGCAAAAATAAGATTACATTGAATAGATCTCCACGAGAGAGGGGGAGAACATTGTATTGAGATCCAAAAAGAGAGAAGAAGCTATCTAGCTACTAATTATGGACCCGTAGGTCTGAAGTAAACTACTCACACTTCATCGGAGAGGCTTGGATGATGATGTAGAAGCCCTCCGTGATCGATGCCCCTTCCGGCGGAGCTCCGGAACAGGCCCCAAGATGGGATCTCGTGGATACAGAAAGTTGCGGCGGTGGAATTAGGTTTTTGGCTCCGTCCCCGCTCGTTTGGGGGTACGTGGATATATATAGGAGGAAGAAGTACGTCGGTGGTGCAACAGGGGCCCACGAGGGTGGGGCGCGCGCCTGGGGGGGCAGGCGCGCCCCCGTACCTCGTGACCTCCTGTTAGTTGGCTTGACGTAGGGTCCAAGTCTCCTGAGTTGTATTCGGTGAGAAAATCACGTTCCCGAAGGTTTCATTCCGTTTGGACTCCGTTTGATATTCCTTTTCTTTGAAACCCTAAAACAGGTAAAAACAACAATTCTGGGCTGGGCCTCCGGTTAATAGGTTAGTCCCAAAAATAATATAAAAGTGGATAATAAAGCCAAATAATGTCCAAAACAGTAGATAATATAGCATGGAGCAATCAAAAATTATAGATATGTTGGAGACGTATCAGACACCATATGCATGATATGAGCAATATAACCCAGCCAAGTTAGAGCATGCACCTCGGTGGGGGGGGGATACAACTGGTCATCTCTATCTGAATCCTCCTTTGAGGAGCTATCTGTAACCAGCAAAAAATCTGCATCGACTAGTAGCACCGACTGCTCAGAAGACCTTGTTTTCACTCCAGGTTTTCCCATGACTGACTCAAATGGCTGATGCACAGGAAGAGTATATGAATGTATAAACATTGTTGACAAATGGAATACATTATGGAAAAAAATATGGCACGATACAATTCACATATACGATGACTGGCTAAACAGGATGGCATTGCATGATTCACGTATATGATGCCTGGCTAAAGAAGATGGCATTGCATAATTCCCATATACTCCCTCCATTCCTAAATATTTGTCTTTTTAGAGATTTCAAATGGACTACCACATACGGATGTATATAGACATATTTTAGAGTGTAGATTCACTCATTTTGTTCCGTATGTAGTCACTTGTTGAAATCTCTAAAAAGACAAATATTTAGGAATGGTGGGAGTATGATATAGAAACCAAACAAGTGGCATTCACACAAAGCAAATCTAAACTAAGCTGATGACATATAAGATGTATAATGTAAGCAATGCAAGGCGCCATATGCATGATATGACCAACATCAGCATGCCAGGTTAGAGCAAACACCTCAGGTGGTAAACAGGCATGGTCGGCTCCTTCTGAATCTCCATCTTAACAGTTATCTTCCTCTGTAATACAATCTGGAAATGCAGGAGGGGGGGGCACTTCGCCCACCATGGAGCGGCGTCTGCATGACATTATATTCGCACACAATGGTCTTCTCTTTTTCTCTACATGTTCAGTACGATTGTGTACAATATCTGACATGCATAATAAAAAAATAGTTAGATTTGTAAGGCCTAAGGGGTGCATGCAAAAATCAAGATTGATGGTAGCAAACGAGTGGATGGATCCAAAACTAATGATAGTAGGTAGATTATAGCTTCAGTTTAAAAAGATAGACAATGGATCATCTATTGTTTGTTGCCCACCCAACATGAACCACATAGAAGACCCCAGATGAACCAGATAGTAGACAGATACTATTTATTGCTGGCTCGATATGAGACCCATGGGCAATTCAAAACTCAAGATTGAACGATAAAGTAGCAGGTAATAATAACCTATGTATAACGTAAGCAAACACGAAAGACTGCGACCTCTCTTCCGGAACTGTGTAGTCCTCAGGTTCATCTGCTCAGTCGATGATGGTAATGCAGTTGGCGTGGCTGCCGGCAACAGGGAAGATGATCTGAGGCGGCGAAAGGAAGTCTGCATGGGGGGATCTCTGCTGCAGTGAACGCTTATGTCGATGGCGCACCTCAGGTGGGGTGGATGACGGCACGGCAGGAGCAGGACATAACACAGAGTTTTCTTTGACGCCTATCTGAAAATGAAGTAAATCTGTATGGGCTCCTTAGAATTGGAGGATTCTATAAACGCAGGCATAGGAAAAACACAGGAATAGGATAGGAATGCACGTGCAAAACAGAGCATTTGGAAATATAGGATTTCAGTCAACCTGGGTGTTTGGCTCACATGAATTGGAAAAACAGAGGAATGGAGAAAAAAAGTGATGCGACGAGTGTACAACCTCTTTGGCATAGCCTTGTGGACCTCAGCATCATTGGGTTGGACGTGGAGGATGGTGATGATGCTGGTGTGACTGTCGGAGGCGGGGAAGAAGATCAGAGGACTCTGGAAGCGGCGCCGAGGGTACTGCTCCGCTGTGATGGACGGTTCCGTCGTTGGAGCAGCTCCGCTAAGGTGTACGGCAACGAGGTTGAATCATGACAAGACAGACAACGTTAATCTGAAGTGGGACCCTAATATCATCTACAATAGATGATGTAAAATACATCACCAAAAAGTGCTAGATGTAAAACGCATCAGCCGCGCCACGGCCACTCCGACAGATGCTGTAAGTACTGTTCACTCTGAACTTAACTGAAGAAAATGAACTTCACAGTCGAAACTGAATTTTACTGTCGAAACTGATTGAACTGGTAACAGAGCATTGCAATAGATGTTTAGGGCGTTCGAGCACTAGTAGCATAGAAGCAGTGATCTAAATTAGCAGACGCTCGAGCAGGGAACGCACTAGCAGAGAGCAAGTCGTGCAGTAGCACCATGAGTGAGTGCTAAAGCGGCAACTCCTGTAGCTGCCGGAGGTCGTGCAGCAGCAGCAGCGCAAAGCAGCAGCACGAACGAAAGCAGGAGCAGTGCAGTAGCGCGACCGACAACAAGAACAGAGCCGCAGCACGAGCGAGAGCCGGAGCAGCTGCAGCTAGTGCCATTGTGGAAGTCGCCGCCGAGGAAGCAACGACATGGGGGAGAGACGCCGTGGATGATGTGGCCGGCGACGGCGCCGTCGATGGAGACATGCCATATCTGCTTGGTATCGAGCACTGGCAGCCCCGTGAGATCGAATAAAAGATAAAATGCAGTGGTGAGTGCAGAACCTCCTTGGTGCCGCCGAGTTGGCCTCGGCTTCATTGGAGGAATTGGTGAGGGTGTTGTGGTTCCGGTGGGGCAGGTCAAGATGGCGCTGTGGGGATTGAGGTGGCGCGATAGACGAGGCGAACATCGAGGCAGCTCCTTGGAGGTGGAGGACGGGGCGACTGATCCGGCGGGACGACGAGATCGACAACAGATCCTCATCCGGTGCAGTGGATGAGGGACGGCGAGCTGTTGCGGTGGACGACGTAGTCGGGGAAGAGTCTCCGGCTGGGCGGCGGTCAGGAGGCCGACGGAGGAGCGTGGGGTTTCGCGGGTTTTGGCGGCCTCGGTGTATGAATGGGGGGGTGAAGGGGGAGGGGGAGCCAAGCTTAGGGACACGCTTGTCCGAAATGTAGGGTAAGTTACCAGCGTACCCCCACCGGTTTTGACACCGCGACGTGGAGCTTCATTTCCGGCTGAGGGGTAGAAGGGGGATTTCGTGTGTCTGGGCTGCAGGAGCGATTTCGGATGAGGAGGGCGTTCTCGCCCGCGTCCAAATTTCAGGATAACAAGGCGCGGCGCGGGTTGAAGAAGCAGGAGTTTCAAAGCAGGTGAGACAAAAGATACTCGAGCTTGAAAATTTCGGGATAACAAGGTGCGGATTCCTTGTTCGGCAGAACAAACTTAACGTGTAAAAAAACAATTCATACAAGACACAAGAGAGTCATGTCCCCTTTTACTATATCGCTATAGATGCCATTGAAAAAACTACAAGAAAAATGTAAAAACAATCGGGAGAACAAGATTACCCTGCATAGTACCAAATCGATTCACACTTCCCTCAACAACACCAAAAAACAAATCAATTCCCACCAAAGAAATAGTAATGTCCCTTTTTATATGATTACAGATGCCATGATCTCGAATTTTAATTTTTGAATCCACGTTATGTTGAATTCGAATATATTGTTAGGTGACCTTGCGGTTTATAATTGATGTAGTCGTACATTTTGATCTTCCATCATATATGAACATTTTACTCCACCATGTGAACGTATATATTGTTGTCTACCATATGGACTAAATTTGAATCAATTTTCCTTATTTGAATACGATTGTTGTCAAGTTATACAATAATTTAAATATTATCTTGATAACAAAAAACATACATATAACAGTAATCATATTTCACTATGAACTACATGTACCATATGCTCTCCAATTCAAATATTTGTATCCATTTTATGTTGAATTCAAATCATAGTACATTATTGGTCTAGCTAGCGAGATGTTTGGGATAATCTAAACCCTGTTTTCATACGTATAATTTTTGGCTGAATTGAGACAAGTTTTGGTATAAGCCTCTTGCAAAACCGGAGATTCTCTCAACAAGCCTCGTGGTTCCGAGAGGGAATGTGTCACCTTTGTGTGCGAAACTATATACGCTGCCTCCCTCGTGATTTTATTTACAGAGGCAACATAGAACTATATGAGTGCCCTGTTAAATTTTGGAATTATTTCGGGTTCATTTGGCCTTTTTATACATTAATTGAGTTTCTGGACTTTTAATGTGCATAATCTAAATATGAATTTCATGCACATGCTCCGGTGCACCAAAGTGGGTTGAAAAATCACATGTGTGTCCTTGGTTGAATTTCTAGGTCCCATGGAAGAAATGAGAATGAAATTCAAACATCTGGCGTCATGACTCGGCCGAGAACATCGAGAAACTTTGATTTTAAATTCATGTAAACCCAAAACTCGCGTGGAAGTCATGAAACTTGGCATGGTGTCATGTCATGGCACTAACATGTTGTGGTAAAAAGTTGGGCCGTTTTGGAAGCTCGTGGTTCTAAGAGGGAACGTGCCACCTTTGAGTGTGAAATGATATACTCTGCCCGCCTTGAGTTTCTTAACAAAGGCAACATAGAACTACATTAGTGCCCTGTTAAATTTTGGAATTATTCCGGGTTCGTTTGTCGTTTTTATACATTAATTGAGTTTCTGGCCATTTAATGTGCATAAGTCAAATTTGAACTACAAGCACATGCTCTCGTGCACCAAAGTTGGTTGAAAAATCACATTTGTATCCTCGGGTGAATTTCTAGGTCCCATGCAAGAAATGAGAATAAAATTAAAACATCTGGGCATCGTGGCTCGGCCGAGAACATTGAGAAACTTGGTTTTAAAATTCTTGTAAATCCAAAACACGTCTGAAAATTATGAAACTTGGCATGGATGTCATGTCATGGTACTACCATGTTGTGGTAAAAAAAATTGGCTGAATAGGAACATATTTTGGTATAAGCTTCTTGCAAACCGAAGCTTCTCTCAAGAAGGCTCATGGTTCTGAGAGGGAACATGCCACCTTTGAGTGCGAAACGATATACGTTGTCCCCCTTGAGTTTATTTACAAAGGTAACATAGAACTACATGAGTGCCCTGTTAAATTTTGGAATTATTCCGGCTTCATTTGGCCTTATTTACACATTAATTGAGTTTTTGGTCATTTAATGTGCATAATTCAATTTTGAACTACAAACACATGCTCCCGTGCACCAAAGTTGGTTGAAAAATCACATTTGTGTCCTCGGGTGAATTTCTACTCCCTCCTTCCATCTATATATGTCCTAATGCGTTTTTCGAGGCTAACTTTGACAAAACGTTAGAGTAATAATATATGACGTGCAACTTACACAAAGCATACCTTCAAATTTGTATGTCAAAGGAGCTTCCAATAATATAATTTTCATAGTATACATCTCATGTGCTATTAATCTTGTCAATAGCCAAAGGCTGTCTTGAAAAACACATTAGGCCCTATATAGATGGAAGGAGGGAGTAGGTCCCATGCAAAAAATGAGAATAAAATTCAAACATCTGGGCATCGTGGCTCGGTCGAGAACATTGAGAAACTTGGTTTTAAAATCATGAAACTTGGCATGGTGTCATGTCATGGTAGTACCATGCCGTGGTAAAAAAATTGGCCGAATAGGAAGAAATTTTGGTATAAGCTTCTTGCAAATCAGAGCTTCTCTCAAGAAGGCTCGTGGTTCTGGGAGGGAACGTGCCAACTTTGTGTGCATAATTCAAATTTGAAATACAAGCACATGTTCCAGTGCACCAAAGTTGGTTGAAAAATCACATGTGTGTCCTCGGGAAAATTTCTAGGTTCCATGTAAGAAATGGGAATGAAATTCAAAATTATGGGCGTCGTGGCTGGGTTGAAAACATTGAGAAACTTAGTTTTTTAATTCCTGTAAATCCAAAACACGCATGAAAATAATGAAACTTGGCTTGGTGCCATGACATGGCACCAACATGTTGTGGTAAATTTGCAGTCCGATTTGCGAAGGCGCACACATTAACAATCAACAAAGTCATTTTGGAACAAGTGTTGTCACGTTACAATAGGAAACACAAGTATTATTGAAACATGGGCGTTCTACTTACTAGTACCAATTACGTGCCGCCACACGTCCCCATTTTTTATTAGCTAGGAGGCGCCGTGCAGGGTAGCTATTTGAGTACGAGAGGCGTGCGATCAGACCCCTGCGCGTGCTTATCGGGAGGAGAGCCCTTTGACCTCCATCTGCCGTCCACCTCTCTCCCAAGGTCTCCATTAATGGCGCCCGAGCCTCTGTTTAATGGCGTGGCTATGTCTCACTCGACTGAGATTTAAGAGAGAAAAAAGAAAATCTGAAAGCACGGATCTTGATGTAAGATCCGACGGACCTATATAGCATCTACTGCGACTTATAGCAAGACTGATGAATATATAAGGACGATTAAATTTTTTTTGATCAAAGAAGGGCTTGCCCCTTTCGATTTTCATTACTGAAAACCACCACAATTCACAAGAAGTTCGGCACAACTCCAGCCTAACATGAAGGACTAAAAGCTACCAGATTGAAATCGCAACATCCCAAGAGGCAAACAAAGGCCAAACATCCGCGCTAGAACCCAACATTTCACAACCGACGACACAATCCACATCCTAAACCGATTATTACATCAAAAGAAACCAGGAAACTGAAGGAAGCCCAGCAGCAACTAGAAGAACAGCAACGCCAGGGTCTCCACAACAAGAGTTTTCTTCATTCCAGCCTCACAACATTGATCTTCCACAGAAAGATAAGGATGATTAATTGTCTTACATAATTAGAAAGATAATTAAAAAAGCCACATGCGGCTACGCCCGAAATACACAAGGGCAAAAGAAGAAGGAAGACAAGGATCTGGCTCGCTGATCTCTACTTTCTTGATGCGTTGCTGCAGGCCGCGGGAACTAGTCTCCGTGGCGAGCGGCGATGAGCTCTTTCGTGTCCTCAAGACGCTGCTTGAGAACATCCACGGATTCCTCCACCAGCCTTTGGAGCTCATTGCGGAGCATGTCATTCTTGTCCATAAGTTTCTTGACGATGACACCGGTCCTCTTCAACAAGGCATTGGTCTCCTCCTGCTGGTCTGCACTTCGGATGATCTTCTCCCTCAGCAGGTCGCGCTCGGCTCGGAGCCTCTCATTTCCCTCCCTTAGTTGCCGGATGACGCCGGTAGCCTGTTCAAACGAGGCTTTCATATCATCCTGCAACCTCGCCCAGCCGGAAATCTGATCCATCTGGCTATGGACGATCACATGCATGCGCCTGTAACAGTCGTCGCCTGCCCGCGAGAAATTTTCCCAGGCCGCCGTGGCGTGGCGGGACATCTCTGCTGCATTCGTGGCGCGGTGGGACATCTTTGCTGCTTCCGCGGCACGGCCGGACCAGTCTGCTGCATCGACGGCGCGGCGGGACCTCCGTGCTGCTTCAGCGGCGCGGCAGGACCTCTGTGCTGCTACTTCCGCGCGACAGGACATGTCGGCTGCTCTTGCAGCGAGGCGGGACATCTCTCGTGCTTCCGCTTCCATGCTCGCCTCTCCCTGGTGGCAATCTCTCGACCCAGAATTCACGCTGGCCATGGCAGACGCAAGGGAAGGATGCTGAATGACTTGTTTGTTTTTGTGGATGAGGAGTTTAGGAGGAATGTGCAGTCATCTTGGCATACTAGTATTTATAACCGAGTACTAATACGCTCCTAAGTGGGAAACCGTTTAGGTTGTGATCAGTGTGAACAGGTTTGCAATTCAATATAGCATGATACTAATACGCTCCTAAGTGGGAAACCGTTTAGGTTGTGATCAGTGTGAACAGGTTTGCAATTCAATATAGCGTGGAGTAATTTGGAATGTGATGAGACGCAAGCTCAAAATTTATTGACGGTTCTAGTTTCGAAGTGCGACACTATTCCCGGATGGAGTACTTCTTTTTCTACTCCCTCCTTTCCGGTTTTATAGGGCTTATCTCAAAATTTTAGTTTTTCCATTTTATAAGGCTCAATTTGGTTGTTCCCCAACACATGTTCAGATTCCAAGGTGCATTAAATCATTGCATGCAAGTATTAAGAGAAAATTGACCAATGCATGTACTTTATGCATGCATGCATTGCAATTAATGCATTGATAAACATAATTTTTTGAGAAAAACAAGAGCATTAATTAGGTGCTTTTGCAAACTACAAAAAATATTCCACCACTCATCATCTTGGTTGGTGAGATTTTTGAATTAAGCCCTATAAACCGGAAAGGAGGGAGTACTGCTGTGTACGTGCAATAACTGACACCGTCGTATACATATCTTACGGTTAATGGGGCATTCGACAGGAATAGCCGCGTGGCGAGCTCTAGGCTAGTCTTTTTTTCAGACGCATTAAACCTATCTCTCAGGACTTCTCGCACGCACCATCGTGCCACCCACAAAAACTTGTACTCTGAGTTTAGTGGTACGTTATACAGGAAGAGAAGAGGTGCACGCACGCACTCGTCCTCTCACAGACGCGTCTGTTTTTTCTTGAAAAGGAGGATGATGACCCCCGACCTCTGCATCTGGGAGTCATACACGCATCTGTAGCTACGAATTGTAGTGTTCTCAACCATCCGATTGGCTCTATCATGGATGTACCTATATACTAAAACATGTCTAGATACATCTATATTTTGACAAATGGAAGGCATGTATTGTGGAACGGAGGGAGTGCTTGTCATCAAAATGGATAAAAAGGGACGTATCTCGAACTAAAATACGTCTACATACATCTCCTTTTATCCATTTTGATGACAAGTAGTACTTCTTACCCAAAGGAACTTTATATCCAACAGACACAAAATATCCGTTCGACTATTGGAAATTACTGATCTGATGTTGAAGTAATTGCTGCATCACCACCAAAACTCACCATTTCTTAAGCTATAGTAGACCAAGGTAATCCCTATATTAGCATATTACTAAGATAAACAGAAGGCACTGTAGAAACATTTAGGACGTGAGCTTGTCAATCTGAATGTGGAGGGACACAAGCTTAGTCCCGGCCAGCAGCTTGGGCAGAACTGTCAAGAAGGTCAGCTCCTACACGTCGACGTCGCTGGGATCCTTGCTGCTTGTCACCTCCATTTCCACCTTGACGGCGTCGGTCGTGCCTTTGGGCTCCCCCGGCGGGCCGTTCGCCCACAGCTTGGCCACGTAGTACGGCAGTGGGGACGCCCCCACTCTGATGCAGACGACTAGCACGGTGATAGGCGCGTTGATGTCGAGCACGCCACCGACTAAGAAAAACGTGCGGCGGTCCTCCTCCGCGAACAGCAAGAGCCGTGGCTCCGACAATGGCACTTGCAGCTGGAGCACCTTGCCGTACTGGATCATGTGCATGGGCATGGGATGCGCGGTGCTGATGTGGTGGTAGAGCGCCGGCGGCGGGCCTTCATAGCTGCAGACGGGCACGGGGCATTTGCAGGGCGCGAGGGACACACGCTCTGGTGATCGGCGAGCTTTTGGTAAGTGACGTAGAGCCCACAGCCTTTGTGCGGGCACTCCACCCTCACCGACGAAAGGACGGAGTCCACTGCCGTGTTCCGCACGTTGAAGCCACCGCCGCGCTCGCACTTCTGGCACTGCCGCTGGTTCCCGGGGCGCTCGATGCGGCAGTCCGTGCAGGCCAGGTGCCCTCCCTTGCACTGCAGAAATCAATCGAACAACACATCAATCAAGAAACCTGCACCTTGCTCAATCAGCCAAACGGACGAGGTGTATTCGAACCTCATACACTGGAGGCGTCAAGGGGCGGAGGCACAAGGGGCAGTGGAGCACGGTGAGGTCCATCGAGACCTTAGAGAGCTCCATCGTCGGGTCCTGTTCGGTCTGCATGATCTCGCCCTCCTCGTGCACAACCATCTCTCGACTTGGGCCGGGGTATTACAAAGCTTTACCGTCACATATTTTATACTACTTCAAGGTGCATTAAATCAACACATGCAAGTATCAAAAGGAGAGTCACGGCATGCATGCATGCGCTGTAATTAATGCATCGGTAAATGCAAATTATTGAAATATATTGTGTGCAGTGCTTTGATGTGTCACGTCAACTCATACATCAACGAGAAATTTGATTATCCTCTCCATCGCGGACTTAACTGCACCTGCCTTTGGCTGTATGATAGGTTGGCCACACACCTGTCGGGCCCACCTATCATACACGCAAAGGCAGGAGCGTCCCTCCCTCGCCCATGAGCGTGGTGGCTGACAAGACTAGGAGAAGCTTTCGCTACACGCTCTCCCTCCCGCACGCGGTGGACATGCAGCAGTTCAACCGGTGTCAGATGGCCAGAAGCGTACTGTAGTACTCCTCCAGTGCAGTAGTACTCCATCATTGTTCGACTTCCCGAAGAGGCGAAGAGCCAAGCACAGCCCGGACGCTCGTGTGGCAGTTTCATGTGTAGAGTAGTCTAGGATAGTGTGTACCGTGCCTGTAAGCTTAAAATCGTTGGGGTCGGCTCCACGCTATGTGGCCGTCTCGAAGTTTAAAAAAATTAAAATAGTCTTCTAGCCCTACCTGACACCCTGGTGATTGTAGTTTGCACGCTCATCTGGTCAAGACAGGAATATATATTTTAATTTGTTTTTTTCGAAAAGGGGGGACTCCCCGGTCTCTGCATCAGAACGATGCATACGGCCACATATATTTTAATTTGTGGTGGGTAAGTGTTAGAGGTTGCAACAAATATATTGTACACCGCGGGTCTTTCAGCCAAGTTTAGAGGCAAGCATGTGGGGTCAGTGCTATGATGTGTCGTGTCAACTCGTACAACGGGGAGAAGCTTGATTTTACTACACGCCTTCTCCCTCACCCATGCGTGCGGTTGCTCACAAACTAGGACAGGCTTTTGCTTATTAGTACTTCTACAACAAGCTATCCGTCCCGCTCGCGGTGGACAGACATGCAGGAGTGGATTCGACACTGTAGAAGTAGTAGTAGTAACATCATTGTTCGTCTTCTCGAAGAGGCGAAGAGCCAAGCGCAAACTGAACATTGCAGTTGCGAACATTGGAGCACGCATATAGCCAGGCTCTTGTATGAGACAAAATTGATAAGTGAGCCCACTATTGTACTAGTACGTATAACTACTTGCTAGAGATTTCAACAAGTGACTAGACTACACCGAGACGGAGTACATATGGAGCAAAATGAGTGAATCTACACCATAAATAAATACATACTAGTTCTATCATTTTCCTTTCCGAGGTGCACAATATTGAGTATACTGGCTAGTCTCTTTTTGACACGCATTTACGTTTTTTTACATAGTACAGACGCAAGTGCTCATATACACGCGCATACACTCACCCCTATGAACGCACACATGCACGGCACTATCATCTTGAAATTTACGAAGTCACCATAGGCACCTCGTCGTCGACGAGTCCATAGGTGCTTGAATGCCAAGGAGGGAGAGGGTAGCGGTTCCCGAGACGTTGAATGGTCAATGATGCATCCTCAATTACAGGCAGAAGGAATTAATTGGAGAAGCAGAATAGATCCAGCACGATGTGAATGCAACAGAGTTTGGACTCTCATATAATAAAGGCGCCCCACCACTCCAATCCATCCACTCCCAAGTCTCTGCGCAACACTGCTCACTCCAATCCAAGACCAAGTGACCAGAAGCCACAAGCACCTATGGGGGCAATGGACGCGAGCGGCAGTCGGCTGTGCCAAATCATCCAAGGCGCCGGCCTGCGGCCCCGCACCGCACAGCGTTTCTAGATGGTGCTGGCGACCGCAGGCATCGTAGCCCTCGCTAACGCCGGCTTCGCCTCTCGCATGGACGACCTTGCCGTACTGCTCCAGCCCGCGCGCCCAGGCTCCTCATTGCCTGCCACCCTCATTGGCCTCCATGGTAATGAACTCTTTCAAGCCCTGGTGGCCCTGCAGGTGCCGAAGGTCGTGACGAAGAATGTGCACCTCGAGGCCGTGCTCGCCGCACAGCGCCTCGCCATGCAAGAAACCGTCGACCTGCACATCCACGTCTACGAGGAAATCGTCTACATAGGCCACTACAAGGCAAGCGAGGACAGAAAGACGTTGGCCTTCTTCCAGCGGCTGGAATCTTTGGACGCCATTGTTCAGAAGCACGTCGACCTGGCCATGAAAGTCGCTGCTACTTAGGCGTCGTTCGGTGGGCCGGCGCCCTGAGTCGAGGAGGTGGACATCGTCGATGGATGCATCTCTTCTTCTTGCCTCCTGTAACCAGCACTGCATCGCCTCGTGTCCTTAATGTTTTATTACTATAGTACTCCCTCTGTTCCCAAAGATAAGTCTTTCTAAAGATTCGAGCAAGTGACTACTACATACAGAGCAAAATGAGTGAATCTACACTCTAAACTATGTCTACATACATCTGTATGTTGTATTCCATTTGAAATAGTATCTAAAAGGCTTATATTTATGAACGGAGGGAGTATATGGCATTTTTATTCCAGTCGTAACGTTTTCACTGTGAGGTGGGGCCACAGTTGAGCAAACCCACCCCGCCCACCGGGCGTCGGCCGAGTTTAGAATTAGAAGAGAGAAACGAGGGAGGAGAGCCAGCTGTAGCACGGACGCTGTTGTCAGATGGGACTCGTGTTTATAGAATAGGAGTACTGAGCACTCGTGCCTCTTTTTTTGAGGGAAAAATTAGTCGTATGTCTAGTACCACTAGTTGGGTGCGTGCGACCTATAGCTGTCATCACTTTAGGTCTCCTTTTCGAACCGCGGCTATGCTTCACAATACATATTATTTCACACATTTATCCTCCTATATGTACTCCTAGGCTATTTCCACGTGTTCCCATTCGCCGACATGTGAGACATAGAGCGTCTGGGTCGTAGTGCATTCACACCTCAGAGCATATGCCGGGGTACTTTACATTTCAGACCTCATGAATTACATGCAAACCCCCCGCAGAAGAATAAATAAATGAATGAATTACTACATGAAACCGGATTATTTTCATGGAAACCGGAGCACGTTCATTAAATTTTGGACATAACACATTTATAAAAAATGACCGGACCGAAACCAGTCTAAGGGCCTCTTTGATTTTTCCCGCAAAAAAGGGCCTCTTTGATTCACAAGATACTGAAAACACAGGAATGGGGAAAGTATGATGGCGATGAACCGAGACGAGGAGAACTCTAACTCACTTAGAGGTTAGAGTTAGATTCTAACCCTGAACTAACTCTAAACCAAAGAGGTGTATGGATGGCAGGGTTAGATTAACAATAAATGCTCTATCTCAATCATTTGACTACTTTGGACCCTATTTCCTGCCGGATTTGGAGGGTGCTTGGATACGTTTTAGTTCCATGACTAAAAGTAGTGGGACTAAAACTTGCTAGCCTCACCCATGCTTGGATCCAAATACTAAAGAGACTAAAATCAAGTTAATGAGCATTTATTATCCTCCAAACCCTCCAATCCAGAACTTGCCTATGTTAAAGGAGAGGAGTTAAATGAGGAGAGAGAGAGGACTAATCCACATTTTAGTAGGGGTACCCCTGACTAAAAATTTTTAGTCAGACTAGTTTTAGCCCCTCTTTAGTCAGGGGTGCTCGGAACTTTAGCCTCTTAAAGAGACTATTTTTAGTCAGACTAAAATAAGTCCCTTGGATCCAAGAACCCTCTTGGTGTGGCCGGCTCTTCTGTGGCCTCCTCCCGCTCACAATTGACATAAACGAACCATCTATACAAATCAAGCATGCAAAACATGATAATTTTTACTTTGTCCATACAAATGAGATATCCCACTTAAACATACAAGTCGTCAATCAAGCTTCACAAAATAAAAAAACACTTCATGAAACAAAGAATGAGCTAACTCATCACGGAAGTCATTCACGATAGGGAGGGAGCCCGGAGCCCCTCACGCACCGAGGGAGGAGCTCGCCATCGTCGCTCTGGAGGAAGGCTCTGTAGAGCCCAAGCCCCGGGAACCCCTCCGACGCTGGCCCTTGCGAGTTGAGGTCGACACCGGCATGGGTAGTAGGGCCGCTTGCCGCCGACTACGAACTTAATCTTTGGGCCTCTAGAAATAATGCAAGCCTATAACTAAAATACCTAGAAAGGTGAACTGAATCTTTGGGCCTCTAGAAATAATGCAAGCCTGAAACTGAAATACCTAGAAAGGTGAACTGAATCTTTGGGCCTCTAGAAATAATGCAAGCCTGAAAGTGAAATACCTAGAAAGGTGAACTGAATCTTTGGGCCTCTAGAAATAATGCAAACCTGAAACTGAAATACCTAGAAAGGTGAACTGAATCTTTGGGCCTCTAGAAACAATGCAAGCCTGAAATTGAAATACCTAGAAAGGTGAACTGAATCTTTGGGCCTCTAGAAATAATGCAAGCCTAAAATTGAAATACCTAGAAAGGTGACCTGAATCTTTGGGCCTCTAGAAAGATTTATTACCTCCTCAAGCAGCATCAAACAATTCCATGCGTGCACCACAAATCTATACCAAGTTTGATCAGGATCTACTTTTCCAAATCAGAATTAGCGCTAGAGCAAGCAAGATCAATGATATGGCCGTGAGACAGAGAAGGAACGAACAAACTCACCCCTCTCGCGACCTCCCTGGTAGATGCGCCGCCACCACGCACGACAAAGGGAGAAAACGACTGGTGAAGGGGGAGCGGGGCGACCTTTGATGGCCGGAGGGAGAGGGTGGCCGAAGTAGGGCGGCGGAGGCCGGAAGGAGAGGGCAGCCGGAGGAGAGAGAGGGAGAGCGGCCCTATGGGGAACAGAGAGGAGTCGTGCGAGAGGGGGGAGTGATTTGGTGCGGGCAGGGGAGATTTTTTTAGTTCTCTTTTAGTGGGCCCGAGGATAACTAACCCAATTAGAACCTCTCCACCGGGCTAGTTTTTTTAGCTGGGTTAGAGCAAACTAGCTCAAACTAACCCCTCTTGTTTCGATAATTTGAGGCTATTTCAACCCAAACTAGCTCTAACTCAGGGATCCAAACAAAGAGGAGTGTTACTGTACATGCTACAGTGTGGACCGTAGCACATTGTTTTTTATGGCCATATCACCACATTGTTTTCTACTGCTGGTTCACTGGGCTACCGTGGTTCACACTGCTGGTTCACTGGGCTGCCGTGGTTCGCACTCCTCCGACCTGAGTAGTACTCCCTCCGTTCCTAAATATAAGTCTTTGTAGATATTTCACTATGGACCACATACGGATGTATATAGATGCATTTTATGTGTAGATTCACTCATTTTTCTCCGTATGTGGTCCATAGTGAAATCTCTCCAAAGACTTATATTTAGGAACAGAGGGAGTAGTATAGTACTAGTATATACCGCATCATTCTTTGCTCCTTCTCACTACTCCGACATGTGCGGGAGCCAGCATCCGGGTCGACGTGTCATGCACCAGATTAGAGCGCGGAATGGAAGGGGGGCATCACCCCGGTCGGAACGCCAGTAATTCATGACTATATTGAGTGGTCATATCACAAGTCTTTCCAGCAGTAACGCGCCGTCAAATCACACAGCCCCACTCGCTCACCCTCCTCGCCTCTCTGTCAAACCGCCTACCCGAAAACTACCGCGCGTACTGCCCGGGAAAAGCCCTGCCCTCAACTTTTAACTACGCGAAAATAGTTCGAGCTTGTTCGTTCTATATAAATACAGTACTTACTGTATGTTTATTCACCCATGGGGTTGTTCAATGAATGGAGGGGCATGGAGCACAAGTGAACAATACTGTAGTACTACTAGTAGTAAGTAGGAGTCGTACAGTAGTCACCTTAAATAGAGAGTTTCTTTTATTTAATGCCACGTACACAAATTGAAGCGCTTGTTGTGGAGAGAAAAAAATATAATCACTCCACTATATATGGACGCAGGGGCCTGAGCGCTTGCTTTGCTAGGGTTGCTCTCTTCATTCTCTCATCCTCTCTAGATATAAACAAGACAGCGGTAGCGACATTTTCTCTCTGCTCACCGCTGGTCACAGTTCTGGTCGGATCCCTTCGGCCGGTGTGTGTAGAGGACTAAAAGATGCATCGTTCACGTGGTCATCGCCGCCGAGGGAGGAAACCCACAGCTGCCGGAGGGTCCCGATCCTCTGTCCGTGTCGTTCTCTCCGACACAGCGCCGGCTCGGGAGGTCCTCCACCCTTCTTCCTCCCTGCCGTATTGTCCGCAGATCTGACCTGCCGCCGCCGACATCCCGGCGACCCTCAGGTATAAGTTCTTCGAAAGCAGCCTTGCTCTACTGCCCCAGCTCCCCACGTGTCTACATGTGCATCTTTTTCTACTCCCATCAGCTCTTCCAAAGCCACCTAAATTTTTAGTATTATTAGAGGTAAAGCTACTTCATGCATTCGAATTTAGGGCTTTGTCCAAACAACGAAGAAAGGGGGGAAAGTTGTAGCATGAATCTAGGACTTGATTCAAAGAGGAAATAATATGGTGAAAGTAGTAGAGACCGGATACCCAACCGGTTTCTTGGTTGAAAAGGGAAATAATGGGAAAATGCAGTACAAACTCGATAAGGAACAGATCTATTATTGGTTGAAAAAAGGATAGAAAGTGGCGGCTGGTGGACAAGTCAACAGAGTATGTCCAGGATTAGATTTGCTGCCATCACATAGTAAAAGGTCTCGAGGATTAGATTTGCTTCCCTCACATAGTAAAAGGTCTCAGGATTAGATTTGCTGCCCTCACATAGTAAAAGGTCTCAGGATTAGATTTGCTGCCCTCACATAGTAAAAGGTCTCCAGGATTAGATTTTCTGCCCTCACATAGTAAAAGGTCTCCAGGATTAGATTTGCTGCCCTCACATAGTACAAGGTCTCCAAGATTAGGTTTGCTGCCCTCACATAACATGAACGAACTCGGAATCACCACTTTATGCCTCCTTGTAGGTACATTGTGCTGATGCGTCCACTGTCGCATGCCCTTATACCAACCTTTTGCTATTGTTAATGTAAGGACGCATGTAAAATGAAGCGATCACACTGTTATCTTAGAGACATGTCTAACCAGTGTTATTGTTAATCTAATGCCTCCAGCGATAAGATGCAATTAAACTGTGTTACAAATGGCACTCCTGTTGTTTTCCCCAGTATGGTAAGTAAGTTGCTCCTTTACGCTATTGAGTGTCCCGGTGTCCCATGGTCCCATGCCCTTAAACCAACTCTTTAGCTGTTGTTGATTTACTGTGTCTAGTAAACAAGCAATGCCACCATTAAAGTAATCCCATATTTGAGGAATCTCATTGTTGATCGTAATGCTTCTGGTAACATGAAGCATTGCTGGCGTTTTAAAACTTCTACTGTCCTTGCGTGATTGCCATGAACATAATTAAGATGCTTCTTTTCATTTTGTATATGTTTCGTATATTCTTATTGACCAGCAACTGTTTACTTTCTATCTTTTTGTGTAGATAGGGATATCCATTTCACCTTGTTGCTATTGTGACCTTTTGGTGAACTGCACAAAATACTTTTTTTGGAATGAGTGTCTTGTGCAGTTCAACTAAAATGTCACGTGGGCAACATCTCTCAATTTTGGTGGAACTACACAAAATGGTGATTGGAGTTTCCAAAATCTCCGTCTAGTTCTGCTGGTAATCTCGTGCAACATTTTATTAACCTTTGCAAGATGGAGCTGTCACTGTCACCACAATGGCACTTTATTTTAGTGGAACTGCACAAAAGGATAAGAAAATTATAGTTGCACCTTACATGAGCCAGACAGCCAACCTTAATGTTCCTCAATTTTAGTGCAACTACTAAAGAAGAACCTGCCAGCTCACAAGAGCAAATACTTCTTGCTAGCTGAATGATGCCATCTTTGCTTCATTTCAGGTGAACTGCAGAAAAAGGCGCATGAATTGAATCATGGAACTCCAGGCATACCTCATCCAAGTAGAGCTGGAGGTTGAGTTCAAGGAGGCCGCTATTAAAGTGAAATCATGCTCTCCTGTCTCCTTGTTTGTGTTGTGCAAACAAGAATACTCAACTACAGATGTTGTGACGGTCAAGAGCATTTGCCAAGTTCTTCGATTGTATGACATGGCTAGCCAAGATGGATTTAATCTTGATATTCACTTTATCAAAGGGCTCTAATGGGTTGGTTCTGAATCTTGCAAGCTGGGAATCAGTGAGATGTGTAGGCATCTTTGTTGTACTTATTATTTGAATCTTATTTGTTGGTTCTGAATCTTGCAAGCGGGGAATCAATGAGATGTGTAGGCATCTTTGTTGTACTTATTATTTGGATCTTATTTGTTGGTTCTGAATCTTGCAAGCTGGGAATCAATGAGATGTGTAGGCATCTTTGTTGTACTTATTATTTGGATCTTATTTGTTGGTTCTGAATCTTGCAAGCTGGGAATCAATGAGATGTGTAGGCATCTTTGTTGTACTTATTATTTGGATCTTATTTGTTGGTTCTGAATCTTGCAAGCTGGGAAACACGGCATGATGATGTAGAGGACAACAACCATAACAAATAGTTCAAACTTGGTAGTATTATCTTTGTGAAAGTGCGACAAATGTGTTGATCGTGTGCGTCCTGAGAATAATAATTCTAATTGTTGTGCATGTTGATCCTGTGGCACTGATAGAACGAGCGAATGCATTGCTTGTCTTAAGTATAAATTTCTATTAAAGCTAATTAAATTTAAGTAAAGTGACCACTAACTCCTGTTATTACAGTACCAATACAGACCCGCTCGTGAAACGGCGTGTGGCCAAGGGTGCATCTTCTGTCGGGCGTGCAACGGACGAGGGAGGGGTAGTAACTGTTGTCGCCTGTACACACTCAGCTTACTGTTGAATCCAGTTCTCCAAGAGCTGAAAAACGAACTGCTGCCGCCGCCTACACACTCATTCACTCGAAGAGACTCCAATGGCAATCCGAGGGTGAGCCTGCTGGATATGGACTTCAGCAAGGAGTTCCCCTTTGAGTTCGCCGTTCAGTCCTATGGCTGCACCAAGTTGAATGTGATGTACACCAACGATACAGACTCGGTGAAGCTCTGCCTCGCCTCAGTCCTATGGCTGCACCAGGTTCTGGAGCATTCACCCGTTTCATCGACAGCACCGACTGCACCTTCGCTACGGTGGAGAGAAGGAAGAACGCGATGATTCGGCCATCTGGTGCAACAAGCTTGTCGACATCCAGAAGCAATACAAGATCATCAGCAACGGGCAGGAGAAGGACTCCGTGGTTGACCTCGCTGAGACCATCATCGACCCTTGATACGCCAACATGAAAGAAGACGACCTGAACACGTGGGAGGTACCTCTGAATCTAGCCTACATAACCTACGCGGCCAAGGACGCATACGCATGCTATGACATGTACAGGCAGATCTTGGACATGAGGGCGTGTCTGCTTCCCGTAACCGACGAGTACACGGACAACCGCAGTGTCATGATCAAGCGTGCCAGGAAGGTCTAGATGTTGTACTTTATCTATTTATAAGCATCTTTATCATCTGAGTGTTTCATGCATTAGCCTATGTGTCGTAATTATCTGTTTTGTCTGAAATATTTCTTTTAAGAACCCATTAACCTGATCGCTTTTTTTAGTGGCTATTTGCTTATGTATGTAAACTAGTTCACTTGTCCGTAAAAAAACTAGTTCACTCGGCTATCGTGCTTTGAATCTTCTTCCTCCCAACATATTCCCCTCCTCAGGTGGACCCAGTAGGTCTCTGAATTTTCTCCCACTTTCTTTTTCGATGTAAACTGAGTTTTCTCCCAGTACTTTCCCCTAGAACCAACTGAACTGTCCCACGTCTGGCCTAAAAAATAATAATACCCCACGTACTATTAACTCATCAAATTAAAATGATATTTTATTTCGTAAGTTGAAAGTTCTTACAAAATAATAGTTATTATTATTTATATATAACTTGGCAAGTTAACTCCTAGTGATTGCGTACATAAGCTTGCAAAGATTTTACTGACGTGCAATCATGTGTTTATGTTTTTATAACATTTCTCCATCTAGCCCAACATGATATTTTCACCCAGCCCAGCAAGTCCGCGGATTTCGAGAAAAATGCAAATGGGATTTAAACGGGCTGCATAGATGCTACATCATTGTTTCACCCAGCCCACCAAATGGACTAAAAAAATGGATTGGCTGACATGTGGGCCAGTAGGTCGAAGCCTAAGAAGGCGTTGGATTTACATCCAACGGCCGGCATTCTTCTTCAATCTCTCATCTTCTTCCCCCAGCGCTGCCAGAACCGCCTGCTCCAGCCTTCGGCGTCCAGCGGCATTGTTTTGCGCTCTTCAACGAAACGCTACCCCGCAGACGGCCAGGCCATCCCTCCACTCCGCACCTCATGTTATTCTCTACCGAGTGTAGGCCCACCCCGCACCCGAACCAGTTGAGTTTCTCCTCTCCATCTGTGACTCCACTATCGCGTCTTCCCCATCTCCGGGTCGTTCCAGTCTGGGGCCTCGCCGTCATCCACTGCCTCGGTGCGCTCGGCGTGGCGTGGTCAATATACGAGAGTCATCGGAAGAGGACTGTACGTGGAGAGCCTGACGGCTGGGACCCACGAGGTCCATGATCGCACGCAAGGAAAGTTCCTCCTTATTATGCACTGTACGTGGGAAGGGCTTCTGTATTTCGTGAAAAAACCTCCCCCCCCCCCCGCTGACAGGTCGGACCCACCAGCTATATCTTCGCACGCAAGGAAGTGCCTCCTTATTATGCATCAAAAAATGAATACCCCCTGCTAGCTGGGACCCACCATAGTGGGTGGCTGACTTGTGGGCCTACTAAGTTGACGAGGACGGAGGGCTTTGTCAACTTAGTTAATATGAATGATTCTAGCTCCAGTGACCATACGATGTCCATCCAACGGCCATAGTGCTTCTTCAACCTCTGGTCTTCTTGCTCCAGCCGCCCAAAGCATCGCCGGTCGTGCCGCGTGCTCCTGCCTCTCGTGGCCAGCTGTGATGCCGCAGAGGCCTCACCGCCCGTACTACTCCCACCGCTGGCCCAGGTATCCCTCTACTCACCCACACCCACTGTTATTCTGCGGCGACGGCAGCCTCACGTCGCAGCCGAACCAGTGAACCCTCGTACTCCTCTCCGTGTGGGCATCCACTGCCGCGTCTTCCTTGGCTCCGTGTCGTCCCCTTCCTAGGCCTCGCCGTCGTCCACCGCCTTGGTGCTCTTGGCGCGGCGTGGTCAATTTGGTCAATGATCGACTTCCATCGGAAGAGTACTGTACATGGAGAGGATGACAGCTGGATCCACGGTCACAACCCAGTTTTTTGTGACTTCCCAAGTAAGTCGCTCTGTCAGGCCTGTTGGGCTGCAACTCTTTCAAGACGAGGAGAGCTTTATTCCGCTGGCCGAGAAAATGGCCTATTAGTAATGAGAAATGGGTTGTACATTTTTAAAACACATCAAACCAGCAATTAGTTTCAAATATCTTTTTTATTTCGAGATTTTAAATTACATTAATTTTTATGCATGGAGAATTTGTTGGATTTTGTATTGATATACATTTATTTTTAAAATCAATTTGAATGTGAGTCGAAATTTTGGGATTAAAAAGAGTTCGGACCGCACCGAAATATGCAAAATTTCGTATAATTTTTTAATCGTGACCACAATATGGGCTGTAATGCTAACAAAAAGAATATGGGCTCCAAAAAAACCTTAAGAATTAGAAAATGGGCTGTAAATTATTAGAAATAATGGCAAATGGGCTGTATGCTGTTTTCCACAGATTTGAGGCTTTGCTAAAAAAAGGTTGACACACAAGCAATGACTGTTGGATGTCCATCGAACGGCCGTCGTGCTTCTTCAATCTTTGCTCTTCTTGCTCCAGCCGCTCAAACAAGCGCCGGCGGGACTGCCTGCTCCCTCCTCCCCGTGGCCGGCTGTGCTGCCGCGCAGGCCTCACCGCCCCACCGTACTCCCATCGCTGGCCTAGCCATCCCTCTACTCACCCACACCTGTTGTTATTCTCCGGCGACGGCAGACGAACCAGTAAACCCTCGTAAAGTCGTACTCCCCTCCGCATGGGAAACAACTGTCAAGTCTTCCCTGCCCCCGTGTCGTTCCCTTCCTAGGCCTCGCTGTCGTCCACCGCCCTGGTGCTCTCGGCGCAGCCTGGTCAACGTGGTCAATGACCGACATGCATCTAAAGTGGACTGTACGTGGAGAGGCCAACAGCTGGGTCCACGGCCGCATGCAAGGAAATGCCTCCTTATTACGCGCAAAATAATGATTCCTCCACCTAACATCAGGGACCCACCGAAAGGGCCTCTGTATTTCGTGAAAAAACGTTACCGCCACTGACAGCTCGGACCCACCAGCTATATCTTCGCATGAAAGGAAGTGCCTCCTTATTACGCACAAAAAAATGAATACTCCCCCTGTTAGCTGGGACCCAGTATAGTGGCAGACTGACTTCTGGGCCTACTAAGTTGACGGGGATGGAGGACTTTGTCAACTTAGTCAATATGCACGATTCTAGCTCCAGTGACCGTACGATGTCCATCCAACAGCCCTAGTGCTTCTTCAACCTCTGGTCTTCTTGCTCCAGCCACCCAAACCAGCGCCGGTCGTAGAAGCAACTGGCTAATTCAAAGTTCACAGTAAGGGAATTTTGATTTTCAAATCAAGGGATCAGAAGCAATGTTCTGATTAGGGATGTATAAGTTGAATAGCCTTAGGGGTACAATCGACGATAATTGGATTGGTTGAGAACCAGCTCAGTCTGAGCCAGAAAGATAATTTAAAAGGATCAACTGATGATTGCGTGCATTCGCACTCATGTTGAATCAATAGGATCAAAATGACAGTGCCTAAGGATACTAACGAATATTGCTAGACATATGGAAAGCATCCATAATGCAAGCAGACAAGTATTGCAGAGCAATAAGCTACTAAGGATTTTTTTTTGAGGATCGAATAGTATTTCGAAGACCATTGTGAAATACATGAATCAACTATGGATGAATGGATACTGGATAAGTGTGAGGAATTATCCGTAGGGGTATTCATGTGGTAAAGAACTGCAAGGCAGTGAGCTCAAAGGATTCTCGGGACAACAGAGAGTATTTCGGGACATCTTGTAATAACAAGATCAACGGGGAATGATTGTATGAATGGAAAGTGTATGCAGTTTTCATACGGGTTGGCGATGGAAGGAAATCGCAAATGCGATGGCATAAAGACTCGAGAGAACATCGTAGAGTAACTTTGGAATCTTCTAGTGCAGCAGGCGATCATCTGAAGTGAGGGGCTCTCCGAGAGAAAGTACTTTCGAGAACCTAAAGTTAGTTTTGTTTTTAGCAAAATCATTTAACCCGAATAGAAGAGAGCTCAGAGTCCCAGAGTGAAGATCGAGGAGTAAAAGATCCTAATACCACCCGATGGCAGCGTGAGCCCACGGGCCACACAGCCATGTTAGTAAAAGTTTTGTAAAGTCTAGACTCGACTTCGGCCAAAGAGTGTGGAAGGGGGATTCCTACAGGCAGTCGGCTCTGATACCAACTTGTGATGCCCCCGATTCAATCGTACACTAATCATACACGCAAATGTGTACGATCAAGATCAGGGACTCACGGGAAGATATCACAACGCAACTCTACAAATAAAATAAGTCATACAAGCATCATATTACAAGCCAGGGGCCTCGAGGGCTCGAATACAAGAGCTCGATCATAGACGAGTCGGCGGAAGCAACAATATCTGAGTACAGACACAAGTTAAACAAGTTTTCCTTAAGAAGGCTAGCACAAACTAAGATACAGATCGAAAGAGGCGTAGGCCTCCTGCCTGGGATCCTCCTAAACTACTCCTGGTCGTCGTCAGCGGGCTGCATGTAGTAGTAGGCACCTCCCGAGTAGTAGTAGTCGTCATCGACAGTGGCGTCTGGCTCCTGGGCTCCATCATCTGGTCGAAGCAATCGGGTAAATAAAGGGGGAAAAGAGGGAGCAAAGCAACCGTGAGTACTCATCCAAAGTACTCGCAAGCAAGGAGCTACACTACATATGTATGCATTGGTATCAAATGGAATAAGGGTATCATATGTGGGCTGAACTGCAGAATGCCGGAATAAGAGGGGGATAGCTAGTCCTGTCGAAGACTACGCTTCTGGTAACCTCCATCTTGCAGCAGGAGAAGAGAGTAGATGGTAAGTTCACCAAGTAGCATCGCATAGCATAACCCTAACCGATGATCCTCCCCTCGTCGCCCTATGAGAGAGCGATCACCGGTTGTATCTGGCACTTGGAAGGGTGTGTTTTATTAAGTATCCGGTTCTAGTTGTCATAAGGTCAAGGTACAACTCCAAGTCGTCCTGTTACCGAAGATCACGGCTATTCGAATAGATTAACTTCCCTGCAGGGGTGCACCACATAACCCAACACGCTCGATCCCATTTGGCCGAACACACTTTCCTGGGTCATGCCCGGCCTCGGAAGATCAACACGTCGCAGCCCTACCTAGGCACAACACAGAGGTCAGCACGCCGGTCTAAATCCTATGGCGCAGGGGTCTGGGCCCATCGCCCATTGCACACCTACACATTGCGAGGGCGGCCGGAAGCAGAACTAGCCCCCTTAATACAAGAGCAGGCTTACGTTCCAATCCGGCGCGCGTCGCTTAGTTGCTGACGTCACGAAGGCTTCGGCTGATACCACGACATCGAGTGCCCATAACTCCCCGCGTAGATGGTTAGTGCGCATAGGCCAGTGGCCAGACTCAGATCAAATACCAAGATCTCGTTAAACGTGTTAAGTATCTGCGAACGCCGACCAGGGCCAGGCCCACCTCTGTGGCGCCCCTGTTTGACCGTACACTAATCATACACGCAAACGTGTATGATCAAGATTAGGGACTCACGGGAAGATATCACAACACAACTCTACAAATAAAAATAAGTCATACAAGCATCATATTACAAGCCAGGGGCCTCGAGGGCTCGAATACAAGAGCTCGATCATAGGCGAGTCAGCGGAAGCAACAATATCTGAGTACAGACATAAGTTAAACATGTTTGCCTTAAGAAGGCTAGCACAAACTGGCATACAGATCGAAAGAGGCGTAGGCCTTCTGCCTGGGATCCTCCTAAACTACTCCTGGTCGTCGTCAGCGGGCTGCACGTAGTAGTAGGCACCTCCCGAGTAGTAGTAGTCGTCGTCGACGGTGGCGTCTGACTCCTGGGCTCCAACGTTTGGTCGCAACAATCGAGAATAGAAAGGGGGAAAAGGGGGAGAAAAGCAACCGTGAGTACTCATCCAAAGTACTCGCAAGCAAGGAGCTACACTACATATGTATGCATTGGTATCAAATGGAATAAGGGTGTCATATGTGGACTGAACTGCAGAATGCCGGAATAAGAGGGGATAGCTAGTCCTTTCGAAGACTACGCTTTTGGTAACCTCCATCTTGCAGCATGTAGGAGAGAGCAGATGGTAAGTTCACCAAGTAACATCGCATAGCATAATCCTAACCGATGATCCTCCCCTCATCGCCCCGTGAGAGAGCGATCACCGGTTGTATCTGGCACTTGGAAGGGTGTGTTTTATTAAGTATCCGGTTCTAGTTGTCATAAGGTCAAGGTACAACTCCAAGTCGTCCTGTTACCGAAGATCACGGCTATTCGAATAGATTAACTTCCCTGCAGGGGTGCACCACATAACCCAACATGCTCGATCCCATTTTGCCGGACACACTTTCCTGGGTCATGCCCGGCCTCGGAAGATCAACACGTCGCAACCCTATCTAGGCACAACAGAGAGGTCAGCACGCTGGTCTAAATCCTATGGCGCAGGGGTCTGGGCCCATCGCCCTTTGCACACCTGCATGTTACGAACGCGACCGGAAGCAGACCTAGCCTAGCAGGCGTTCCAGTCCAATCCGGCGCGCGCCGCTCAGTCGCTGACGTCACGAAGGCTTCGGCTGATACCACGACGTCGAGTGCCCATAACTGTCCCCGCGTAGATGGTTAGTGCGTATAGGCCAGTAGCCCCTCAGATCAAATACCAAGATCTCGTTAAACGTGTTATCTTGAAATAACTGCGAACGCCGACCAGGGCCAGGCCCACCTCTCTCCTAGGTGGTCTCAACCTGCTCTGTCGCTTCGCCACAAAGATCCACTCAGAGGGCCGTCGGGACAAACGTCCTTTCGGACCCAATCCGTGAATCACTCGCGGGTACTCCTACGAGCCGACCCGTCTTTAGTCACACAAGTATCATATATTATGTATAGGTATATGGCCGTGATCACGGCCCGATAGTATAGCATGGCAGACGGACAAGAATGTATGGCCATTGATGATAAACTAGCATCCTATACTAAGCATTTGGGATTGCAGGTAAGGTATCAACAGTTGTAGCAACAATGACATGCTATGCATCAGGATAGGATTAACGGAAAGCAGTAACATGCTACACTACTCTAATGCAAGCAGTATAGAGGAGAGTAGGCGATATCTGGTGATCAAGGGGGGGGGCTTGCCTGGTTGCTCTGGCAAGAGAGAGGGGACGTCAACACCGTAGTCGTACTGGGTAGTAGCGGCGTCGGTCTCGGTGTCTAGCGAGAGAGGAGGGGGGAGAAACATTAAATATAATGCAAAACAAATGCATGATGATGCATGACATGGCAAAGCATAAAGTTAGGTGTGCCCTAACGCGGTACGAGGTGGTACCGGTGAAGGGGGGAAAACATCCGGGAAAGTATCCCTGGTGTTTCACGTTTTCGGGCAGAGGAGCCGGAGGGGGAAAGTTGCATGTTTGCTATGCTAGGGATGCGTGGCGGACGAACGGGCTGCGTATCTGGGTTAGTCTCGTTGTTCTGAGCAACTTTCATGTTGAAAATATTTTAATCCGAGTTACGGATTAAAAGATATGATTTTCTAAAGATTTAATTAATTTTTGGAACTTAATTAATTATTTAAATTAATTCGAAAATGAACTAATGACATCAACATGATGTCATGCTGACGTCAGCAGTCAACAGAGTTGACTGGTCAACCTGACCAGTGGGTCCCACTGGTCAGTGACACATTATTTTTAAACAGTTTAATTAATCTAATCAAAATTAATTAGGGGTGGGCCCCACTTTCATACTAATTAATTAGCTAATTAACTAACTAGGTCAATTAGATAACTAATGTTTAATTAGTTTAATTATTTGTTTAGTTTAATTAATCAAAATTAATTAAGTTAATTACTTCTGTAATTAATTAATTAATTATATTATTATTATTTTTTTATATAATTTTTTAATTCTTTTTTTATAAACGTTCTGGGGGCTTGAGGCCCCACTTGTCATAGGGCCAGCGGGCCAACAGGGTTAACGGGCGCGGGGTGTGGGGCACAGCCCGAGCGGTTCGGGCGCTGCGGGCATCCGCCCGTTTGGGCGCCTGTCTACGCCAGTGAATGGCGCCTGGACGCCGGCGACTGCGGCAAGCGCAACAGGGAGCGGGGCGACTGGCCGGCAGCGGCGACTGAGGCCGGGCGAGGGGAGCAGGGGCGTGCGGTGGGGCGTGGGCACGCGCCAGCGAGCCGGGGCGCGGCCAAGCGCGGATGTGCGCGCGCAGCAGCGACGCGTGGCCGGGGGCGGACGCGCAGATCCGGCGAAGGCCAGCGCGTAGTGGGGCGAGGGCGCGACCGGCAGCCACGGCGAGCGGAGGCAGGCGCTAGAAGCGGTGGGGTGAAGGCGGAGATGGCCGCGGGGCGATGCGCGAGCGGGCGCGGGCTCGCGCGCGCGGGTGGCGTGTAGGCACGGCGAGGCCGGGAGCATGACGGCAGCAGTACGGGGCGGCACCGGCGCGGACGACCTAAGGAAAGGGGTAGGGGAGATGGGGTCATACCCCCGGTGCAGGGGTTCGGTCGGCGAAGTTCGGGGCGGCCGGCGTGGAGGGGACGAGGAGGTGGCAGTCCGGCAAGCTGGCGAAGGTGTCGAGGTCCGGCGACGGCACGACGAGGTGGCAGCGTTCGACGACGGTGTGGCGAGGTAGAGGCCTCGGGCGGCGTCTCGCGGTGCGAAGGAGGGGCGAGGAGGCGAGGCGACAGCAGCGGGTGGTCGGAGGCGCCGGGCGGGTGCGGTGTCGAGGCGAGCGGCGGGGTCGAGACGTGGCCCGATCCAGATCCCAAATCGGGGGGGGGGGGGAGGGGCGGGGGGGCGGGCGGGGGGGGAGGGGGGGGGGGGTCTGGTGGTTAGGGTTCGGGTGTGTGGGGTGGCCTAATAGACCAGGGGCAGTATGGAGTGGGCCGGTTGGGCCGTGTGGGATGGGCCGGGGCCCATGGGGAGCTGGGGGGTCTTCTCATTGCCTTTTCTTTTTGTTAGTTTTGTTTTTCCTTTCTTATTTTTCTTTTATTCTGTTTTATCTCTGTTTCCTATTGTTTTAGTTTTTGTAAAATATATACTAGGCATCTAATCTAGTATTTCAATTTAGTCCACTGTCACAAAAAGTCTAGTCCCCAAATAATTTAGTTTGATATTTTATTAATTAGTAAAGGCATTGAAATAATTAGGTTTGCTACTATTTAAATCATTTTAGTGCAGTTAAGCATTTCATAAAAGTTTGGTTTCACCACCACAATCACCTATGCATTTTCTGGCACGACACGAACATTTTAGTTTCATTGTTTGAAAACTTTTGTTGTTTGCCTGATTTTTTTAATTTGGATTCGAATCGGTTTCAATCTAACGCGAGATCAGCAACGGTAATTGAGGTGACGTGGCGTCATTAGTAGAGGTTCACTGTAGCTTAAGTATCCGGGCGTCACAACCTCTCTCCTAGGTGGTCTCAACCTGCCCTGTCGCTCCGCCACAAAGTAACAGTCGGGGGCCGTCGGGAACCCAGCCCACCTCTACCGGGATGGAGCCACCTGCCCCTTCAGCCCCCAACTCCGAACAGTACCACAGGTAATGTAACAGTGTAAAGTATATAGTATATGCCCGTGATCACCTCCCGAAGTGATCACGGCCCAGTAGTATAGCATGACAGACGGACAAGAGTGTAGGGCCACTGATGGAACACTAGCATCCTATACTAAGCAGTAGGATAGCAGGTAATGGTAACAACGTTAGTAGCAAGGACAGGCTATGCATCAGGATAGGAATAACAGAAAGCAGTAACATGCTACACCACTCTAATGCAAGCAGTATAGAGAAGAGTAGGCGATATCTGGTGATCAAAGGGGGGGCTTGCCTGGTTGCTCTGGCAAGAAGGGGTCGTCAACACCGTAGTCGAACTGGCGGTACCGGCAGCGGTCTCGGGGTCTACCGAAAAAAGTAACGGAGGGGGAACACAATAAATAACAGAGCAATAAAAACATAACATGACAAACGCGATGCTAGGGGTGATCTAACGCAGGGATAGGTGATACCGGTGAAGGGGGGAAACATCCGGGAAAGTATTCTCGGTGTTTCGCATTTTCGAACAGATGAACCGGAGGTGAAATGTTGCAGGTTTTCTATGCTAGGGATGTGTGGCAGGCGAACGGGCTGCGTATCCGGATTCGTCTCGTCGTTTTGAGCAACTTTCATGTAGAAAGTATTTTCATCTGAGCTAGGGTTTATTTTATATGATTTTTCAAAGTTTTAAAGATTTTCTAAAATTATTTATTAATTCGAATTAAATAAGAAAAAGCTATGTGTACCCAGTGGCAGTCTAGCCCAGAGCCTGACATGCGGGCCCGTTGACTGCTGAGTCAGCAGTCAACGCTTGACTGGTCAGGCTATGAACAGCCCCGTTGGTCCCACCGGTAAGTGACTTAGTGTATATTTTAAACTAAATCTTTTTTTATTTAATCCTGATGGCCATGGGCCCACTGTCATTGACTACCAGGGGGTTAGCACTAAAAGGGGATTACCCCCAATTAAGCTAGGAGGGCCCGTGGGGGGATTTATATGTGCGCGCCCACGGAGGCGTGTCGGCGGCCATGGCGTTCGGCCGGTCGGCCGCGGTAGGCGTTGGCGGGCGCCAAAGCTAGGGAGGCCGGCGCGGGGGAGCAGCAGTGGGGCCAGCGGCGGATAGAGCCGACGAGGGCGAGCGGCGGCGCCGGAGAGGAGCAGCGGCACCGGGGGGGAGGGGGCGCGAGCGGGCGGGCGCGCGCCTGGGCGCGACCGGGGAGTTGCGTGCTCGGCCGTGGACGCGGCTAGGGGCACGGGGAGCACGCCCACGACGCAGCGACCGCGAGCTCGCGGGAGCTCGGGCGCGAGGTGATGCGGCAGCCTACGGTGACAGATCGACATAGAGGAGAGGGGGGATCGAAGGTGCTGCTCACGGCGGTGCTCGTGGAGGGCTCGGGGAAGCCGAAGGAGGTCGGAGCGGTGCAGACCGAAGGAAGCAGTGGCGGCCGGCGTTGACGAACACGGAGTCGTTCGTGAGGGATGGCGGCAATCCTAGGCAGCTCCTTGCGCCAGGAGGGGGCATGCGTCGCGGTGCTTCTCTTGGTGTGGTCCTGGACATCGAGGAGGCGTCTTGTTGCGACAGCAACGAGGGTGAAGGTGACCGCGTCGGCCGTGGATTTGTTCTTCGTCCAAATCGACACAAGCGGCGCAGGGGAAAAACTAGAGGGTTAGGGTTTGGTCAAGGGCCGAGCGGGGTGCTCTTATCCGCCAGGGGGGGTCGACGGGGAGGCGCGGGATTGCTACCACGGCGGCTGGATGGCCGCCACGACCTCCCTCCGCTCCTGTAGCGAGGAGGGAGACGAGTGGGGTGTGGGTTGGGCTTCTCCTAGGCCACATGGGCCCTCTTTTCTTTCACTTTTTTTGTTCCTTACCTTTCTGTAGTTTCCTTTTCTATTTTTCTTATTTTCTCTACTGTTTTCTATTATTTTAGCTAACAAATGAATTTTGCTACACATGATACTTAGCACACAATTACTTGGTACTGTTTCGAGGTTGCACAAAAAGTTTGGAGGCAATTGGAGTTTAAAAAAACAATTGCTTATTTTGAAAAAGTCATTTTAATTGATGTTCATCCACTTATTAATTTCCTATTAATTTTTTTTGAGTGAAACGAAGTTGGTTTCTACATGATAAATCCTTAGTGAACACTTGTAACCCAACCAACATTTCTGTTTTACCGTTTGAAGAAATAATAATTTGACTTTATTTTAAATTTGAATTTGAATCGGGTTTGAATCAACGCGAGATTAACGACAATAATCATGGTGACGTGGCATCATTAGTAGAGGGTTACTGTAGTTTAATTATCCGGACGTCACACAGCTACATCTTCGCACGCAAGGAAGTACGTCCGGGCAAAAAAAACGATTCGTCCCCCTGACTGCTGGGACCCACCAGCTACATCTTCGCAGGCAAGGAAGTGCCTGACAGTCGAGACCCATCTGGTCGAAGCGTACGTAGCGTTGTCATTCTGGTTGCGAACGTGTACGTACATATATACTGGTGGATGTAGAGGCGCGCACGTGTCATAGTAGAGGCGCGTACGTGTCGTAGTAGAGGCGCGCACGTAGCATGTACATGTACGTACAGCGGCCAGGGTGCAATAGAGAAAATACGGCCACGTATGTGTACATACGGGAGGGGTCTCGAACGCCTACTCGCGCATACGTACGGCCAGGGCTCGTGTACATGGCTGGGTCAGAACGGAGAAACAATGTCGTCGTCGTGTTCATGGCGAGGCAACGGAATGTGTCGTGTTCATGGGGAGGCAACGGAATGCTTGTGTTCATTGGGAGGCAACGGAATGCATTGGAGCCAACTGGCTGGATTGCAACGGAATGCGTGGTCGTGTTCATCGGGAGGGCTTGGACGGAACAGGCGATGGAAACGAGGCCTGGTGTACCGCACAACGGAGGAAACAGACCTCCTACGTTCGGAACGGGGTCCTGTTGATCGGGAGGTGTCTGGCGTACCTCAAAACGGAGGAAACGGACCTCCTACGGTCGAAACGGGGGTCCTGTTGATCGGGAGGGGTGTGGCGTACCGTAAAACGGACGAAACGGACCTCCTACGGTCGAAACGGGGGTCCTGTTGATCGTGAGGGGTGTGGCGTACCGCAAAATGGACGAAACAAACTTGTGTTGGAGCGCTACGGTCGAAACGGGGGTCCTGTTCATCGGAAGAGGTGTGGCGTACCGCAAAACAGGACTCCACCGGATACTGTTCATCTCCACCGTCGACCTCCTCCAGCCTCCACGGGCTATCGTCAACCTCCTCCAGCCTCCACGGGCTCCTGTTCATCCAGGCTCCCCCGCGCGCTACTCCACCGGCTACTGTTCAACCACCCCTCCACGGGCACCCCTCCACCGTCTATTGTTCATTCATCCTCCACACCACGGGGTCCTGTTCAACCACCCCTCCACGGGCACCCCTCCACCGTCTACTGTTCATTCAGCCCTCCACCACACCACGGGGTCCTGTTCATCCAGAGGCAACGCCACCGCTCACTGTTCATCCAACCCCCCCCCCCCCCCCCCCCCCCCCCCCCCCGCAACGCTCACTGTTCATCCCAGAGGCAGCATCGATCGGCTTCAGTTAGCAGCAGTAGCGAAGGAATGGCTCGATCGGGTTCAGTTAACAGCAATCGATCGATCGCTCGGGTTCAGTAACGCGTAGCCTGCAGTGCAATCGCTCAGGTTTAGTTAGAGTCCAAGGCCTCGCTCGGGTTCAGTTAGAGCCAACGCCTCGCACACACGCGCGTACGTGTACGAGAGAAACGCGCATCACTCGGTCCCCGACCTCCCACCGTAACCGGGAACTCGCCGAAATTTTCCTTGCCCTTACTTCTACCACGGTTTTTTCCGTCATGGACGGCCCAAAGAATGTCATGCAGCTGCGTCTCCGGCCCGCCCAGGACGAAAAGCCCATTTTCTGTCATGATTTTTTGTCATAGAAGTAGGAGCCCACCACATCTATGATGATACCGGGTTTTGTCACAATTATCGTCATAGAAGTGTCATATGTATGACAGAAAAAAAATTGTTCGGCCCAAAATGTCACGGATGTGTCTTTTTTTTGTAGTGTATAGTCGTCCAATATACCGATCTTTACGTCTTGACCATTTTGAGACTCCTCGTCATGTCCCCGATCTCATCCGGGACTCCGAACTACCTTCGGTACATCAAAACACATAAACTCATAATATAACCATCATCGAACTTTAAGCGTGCGGACCCTACGGGTTCGAGAACTATGTAGACATGACCGAGACACGTCTCCGGTCAATAACCAATAGCGGAACCTGGATGCTCATATTGGCTCCTACATATTCTACGAAGATCTTTATCGGTCAAACCGCATAACAACATACGTTGTCCCCTTTGTCATCGGTATGTTACTTGCCCGAGATTCGATCGTCGGTATCTCAATACCTAGTTCAATCTCGTTACCGGCAAGTCTCTTTACTCGTTCCGTAATACATCATCCCGCAACTAACTCATTAGTTGCAATGCTTGCAAGGCTTAAGTGATGTGTATTACCGAGTGGGCCCAAAGATACCTCTCCGACAATCGGAGTGACAAATCCTAATCTCGAAATACGCCAACCCAACAAGTACCTTCGGAGACACCTGTAGAGCACCTTTATAATCACCCATTTATGTTGTGATGTTTGGTAGCACACAAAGTGTTCCTCCGGTAAACGGGAGTTGCATAATCTCATAGTCATAGGAACATGTATAAGTCATGAAGAAAGCAATAGCAACAAACTAAACGATCAAGTGCTAAGCTAACGGAATGGGTCAAGTCAATCACATCATTCTCCTAATGTTGTGATCCCGTTAATCAAATGACAACTCTTTGTCTATGGCTAGGAAACATAACCATCTTTGATCAAGAGCTAGTCAAGTAGAGGCATACTAGTGACACTCTGTTTGTCTATGTATTCACACATGTATCATGTTTCCGGTTAATACAATTCTAGCATGAATAATAAACATTTATCATGATATAACGAAATAAATAATAACTTTATTATTGCCTCTAGGGCATATTTCCTTCATGTTTTGTATTGGCTAATCTCAGGGAAAGTCTAGCTTCGAGTGCACCTAGGGGGCCTAAACCCTTCCGATATGAAGATATGTGGCAGACACATATGGACTACGATCAGCTCATTCTGGATTCTTGGCAGAAGGGTGTGGGTTGTCGTGGCCTTACTGGCGTGGTCCAAGCCTTAAACAGTTTACAAATTCAACTATCTGCGTGGGGTAAGAAAGAGTTCGGCTGTTTAGCTCGCAAAATTCACAAGTTGCGTGAGCAGTTGAACCGACCGAGGAGTCGATCGGTAGGCCACGGCCCATCCGAGGAGGAGAAAGCTATTGTCAAAAAGCTGCGACTCGCTTTGCATCAGTAAGAGATATGGTACCGACAGAGATCCAGAGTGCCATGGCTACGTGTGTGAGACAGAAACACGGGGTATTTCCATGCCCAAGCATCTCAGCGTAAGCACATGAATCGTATTGAGAAACTTGAACGCTCGGATGGTACTATGTGTGCCAACCTTGAGGAGGATCAGGAAGAGGTTCAGAGTTTCTTCCAAAACCTGTATACCTCTCAAGGTTTTCGGCGGATGGACGATCTGCTCGATTTTGTCCCGAATAGGGTGATGGACCAAATGAACTATGAGCTACAGAAACCATATAGTACTGATGAAGTTGAACGGGCCTTGTTTCAGATGGCCCCGTCTAAAGCTCCGGGAGTAGATGGCTTCACAGCGGGATTTTTTCAGCGCCATTGGAATATTCTAAAGGATGACATAGTTCCAGTTGTGCTTGATTTTTTGAACGGTGGTGGATTGCCTGTGGGTATGAACGATACTTCTATCACTTTGATCCCCAAGGTACGTTTTTCACAAAAAATCTCCCAATACCGACCAATCTCTCTATGCCCGGTTCTGTATAAAATTGCTGCCAAAGCTATTACTAATCGGCTAAGGGAGTTTCTGGATGATATTATTGGGGTTGAACAGAGTGCTTTCGTCCCGGGCCGTCTGATCACAGACAATGTTCTAGTTGCATTCGAAACTGTACATGCTATGAAAAGATGGAAAAGGGGGGAAACGATGTTTGTGCTGTTAAATTAGATATGATGAAAGCCTATGACCGCGTCGAATGGCATTATCTCGAGGCGATCATGCTGAAATTGGGGTTTGGAATGGACTTTGTTCGTCTGATTATGAAGTGTGTTACTTCAGTTCGGTTTGTAGTATGTGTTAATGGCGAACTACTTCCCTTCTTCACTCCCTCACGTGGATTCCGTCAAGGTGAACCCGTCTCGCCGTACTTGTTCTTACTCTATGCCGAAGGCCTCACATCATTGCTGCATTTCTTTGGAGGGGCCTATATTGACAGAGGGATTCAGATCAACCATCGGTGTCCGTGGATAAATCATCTACTTTTCGCTGATGATAGTTTGATCTTCATGCAAGCTTCGGTTCATAGTGCTCATAGATTGAATGCTATTCTCGGAATCTATGGGGAGTGTTCTGGTCAAGCAGTCAACAAAGAAAAAAGTGCAATATATTTTAGTCCAAACACTTCAGCCCCTATCCGAGTTATTCTGAAGCAAACATTGCTTATACCAGTGGAAGCTTTTGGTGAACGTTACCTCGGTCTTCCAACAGCAGTTGGTCGAATTACAGGAGGCACTTTTGATCACATTGGAGAAAGGATCCGGACCAAACTCCAAGGTGGTATAGAGAGACTAATCTCTTGTGCTGGAAGGGAAGTCAGAATCAAAGCAGTTGCTCAGTCTATACCTACATACAGTATGTCTTGCTTCCAGTTAACAAAGAAAGTCTGCAAAACTCTGGCCTCGTACATGGCCAAATATTGGTGGAGTAGCAATCTTGATCGCCGGTCGCTGCACTGGCTGTCCTAGAAAGGACTTGCATCACCGAAGGTCAAGGGAGGAATGGGGTTCAAGGATCTGCAACTTTTCAATATCGCACTGCTCGGTAAACATGGGTGGCGTTTGATGATGAACCCAAACTCTCTGTGCTCAAGAGTTTTAAAAGCAAGATATTTTCCTTCTTCTGATTTTATGAGTGCTACAGCGCCAAAATCCTCGTCTGCTATTTGGCGGGCGATCATTGCAGGGAAGGAAGCGTTGAGTACCGGCCTCTTGAAGCGTGTTGGCAGCGGCACGTCTGTATCCATTTGGGAGGACAAATGGATTCCATGCACTAGATCTTTGACTCCGGTAGCTAATGCACACTTACATCGAGTTTCTGATTTAATTGATGCTGAAACTTGGATATGGAAATCTCAAGTGATAAGAGAAAACTTCATACCCCCCGACGCAGATGTTATTCTGAATATCCCCCCTAAGGATCGGTGGCGGTGATGATATCCTGGGCTTGGGCCTTTGAGAAATCTAGTTCATACACTGTCAGATCAGCCTATCACTCTCTTATGACTCATGACGAGCACATTGCTCTAGAGGAAGGGATGGTAACCGAAACTTCAGCGACATAAAGACAGTTATGGTCCAGGTTGTGGAAATTGAAGGTTCTGCCAAAAGTTAGAGTGTTTTGGTGGCGGGTTCTACGGGGTATCTTACCGGTAGAAGCAACCCTCAAATACCGACATATCTTGACAGTGAGTACGTGCAAAATCTGTCAGCATGAAGATGAGAATATGATGCACACTCCGTTGAACTGCTCCCATGCAAGAGGATTCTGGGCCCAAGCAGCGGATTGGCTTGGGGTCAAGCGACCTGATTTACATCCTCTAACATGGTCAAAAGATGTTATTTGCGATCCAAGTTTCTCTGAGTCGGACCGAGCAAAGCTGGTTACAATAATGTGGGCCGTATGGACTTCTCGGAACAATATCACTCATGATAAAGGAGGAACAGATCCTACACAGTCTGTGACACTGATCAGAGAAACATTGGCTTTGCTTGATCTTCTGAAGGAGCACGCACACTTACTCCCAGGCCACGGTTGGCGGCCGCCTGAGGAAGATGAAATCAAGATAAATACTGATGGTAGTATTGCTATGGAAGCTCGAAGAGGAGGAGTGGGAGGAGTTGCTCGTTCCCATTTAGAGCTGCGTGGTGCAAACCTTATCAGGGGATTACCGACCCCCTCATCTCTGAAGCCTTAGCACTCCGGGACGGTGTCATCTTTGCAAGGCTGAGAGGCTATGAGAAAGTCGTGATGCAGTCCAACTGCTTGGAGTTGGTTAATCTCTGGAACTCGCGTCATGATGCAAGGGCATTGATGGTGCCTATCTTATCTGAAATTCTGGAGCATTCTAATAGTTTATATCTCTTCGTATTCATCTTATTCCTAGATCAGCTAACTATCCTGCTCATCAGTGTGCAAAGTATGCAAGCACACTGGATGTGACAGAATGTTGGCTTGATTCTGCCCCTAGTATCATTGTAACAAGCCTTTTAGCAGATTCTGCTGGGGCGGTCGTTGTTGAATAAAGCTCCAAATATTTCCCGTCAAAAAAAAGAGTGGATATCTAATGACCCACTGTGTAGAGGTGATCGAGGAGCTTGGGTTTTAACACGACCTCTAGCGGGAACTTGCGCGGCGTCGACAAACCGAAGGTCTCCTCCATGCTGAGCTCGTCCGTCGCCACGCCGTCCGGGAGCGTCCAGTCAAAACCATGCAGCAGGTTGGCGAGGCTCACCTGGATCACCTTCAGCCCGAGGCTGTACCCGGGGCACATCCGCCGGCCGGACCCGAAGGGCAGCAGCTCGAAATCCTGCCCCTTGACGTCGATCTTGCTGCCAAGGAACCGCTCCGGCGCGAACTCCTCCGGCGCAGTCCACACCGCCGGGTCGCAGCCGATGGACCACACGTTGACGAACACGCGCGTGCCGACGGGGATGTCGTAGCCACCGACGGAAGCCTCCTCGCGGGACAGCCGGGGAGTCAGCATCGGCGCCACCGGATGCAGCCGCAGCGTCTCCTTGACGATACGTGGAGGCTCGCGATGTCCTTCTCCGTCACCCAGCGGCCTCGCCCCACCACGCGGTCCAGCTCCTCGGTCGCCTTGGTCAACACCTCCGGCTTCTTCAGGAGCTCCGAGATCGCCCACTCGACTGCGACCGCCGAGCTCTCCGTGCCGCCGACGAGGTCCTGCAAGTGATTAGGTAGTGTGTGCAATGGTACAGAATTAATCGTAGCATCCGCATAGCCTGTGATGTTGCAACTGAACTCGGGGTCTTCGATCTGAAAAGCTCCTTGTACTCAAAATTCTTTTACTGAATAACAGGGAAGTTGCACGGGCTTACCTGAATGAAAGCCTTGACGCTATCCCGGTCGATCTGCACCTCAAGATTGGGGTCTCTGGCTATCTCGAGTAGCACGTCCACCATGTCCTTCGAGACGAAGCTCTCCCCCTCGACTCGGCGTCTGTCGTTGTGCTCGTCCACGACATGTTCGAGGAACCGATCAAACATCTTGCTCAGCTTCTTCATCCTCTTGATGTACCCCTGGAGGTCCAGCCAGTCCAGCCACGGGATGGAGTCGCCGATGTTGAGCACGCCGTTGAGCAAGAACCACTCGTCGACCATCCGCTTGAACTCCGCCAGGGTCGTCGCGGAGCCGGAGCCCCCTTCGTCCGTTGCCTCCCTGTGCAGGTACTTCTTGCCCAGCATCATGCGCGTGATCACGTTCAGGCTCAAGGTCGACAAGTAGTCCTTGAGCACCACGGCGCGCCGGGACCGGGAGGCCTCGTGCAGGTCTCGCAGGAGCGCGCGCATCTCCTGGCTCCGGATGTACTCATATGACTCGAGCCGCTTGGCGCTGAAGAGCTCGGTGAGGCACACCTTGCGCGCCTGGCGCCAGTAGGCGCCGTACGGGGACCAGGTCATGTCTCTGTAGTTGTACGTCGTGTACTTGCCGGCGGCCATCTTGGGCCGGTCGAGGAACACCATGTCGTGGGTCTTGAGGAAGAACTTGGCCATCTCAACCGACGAGCCGATCACGACGGGGAACGATCCAAACCGGAGGTACATGAGAGGGCCGTACCTCTTGGAGAGCGCGTGGATGGAGCGGTGCGGGAGCGCGCCCATCAGGTTCAGGTTGCCGATGATCGGCCATGGTTTAGGGCCCGGCGGGAGGTTGTATGCCTGACGGCTGCGACGGAAGACGGCCTTGAGGAAGAGCACGGTGGCGAGCGCGACGCCGAGGAAGGGCGTCCATGGTGGTAGCTCCATTGAGAGTGAGTGGTGTCCGGGCATTCAGAGCTTCTATTATTAATAGTGGTACTCCATTGAGAGTGGACTTATCAAGACTTCATGAGCCACGTATGAGTCTTGACAGATGGAAATTGTATAATAACCAGCCTCGTGAGGCACGAGTCATAACGAATCTTTTTTGTTTAGAAGCATTTTTTCTTCGAAAACACTCCGCATATTAGAGCATCTCCAACAGGCGTCCAAAAAGAACTGCACGCACTAAAATTTTGCTTTTTTAGACGCCGAGCAGCTCCAGCAGACGCTGTAGCGCTAAAAGTTTTTTTTGGCACGCGCTGAAAAACGCTATCGCGCGCAGCATATTTTGGGCTCCGGATTGGGCACGCTTCACAATTTGCACTGTCTGCTTTTTAGGCGCGCGTCTTTGGGCGTCTGCTAAAGCAATATTGGTCCCGGCACACTAAAAGTGCTAAAGTGGCGCGCTATAACTATTATTGGACGCGAGATTTTTGTGCGGACGTTGGAGATGCTCTTAGGACCCAATAACTCGCTGACGGGAGCTCGGGCAGGTCACCCGAGCGAACTATTGTTCCTACGAGAGGTCATCCAAGCGAACGCCGTGATTTTGGAGTGTTCTCTCCAAAAAAAACACTATAAGTTCTTATTGTTAAGTGGCTGGCTAAGTGATAGATCAAGCATTCATGGGTCAGAGCAATGGCGGAGGACAAAACTTTTTTGAGGTGGGACGAACTCTTAAGCCAAAACAAAAATTGTGCAGAACCAACATAAAGAATACGAACAACAGTGCACGCCAATATTTTCATATAATCCTAAACAGAATAGCGAAGTAAAATGAAAATGCAAATATATTTTAAATAGACGAACAACCTAAAACATACCCAGGTAAGTTTTAGTGGCGCGTAGAAGACCTAGGCAACGGTAGTGCCCTACCCCTTGTGAAAATCTTCCTTAATTTTACCAAGATCAACACTTTTGAATATCCCTCGCTCAATGTAACACGCCATCAAGACATTAAGCCAGCCATCGGACATCTTGCTGCGCAACTCAGTCCTGATGATTTTCATTGCTGAAAAAACCCTTTCAACTGTTGTTGTCGCTACCGGTAGTAGCAATGCCAACTCAATGAGGCGCTAAACCGTGGGAAATATGATTTTGGAGTGTTCTCTCCAAAAAACACTATAAGTTCTTATTATTAAGTGGCTGGCTAAGTGATAGATCAAGCATTCATGGGTTAGACGTCAGAGCCATGACAAATGGAAATTGTATTAGTAACTAGCAAATGTGTTCGTGCGTTGTTAGAGAAGATTCTCGGAGTCATGGCACACTCTTTTTCATCATCTTCTTCTTCTTCGCTCGTTATCTCTGCCGTCAAATTCAAGATCGAAGCTACAAGAAGTGGCACGTCCGGCACACATGCTCCTAAATTAGTGTGCAAGCCAATGGGCGATGGACGATGAAAAAGAAGGAAGACGAATAAAAATTGGTCGAAGAAGCTAATGTCAACAAATGACATTCTGTTCATGGTGGCAATGAGAGAGTTTCAGGGATTGGATTGATCAGACACACGCAGATCTGGACTCCGAAGGACGAGGCTAACAAAGTGGCATGGAAAGTTCACATTGGAACGACATTCCGATGGCCGCATCGTGGTAATACTGGAGTTGGCAATATCGAGTTCGTGCCTGTGGATGCCATGAATCATGGTGCACGCAACCAATGAGAACCATAGGATGAGTGAAAATGTCTAGGAAATTGACGACATCTAGATGAGTTGATTTATGCGAGTAACTTCAAATTTTCTCGCCAAACATTATGCGGGTTTGCAGTGTTCGAGTTTTTTGCAGTGTTCGAGTTCTAGCGGGTGGCAAAATTTGCTCTCCATAGTGCTTGGTTAAGTCCCAGTCGATGCTATATCCATAAGATTTTACACTGAGATTCGTGCAAAATTTTCTTTTTCTTTTTTTCTCTCTTGCATGTGATGTCACTGGACTGAGACTTGGTTAAATCTTAGTCGACTGAGACCTAGCCATATCCATTGTGTATATCCCTGCATCACACACTTTTTCAGGGGAATCTTTTTGTTTTGAGAGGGAGGGAGGAAAACTTGGGATTACTTGCTGCAAACCTAAGTGTAAAGGTGGATTAGGCTTTCAAGCCTTCTGTATGTTTAATCAAGCGCTTCTCGCTCCACGGGCGTGAAGGATCATTTTCTATTCCCACAGCTCTTTTTCTAGCAAAATGCACCAGAAGGATGTACAACATGATGCAAATCATCCCCCCAAGGTGATATGTCGCAACTGCTGCATAAGTGACATAACCTTATTTGTAGTTAGCATTTGTTATTCTGAACTGTACATGCTATTAGCTAGTTTCGTAGAATTGTTCATAGAACCTTATAGTATAACATAAATTATGTTTATTGTTACTAATTTTAATTCATGTGCCCTATTACTTATCCATTTGCTTGTATGTGTATGAAAAGCATGAAATTCATAAATTTAATGCTACACCCAACATGGATTCTAAAGCAAATTAAATATTTTGATTTCTATGCCTTTGTGGAAGGAAATTAGTTGACTTTTTTTAGGAGACGGAAATTAGTTAACTAACTTGTCATCATCTTTTTTATAGCCGCTTCTTAGTGAAATTTAAGCATTCACATCATATATTAGTGAAATTTAAGCATTCATATATATAGGACTTCTTTTTTGTACTCCCGGGAGTATGTACTTCCATCCTCAATATACCTCTCGTACGCATTGATTATACCCATCTATCATTGTTAATATACTTTATTAAATATTCTAAGATACCCCAATACAAGTTTGATTGAAAAAATATCATTTGTAATGTACTTTTTATAATATACCTTTTTTCATGTACGAACAATTCGGTATATACGTACCCTTAAAAAATATGTACAGTCACATGATTTTTTTTACGAAACTCATTTTGGGGTATCTAGTAATTATTAGTGAATTATATTAAAAATAATAAAAAGGTATGAAAGATTCATCTATGGGTATATGAGGTGCAGGAGTACGTACTCCCAGGAGTACACAACCATTTTCCTATATATATATATATATATATATATATATATATATATATATATATATATATATGGTCGCGCTATTCGTCACCCTGAGTAGGGAATAGTTATTCTTCACTCTCCTCTATTTTATTATCAATGCACCGTAATTTTATGTTCCGTAAATTTTGTCTTATTTCCGACGCAAAAAGGGACCGCAAGAAAATATATAAATCGCTGTAAAAAATATTTTATGTTATGTAAAATTACAAACGTAAAAACATAGTCTAAAATACACATAAACTGCAAATTTTCTTGTCTTATGACCTATATTTTTATTTTTCTTATGTCAAATTTTACATAGTGAATCAATAAGAATGTAATTATTTGAATTCGAAACGTAATTTAATTATGAAATGATCGTAAGATTACCACGGGTGAAGAATAACCTATTCTGCACCCTGGATGATGAATAGTAACACTATATATATTTGAGACCCAGGGTGAAGAATAAGTAATTCTTCTCCCTGGTCGGTTCATCGAGCCAGATGTTGTGCTCAACCAAGCTAGGCAGAACCAAGCCAAGTCACCATCCCAACTCCCTAAAATTATATTGCCGACGAAGTAATTTTACCTTTACGCTAGTCTAAGGATCCATCCCACTCTCCACGTCCTTTCCTAATCAACATCGGGCAGTTTAGAGTCAGTCTCGACGGCGACCAGCACAATGTGGGTGGCCGACGTGTAGACGACGGAGAGGTGCTCGGTGGTTTGCTCAGGAGCAAGTCCTTGATAGCAAGTTTCCACTCCATCACCTAGGTGAGCCCCCGTCTTCCTCCTCCTCCGCCGCCTCCACCGGCAGGATCCCCCTCGTAATGGCCTTCCTCGCCTGCCTCGCCTGGCTGTACGTCGCCGGCCGGTACGCTCGCGCCCTCCCTCTCCTTCCCAGATCTCTCCTCCACTCTGCAGATCTGATCTCGCCTTGATTCGTTCGCAGGCTATGGCAGGACGCGCAGACCCGGGCGACCCTCTCCGGTCAGGCTCTCCGGCCTCCTCGAGAAGAGCAGCAGCAATGTGCGGATCTCTCAATCCCCCTCTCTGCCCACCTCTCGTTTTTCTCAATTTTTCCTGGCGGTGGCACTTGATTGCAGCTCCCCAAGGAGATCCTGGTGGACGACAAGCCGAAGGACCTGGGATGCACGTAATTTATTGGTTCCTTTCTGGTGTGACTTGTTCTTCTGGTTTGTTGATTCAAAATGGGTTGTTTGGTTTTGGAGGATGGAGGGATTGAGAGGAAGATCGCCGAGGTGGAGATGGACATTGCCAAGGCGAAGAGCGAGGGGTATTGTGGGGGAATGAGGCTGGTGCTGGTACCGGTACCAAGGGTTCCGACAGAAAGAAGTTCGTTGCCCTCATTTGAGTTTACACTAGCTTTGGCTCACATAAAAAACACCACCCGAGCACCTCTCGGTGTGCGGTCATGTTTACATCTTGAATATTTTTCTTGATTAAGTAAAAAAAACTGGTTTAACTCATTCTTTTGTGTTGACATACACTCACAGTAAGGATTGAACTCGTGATGGTAATGATGAGTCTGCAAGGTCAAGGTCATATGGTCTAATTACCAAATCACAGAAAGGAGAGGAGGAAGCTGAGCTCCGCCCTTTTTTCTGTCCAGGAGAGAAGGTTATTTTTTTTTATTGAAACCTGCACCTTGTATTGGGTCTGGAGGAAATTTTTCTCTGTGTCTATAGTTGTTGTATCTTAGTACTCCGTAGTGTACTGCCAGTACCATGGCATACCAATTGTTCGGACAGATCAAAAGGCAAGTTAAAGGTCAATTAGATAAATGCTATTGTACTTTCACATCTCACATCTCATTTACTACCTTGTATCAGCATTACTTGAAACACATTTATGCAGTCACGCATCTCACCTTGATTTTTTCTTCTTCTGAATTTTGCTTGTATTGAAACTATATACATTTGCACTGTCTAGTTATGCTCGCTGGTTGAATTTTCAGCATTTGAATCCGCCTCGAAGGAGAAACAAGGCATTAGCTAGTACCATAAATGACAAGATAGCTTGGCCATGACTCTATCAACTTGCCTAGGTCCAAGTCCAACACTCACAAGCTTCTTCATCTGTAACAAACATCAATCTTGGGAGCGTTAGTTGAAGAGCCGGTGTTCTACAGTCTAGAAAAAAGATACAGAAGAAGTCATTGTCACTACTCCTACTAGAATATTCAGTCGAAGAAGAAAACTTCTTGTTCTGGCTGCTGGTTAATTGCAACTGACTTTATCAACATGTTAATGTCATACATGTTATTGCTCTGCTACTTAGTTGCGAGTGTTTTTTTTTTCTGTTTTTTTAAGAGACCAGCATTTACACATCTATGTTATACACGTCTGTGCCAGTGTCTCCTTGTCGATGCATTTTTTAATTAACAATGTCTGTTATGAATGCATCTCTCAGCTGGAGCATCCATATTCAATCTCAGTTCAAAATTATAAGTTCATAAAAAGCATGAGCATGCCTAATCATTTCAAATTCTTTGGAACAAACGCACAACCTCTACATCAATCTCAAGTTCCAACTCATTGCCGCCCTATCAAAAATAAGCCTGCTGTCAAAATAAATAAGAAAGAGACTACTCCAAGAGCTGAACCTCAAATTAAACACATCGCATTTAAAATATTCCATTGATGCAATTTTAAACAAATCACAAAGTACATCTCATTTGTTGATAAAAATGTCAGAAAACACAAAGAATCATTTTTTTCGAAAAGGACGCAAAGAATCAATAGGCACAGCACATGCATTTTCTGCCTAAAGAGAGCACTCATGTCGCCATGTATTTCAATATCTCACCTCGGCGTTACTGTCATCCTCATTGTTGAGGGGGGTGGCGAGGAGAAGCACGCCGAGCCATTCCCGGTCCGCCATGGACGATGTCCTTGTGGTCGCGAAGCAGGATGTCGCCGAGAAGCTAAGCATTGTGCACGTTGTGAACATGTCCAGCTAAAATGGTTGTGAACATGTCCAACTAAAATGGAGGGGGGGAATGAAACAAAAATCAATACGAACGCCCGCCTCCCGGCGCTGCGGGAGGTGCGCCGCGCTCACGCGCCTGCACATGGCGCCATTCTTCCACTGGCGGGTGGAGGGAGGAGCTCACGGTCTTGGAGTCATGTCGGGGTGGCGAGCCGCCGCAGCCCCTTCGGCCACCCCGCCTGTGTCCATCATCAGGGCCGGCCCTTTTTTGGCTGTTCGCCCGGCGAACGATGGCCCAAGGAACTCGATTCTCATCGGAGGGTACGCGAGGGGAAACAAAATTTGCGGATGCGAACCCTAAATTGGCAAAGTTCTGGTATATATAGTGGGTTCGGCTGAGTTTTTACGTGCCACCCGTAAGAAATTTACGGGCCCAGCCGTTTTTACCGTATCTGATCAGGCCGGGTTTTTTTGGATCCTGCTAGAGATGCTCTAAAGAGAGACGGAGCTCGACCGCTCTCCACTATATCGTTTTTCTCCCGGAGTTGGTCGGAAGCTCTTTTTTTTCTCAAATCTCCACTCTATCGTTTTTCTCTTGGAGTTGATCAGACGCTCTCTTTTTTTCCTCAAAGAAATTAAACAGATGAGAGGGATATGTGCTAGAGTAGCTAAAGCTCATGCAGGTAGACACATTTTGAAAGAAGTGTTCTAGTATAAAAGGAGGGACATATTTTGAAAGAGGTGTTCTAAGAAAGAAGGGATTTAATAGGTTGGATCCACGCGTTTTACATGGTCCAAATTTACTCCAGTACATTCTTATCCCAGCTGCACATCAGGTATATTAATATTATATAAGAAGTTTTTTTTCAATTACGGCCAGTCGGCCACTTCGGCTAGCCGGTATGTTTCAACGTAACTTATCCAGGGAGGTCGTAAGATAACCACGCATCTATATTTCGTATAAGCTGGATTGGGTGCGGGAACCGATTTCTTTTCCACGTTGTAAATTTTTCTCCCAGCCCCCCTTTTCTTACGGCTTGGTTGGGATGTGACTGGTTGGAGTGAGAAATAACTATTCCTCATCCTGGATGGCGAATAGTGCGACCATATATATATATATATATATATATATATATATATATATATATATATATATATATATATATATATATATATATATATATATATATATACTACTAATAAACCATCAAACATGATCTTTAAGCACACCTCACAAAATGTACACAAACCCGTTATAACCGTACAATTAGGCCCACTAATTTAATCTAACAGCCAGCCTAAACCTAATCCCTTCTCTCGTGTGTACTTAGTAATTTAGGTTGGCTGAACATTCTCCATCGAGAGGAAATTTCAGCCCCAACTGCGCAACCGCATCGCCTGTAATCACGCAAGGCCCGAAAAAAGGATCTGATCTAAATTACCCTCAGATAATCACGCAACGCATCCCTGTAATCACGCACCCTCATGCTTTACACTAACCCACCATCCCTACGCTCCCTGCCTGCCGCTGACGCACCGCCCATGGAGCAGGAGCCGCAGCGACCCCCGGCCTCATGCCGTGCAGCCCGCAGCATATTGCGCAACGCGCCGCCGCGCCGTCGAGTGAGCAGGACGCGACCCCGGCCTCGTGCTGTGCAGCCCGCAGCATGCCGTGCAACGCGCCGCCGCGCCGTCGACTGAGCAGGAGCCGCCGCGACGCGGGCCTCGTGCCGTGCAACCCGCAGCATGCCGCGCGCCGCGCCGTCGAGTGAGCAGGAGCCGCCGGCGCTCGTACACAATAAGCAGACAGCCATGCAGCTGGATGGATTTTTCCTTGAGGAGCACACACACCTATGAAAACCGCAAACCGCCGGCTTGCTTGATCGGTGGCACGACTCAACGGAACACGCACGCGAACACAACCGTTTTCATGACCGAGCGTGTCTGTGGAAGCCAGCTCTCCTACCCAGGCCATTCTTTGCGAGACCGGCGAAGACAGCTTCAGCCTCCCCGCCTCCCCGCCAAGGATGGAATCACGGAAAGATCTGCTTCATCGAAACCGTGTCCGCGAGGACGACGGGCAGGTACATACATACATATACCCAAGGTCGATGTTGGCCGATGCTTGTGGTTGCAATTTCATATCCTGGCCGGTGATGTATTGATGCTCATGGTGAGCCATGGAATAATAACCGGGAACTCTTCATCTCTATGTCATACTGGATGAATCCTTGTAAGTAATCTCTTTTCCCTACCCCTTCTTATATTTATACAGGAAATTCAAGTGTGGTTCAATGCAATTTAGTTTTTCGTTCCATCTGACAATTCAGTTGTATTATTGATTTGGACAATTTTCAGAAATTTTAACCCCTCTTTTGATTTTTGGATTCCTCAATCATTCTTAATTATTTAATGTCAATATGAGGTACATTTGTTCCCAACATTATACCTGAGAAATGTTAGTTGACCACTTCGGTTTGTTCATGATCTATTCTAAAGATAGATTATTAGCGGTGCAATATCTTTGGTTCAATCAAATAGTTCAGCCGGGATCGTTCTTACCAATATTTAAGCCAACTTCAATTTTTACCCTGCTCGGTCATTTTGGATTATTTAGTTCTAGATATTTTTACTTTTCGCATAAGATGAGGCCCCATTCTATTTTATTTTATTTTCTTAGGTAAAATTTCTTAATAACTACAAGTACAATTGTTACAGTGATTGGCGAATTTAGGAACCGTCCATTCACTCGAATCTAACGGTGAAAAAATAGGAGTTACGAGGAGTTACAAGACTTAAATTACACAAAATTACAATTAATGATGGGACCATTACAAAATTTAGGTGGGTCCAGTAAATTTTTCAAGGGTAGATATGTCAAATATTTGAAAAATTCCCCATGACCGTCTCTCCTCAATCTCGTGGTGTTCCCTTCAAATCTCTCAATTGCCCAAATGTCGTCAGCCTCTTATCCACGCCACTGGAATCATGCGCCGCCGCCGGGAAGCCCACCATATCTAGCCTCCCCTGGTGCACCCCCCCGTCCATGGTCGGTCCGTATCCCACGTTGCGGGAGCCGCAGCGAGCCACGGGAGCCAGGAGCGGCGGTGCTAAGCGGGCGGGGCTGGCAGCGCAGGCGGCCGGCGGCGGCACTAGATCCGAGGAACGCCACGGGAGGCGCGTCGGGCAGGGACAACCATGGCCGATGGAGTTGAGCGGCGGTCAGTGAAGGCCAGCAGGCAGTGGAGTCCAGCCACGACCTTGCGGAGGAGCAGAGTTGTTGATGGAACATATGATGAACTCTGTGAACAGATGGTTGAAAATCTATGAAGGTATGAACTCTGTGACATCACCTAGTAACAATTTTGTTAAATCTTAGGCTAAAGAGTATGAAAGCAGTTACTGAAACATTGCAGTTTGCATATCCATCTGGTTTGGCTTTCGCAGTTGGAGGTCGGAGTGCATCCTATGAACATGCATCACGTATTCATGAAAGACCAATTGTGAGCTGGCTATGGTCTGCTGGATGTCTGTCTTTTTGGACCATTCTCAAACTCCTCTCTGGTCAGTCAAACCCTTCAGGACGTTGCGCGGGTAGTGTTAATCAACAACACCTATTTTATTTTCCCTTAATAAATGTACAATGAGAGGAGTAGTACTGGAGGGAGATCAGTTCACCTATGTAATATTGAGGCACTAACAGAATACTTGTTCATGCCTTCTATGGTATGTAGATTGCATTGGAACATAAACTGTGAAACATCGAGTTCAGGCATGCTATATATCCATTGCTTGTTCCCCTTCATGGGCCAGTTTCTGATAATTGTTCCACATGTGTCAGGAGCATGATAGGTTGGGTATTGATTTTCTCTACTGTTTCCTTGCCATTTATGTCCACATAAGCTGGGTATATGCGTAAATCAATGTGATGATTCTGTAATGTGCAGAGAACTACTCCGTCCCATAATATAAGAGCGTCTTTTACACTAGTGTATATTATGGAACAGAGGGAGTACAATATATGCCCGGGTTTGAGCAGCTATGGCCATCTTACCCTGTGATAGTAAATTGCTTATGGCTACCTTCACATCAGATCCTTTGTTTGACCCTCTTTTTCGTGACAACTCTATTCGAGGCGGCGGCACTAGATCCGAGGAACGCCACGGGAGGCGCGTCGGGCAGGGACAACCATGGCCGATGGAGTCGAGCGGCGGTCAGTGAAGGCCAGCAGGCAGTGGAGTCCAGTCACGACCTTGCGGAGGAGCAGAGTTGTTGATGGAACATATGATGAACTCTGTGAACAGATGGTTGAAAATCTATGAAGGTATGAACTCTGTGACATCACCTAGTAACAATTTTGTTAAATCTTAGGCTAAAGAGTATGAAAGCAGTTACTGAAACATTGCAGTTTGCATATCCATCTGGTTTGGCTTTCGCAGTTGGAGGTCGGAGTGCGTCCTATGAACATGCATCACGTATTCATGAAAGACCAATTGTGAGCTGGCTATGGTCTGCTGGATGTCTGTCTTTTTGGACCATTCTCAAACTCCTCTCTGGTCAGTCAAACCCTTCAGGACGTTGCGCGGGTAGTGTTAATCAACAACACCTATTTTATTTTCCCTTAATAAATGTACAATGAGAGGAGTAGTACTGGAGGGAGATCAGTTCACCTATGTAATATTGAGGCACTAACAGAATACTTGTTCATGCCTTCTATGGTATGTAGATTGCATTGGAACATAAACTGTGAAACATCGAGTTCAGGCATGCTATATATCCATTGCTTGTTCCCCTTCATGGGCCAGTTTCTGATAATTGTTCCACATGTGTCAGGAGCATGATAGGTTGGGTATTGATTTTCTCTACTGTTTCCTTGCCATTTATGTCCACATAAGCTGGGTATATGCGTAAATCAATGTGATGATTCTGTAATGTGCAGAGAACTACTCCGTCCCATAATATAAGAGCGTCTTTTACACTAGTGTATATTATGGGACAGAGGGAGTACAATATATGCCCGGGTTTGAGCAGCTATGGCCATCTTACACTGTGATAGTAAATTGCTTATGGCTACCTTCACATCAGATCCTTTGTTTGACCCTCTTTTTCGTGACAACTCTATTCGCTTCAGAGTGTAAGATGCAATGCTGCTCAAACTCAAAGTCTCCAGTGCAAATCTTCAGCCACGACTGTCAAACAATCTGATCCCAAAGGTGGTTTTTCTTGCCTGTTCTCACACTGCAAATTTAACCTAGTTCATCGGAGTGGGCAGTCGACTTAATTTTGCTTGTTTTATATTGTTTACAGCTTCAGGGAAAGTTCAAGGGCCTAAACTGGACGATGGAAGCGGTGGGTTCCATTTCGGCAAAGGAGGCGGCGGTGATGGAGGGGATGGTGGCGGCAGCAACCGCTCCTTCTCTAAACCTCAAGGAGTTTGAGAAGTACTACCTGCTTGCTCGAACGCCTTTTGCAGGATATGACGATGTGGAGCTAGGGCAATCATCATGAGTCTTGTTAGTAGTAGTGTCTCTTCTGTTCGATGCGTGAAATTTCTAAATGGTTGTTTCTTAGTCTGGAAGTGCATCAATGAACTGTCATGACTGGTTATGCTATGTGTCCTTGTCTTCTAAACATGTATGTTGACCGGTGAAAAGCTCAAAATGTTATAGGATTGAGTCTAAGATGCTGAAACTTGATGTCATCTGGCGCTGTGCGTAAACACGAGGAAATATATGTGCAACTGAGGTTTTGCTCTTAATTTTCCATGTCGCAATATTACTGTCAAGTGGTTAGCAATATTACTGTCAAGTGGTTATCGAGTATCATGTTGATTTCTCATCTCCTTTGCGGTTGTATGTCATTGTCGAGGATCCTCGTAATCCCATTTTAGTTCTGTTTGATCCACTTTTGTCTATTTTTAGGGCTATTTGTTCAAATTAGAAAATAAGCCCACTTGGACCTCCAGTTATAATTACTTGGGCTGAAAAGAGATTATCATGAAGCATTAGGCTTAATAATCAAGCATTAGGAGAACAGTTTTTCTAATTCAGCGGCCAAACACACACCTTGCAATTAATAATTGATGATGTTGTCCAGCAGAAAGGGGAAAAGCAGTTAGGCAAACAAGCTTTGCTGATGCAAATGATACCAAAAAGGAATGAATAATGGAGGGTAAGTCAAACAGACGATCAATGAAACAAAGGGCGATAATATCAATTCTTTTCTGATGTCAAATCAATTTTCGACAGGGTCGTGTCATGGGGAGAACACGTTATTCTGATCTGAAAATCATCAGTATATGCGTTCGTATCTCCTTTCTAATGCTATATCTATGACTCGATATTCTTTAACATCCTCATCATTCACTGTATGTAGTCGTCGTTGTAGCTGATGGAGATCCTTCATGGTGTCAACGATGTACGAGTCCACCACGCAGCATGACGGCAACGACTGCTGGGTCAGGTGGTGGTGTTCACCGCTCAGGCTAAACCCCCCTGCAAGGAACCGCTGGATGAGTGACACCTGCACCCGCTCCTTCTCTGAGTAGCCGTCGGTGGTCATGGGCATGCAGTCGAAGGTGTCCCATACCCAGATCTCGAAGGCGGCAGGACTGCGCTGTCGAGAGCTCGGCACTATCTTCGTCCCAGAAGACGCACTAGCATGCTTGTTCGCAGTTGTTGTACTCGCGTGGCAGGAGTAGCAAACTCATGGTGACACCTGCAGAAGTGACCAAGGACCTTTAACATGGGAGACAAGAATTGAATGAAAACGGACACATAACATGAATGAATCCTGTAGTAAATAGAAACATCATTTGAGGCTGTGTGTGGTAATCTCCTCCCGTTCACAAGCCATCAATTACTAGCCTTTTCAAACAATGTTCTAGAGATTCGCTATTTCTATGCTTTCAACTAACAAAGAATCAAGTTACAACCTAGTTTTACTTCTACATACACTAGCACTGCTAATTCCGGTGGCACGCATAATTATTAATTTGCTTCTCCTGTTAGTCTCTGAAACGCTAGTACATACTACCGACTCCTAAAAAGTTATCACAACCTAAAGATTTCAAAAAGTTTCAGCAGGGATTGTGAGAGTGTGCTGAGTAATTTTTGTAGACGACAGGGTTGTGCTTAATATTGCCTTTGATCTAACTGATGACATGATCGTGACCTTCCACCCCACAGTAGCCACATTTCCTCTTTGATCCAGATTTAGAACGCAAGATTGTGCATTTTCAAGCATGATATGAATCATCCTCTGAACACACCTCTAGAGTTGGCAGCGACATACTCTAGATCGTGGGGGAGAGCAGACTTGGCAGCGGAGGAGAGGGTCGTGGGTGAGGCGGCGGCCGGGATCCCGCAGATGAGAAGAGGCTGCGTTCAACCAGACTGGGACAGATGGATCGGAGGAGCTCCGATTTGGTGGGGCGATAATGGGGGAGGGGCTAGGAGCAGGAGAATGCGCGGGGTGGAGTGATCGCTACGTGGGGGATAAGATCGTGGGGGCTGTAGTTTCTTTTTGGTGATTGATGTAGGTGCCCGGCTGCCAAGGGCCGAAAATTTGGAAAAAAGTGACGGGATTATATTTTTTTAGTGAAGGGGAAAAGGTATTTTTGGTGTAAACGCGTGAAATATTTTCATAAAAATAGAAAGTATATTTTTTCAGTGAGGGTCGGAACGAGCAAGACCGATACTTATGGTTCTGGACAACTGAGATCGGCACTTGTGGGTCAGTACGAGCAAAACCGATACTTAAGGTTCTGGACAACTGAGATCGGTACTTGTGGCCTTGTGGGTCAATACGACTAAGATTGGTAGTAGTGGGCTTGGATGACCAAGATCAGTATTTGTGGACCTGTATGAGTAAGAATGGTACTTGGCAAGAACAACAAAGATTGGTACTTGTGGTTCCGGATGATTAGGATCGATAGTAATGAGCCTAAATGAGTAAGATCGATGCTTGTGGATGAAAACGACTAAGATTGGTACTTGCGAGTTGGGCCGACTAAGATCGATAGTAACGAGCCTGAATGAGTAAGATCGATATTTGTGGGTACAGACAACTAAGATCAATGCTTGTGGATGAAAACGACTAAGATTGGTACTTGCGAGTTGGGCCGACTAAGATTGGTACTTGTGGATACGGACAATTAAGATCGATACTTGTGGACCTAAATAACTAAGATCGGTACTTCTCGTCTCGAACGACTGAGATTGAAGTAGTGAGCCCGAGTGAGTAGGACCAATAGTAGTAAGCCCAAATGAGTAAGACCGATACTTATGGGCCCGCCGACTAAGACCGATACTTGTGGTTTTAGATGATTAAGATCAAAAGTAGTGTGCCCGGACGAGTAAGATCCATAGTAGTGAGCTGGAATGAGTAAAAACGGTATTGTGGGTCCGAATGACTAAGATCGATACTTGTGGGTCTCAATGACTAGGATTGATAGAAATGAGCCCGAACGAGTAAGACCGGTACTTAAGTCCAGACAAGTAAGATCGATTGTAGTGAGTTGGACCGACACTTGTGGGTCCGAACGACTAAGATCGATACTTGTGGGTCCGCACGACTAAGATCGGTAGTAGTAGGCCCGGACGTGTAAGACTGGTACTTGCGGCGATCACACTAATAATACCATGGGTCGTCAAAACCCACAACTAGCACCATTGGCCATCTGGACTCACAACTAACACTATGAGTCATCTGATCCCCAACTAGCACTATGGGCCATCCGAACCCAGAACTTAGCGCTATCAGTTGTCTGGGTCCACAAGCACCACGATGGGTTGTCTGGACCACGACTAGCAGTATGGGTCATCTGAACTAACAAAATACCGCTACGGGTCATCCAGACCACGACTAGCACAATGAGCCATACTTCGTCAATTTTACTACTAGCATTATGGTCGTTCAAACCCACAACTACTAATATGAGTAATCTAAATCCACGACTAGCACTATGGGTTGTCAGCACCAGTACTAGAACTATGGGTCGTACGGTCTCTCGACTACCCTTACAGATACTACCAACATAGAAACTATCACTAGGGGTCATACGGACCCACAACTACCACTTTGGGACGTGTGGATCCACAAGTATCATAACAGGTCATCCGAACGCTCAACTACCTTGAATGATAGTCCCGACACACAACTACCACCACAGGTCATTCCAACCCATAACTGCGACTATGGGTCATCTTGGTCTACAAGTACCGCTACGACCCATACAGACCCATAACCAGCATAGAGCTACCATGTAGAGCTAACATGCACCTGAACCCGATCTACATTATTGGTTCTATTTGCATCAAACTGATTGTTACAAAGCCAAGTTCTATAGTGAAGTTTAACTAACATCTCCTAAATTGGTACTCGTGGAATTTTTCTGGGAACTTTTATTTTTGGATATTTTTCCCAGAAAAAAATATTCTACCCAATTTTTGAGCCAAAAATGCTCCTGAACTTGAATTTTGCTTTTAGTTTTTTTCCTGTCCGAGAAAGCTTCTTGAAATCTTCCTAGACTTAATATAAGGGTAGTGTGGATTTTTTGAGATTTTTCATGCCAAATTTTGAGTTTTTTCTTCCTGAAATTTTTTTCCTTCTATTTTTTTTCTGTTTGGAAGAACTTCTTGAAACTTTCCCAGATTGAATGAGCTAAGAATAGTATGGATTTTTTTTCTTTCTGAAATCTTGTTTTTGGGGTAAATATTGAGCCAAAATGGTCCTGAATTTGAATTTTGCAGCTTTTTTTTTCTATTCATCAAAACTTCTAGAAACTTTCCCAAATTGAATATAGGGTATCGTGAATTTTTGAGAGTTTTTATGGAAACTTATTTTTTAACAACTTATTTTTTACCGAAAATGCTCCTGAATTTGAATTTTGCTTCTAGTTTTATTTCTTTTTGGCAAAACTTCTTCAGTGCAACGCCCAAAGCAGTGAACATCCCCAAGCCCGCTAGTAGTCTTCTCTTACGCCATGGCCATTAGGGAAAAAAATTTAAAATTTAAAAATACACACTAGAAAATGAAATAAATCATGGGAGTGCTATGATAAATAAAATGAAAATGAAAATCACTAAAAAAGTACATATTCAGAAAACAAGATCACGGATACATGGCAGAGTTAGAATAACCTAACAAGTTTTCCGGAGGAATTGCTAGCACAAAATTAACTACAAAAAATTCCTAGCACACAATTAACTACAAAAAAGAGGTAGACAGCGGTGCCTGCCCGGTGAGACAGAGTTTGACGACTGCGCTGTCCCGGGAGGCACGAGGTAGACAGGAGGTAGACGATGGCGGCTGGCTGGCGAGTCGGAGGTAAACGATGGTGGCAGAAGGCTGTCCAGTACTCACACTACTGCTACAATGAACACCCAACACAGACAATAAACCTGCAGCCAGAAAATCAACTTTACATGGGACAATCACTAAAATTTATTACTAAACATTGATTATAGTGTCCTAACGACGAACTAAACTGAATCATCAATTGCATAGAAAATAAAGAAAAATAGAGCTGGCTACCGCATGATATCCCTGGTGCAGAACTATTGCAACTGCACTAAATCAATCCTAAGTACACTTAATTTTATGTGATGTGCAGGAAAGCATGGTTGATTAAGAGAAAAATCATGGTGGAAATGATAAAATCAGTATTATGGCATCCTTTGCTCTGTCGGTTGTACAATTGTGTAAAATTTCTTTGATGACTACCGTCATGTATACAAAGATAGAAGAAAAGGTCAATACTAAATCTGGTAGACTTGATTCCACAGAAAAAGGATCTGCTAGACTAAACACAGCGAGTTTAAACTATAGAGTGCTGAAAACAGAGTACCTGATGCTCACTGTTTGAACCGGTGGCTGCCTTAATAACTGACGTTATTTTTGCTGCTGTAGGGAATACACAAACTCAGACGACAACCGTGGACTATGAACATCTCGCTTTCTCCTACACGAAAGTCCTGCATGCATTGGAGAAGATTTCGATGAGAACACTTCAGTTTTATAGAAAATAGTAAGAGTTTCACTTGCTTTGGCAAATAACATGAACTGTGGCCAAGCACATTTGTCATGGCAAAGTAAGGACTTGGAAGTCAAACAAATTAGCCTTGGTTTTATGTAGTACATCTTAATGCAGGAATAGTAATAGCATGTGAGTACCATGAAAATGTAGTCTCCATTTTTGCACTAAGAAGACTGATACTACAGATTATGAATTTATGACACACAAAACCAGTGCATAGTGTCTTCTAGAATTGTTAGGCCACTCCAGCTATACAATCTCTAAGCAGCATATAACACACTCTTCATAGTTATGAAAACATTATCATAGCAACTACTCCCTCCGTCCCATAATGTAAGACCTTTTTTGACACCACACTGACACTACACTAGCGTCAAAAAACACCTTACATTATGGGACAGAGGGAGTAATATTTAACTACTCTTCAGAAATTGCAGAATCTCTGTAGTTTATCATATGTCTGAATTTTGATCCTCTCCACTACCTATGCTTAGTGGGATTTATTACCAGTATTCTCTGTAGTTTATAAGCAGCAAATGCCACTGGGGAATGCTACATGTTGTAAGAAATTTGTGAACTCTGAACCTGTGTCTCTTCCAAACTTCAAAACAAACACATGCAACTGAACTATGAAACTGTTATTAGCACTAGTTAAGTTGTTCCAAGCCATAGTTTACATGTATGACCTGAACTTGTATGTGTATGCTGCAGCAAGATTTCAGTTGTTTGAACATGCTGTTACAAGTAATCCAAAATTCAAGATTTCATTACTGAATAAAGGCTTGACAGTTAACAGAATTTATACATGTATGGCCTGAACTTGTGTACGTGTATGATACAGGAGTGTGACCATAAGCTTACATAGTTAACTGTTGATTCTGAAACTTTAAGGCTGCAATTTCTACTTGTATGTTTGTGTGACAAACCAAATGATTCTTTGCTGAAAAAAATTCATATCATATCCCTTTTTCCTTAGAGTTTTGTGTTGATGATTCGTGCATGTAAAAAACGTAGCAGAAAAACGTAGCAGCAGCAGCGTGCTAACAGTCAGCAGCAGCAGCATCATTGCAGGCATTGAGGACGCGGGCCGGCCGCTAATCATGCGATTAGTGACTGCGGAAGTTGCGCAAATCTAGCGAACACACTGCTGGCGTATCCACTACCAATCTGAACTCTAACTGCTAACTGAATTTTATTTCAAGGTGCTGCAATGTGCAGTTGCTCCATGTCTCCACCGCCAGCACAAGGCGTGAGGAGGGAAGGATGAGAGGAAGAGATGAGGACAGGGGAAGAGATACCTCTGTTCTACGACCAAGTGCAGCCGGGATCTCCAATACCTCGCGGCGGCGGCGTCCCCTCCAGAACCTCACGCGGCGTCGGCGGGGACGTATGTGGGGGAGCGGCCACTACGACCCAGACCAGCCGGGGCTTCGCCTCCTGGATCTCGCGTCGGCGTCTTCGCCTGCAGGTCCTCGCGCCGACGTCACTCCTGCGCCGCCGTATCCCAGGTCCTCGCGCCGGCTCCTCCCTCTCGCGAGATGGGTTAGCCAGATGCGGGGGTTTGACCAGCGGAGTACTGAAAAAAAACACATGACCATAATACCCTTATTGACTAAACTCAATTTTTTAATTAACAGGTTAAAATCAACGGTGGAAAATAATCGATGGGGGAGTTACACGAAATTACAATTCGTAACTCCCCAATCACCGTAAAAGAGCTCAACTACAAGATGTTTCATGTGTGTGAATTGCACTTTAGCTAAAAAATGAGATAGCAAGGTGCAGAGGAAATGTGAGAAAAGTTATACATAAACCAAAGAACTTGTCATTTCTCTTTGCTTTACAAGTTTGCAATTTGTACTATGCTTTATTTTCACTATAACACAAAATTTATAGTGTTTCAGGTGAATGGTAAATCGAGTCATGAAAGAAACTATAGTGGCCAGAATTTGTAGCCCTTAGCATACAGGTACGTAGTGAAACCACAAGTTTGTCTATTGGCATACCTTTTGCTGAATGCATGATGTGCTCACACAATTTTGGACAGCATAGGGATCATACGATTACTTAATTATAGAGAACTATACGAAGAGAGGATTATGTTGGTGCAAATAAGCCATGCTCTACAGTGATGACCAGCGTGAGCGCGCTCAGGTCGAGTCCGTGACGGGCGTGGGCACGGTGATGATCGGCGTGAGTGCAGCCAGATCGAGTACGTGCCATGTGTTCGTGTGCATGTCGGTCGAGGCCGAGTCAAGCCTGTTTTGTGGCTAGGCGTGTGAGCGTGAGGTGTCTAGAGTTGTGGGCGATCAGTTGAGCCAGCCGCAACGTACACGCTGCAACACATCCTGTGCGCGGCCGGGGCAAGCGAGCCGCTAGGCGTGCGTACGTAGCGGAGGCTCGTGTGGGGGCTACGTCCAGCAGCTTCAAAATCGGCGGCATCGACGAGCTGCATGTATGCATGAGTTGTTAGCTGGATGAGGTTAGTTAGCTAGCTTAGCGCGTGGAGTTAGTGGCCGGGTAGTGTGTGTGCGCCCGTGTATAAATACCCCATGTACTGATCGACCGGATGTGTGGTATGTGCTCATCGTAGTTCAAGTTGCAGAAAATAGAAGAGGTCGTGCGTGCGGCACTGTTCATCGGCATGGCGCCGTTTTTGCGTCGAGGAGTTGGTGCACCGAAAAAAATTGTGTGCTCCTTTCCACCTTCGTCTGAGCGAGTGTAAGAGAGAAAGGGCTATCCAGGGTTAATCACAACATATTACTTATACTTACTTGCATATACATGCACCGGCATGCACGGTGATCATATGGCATGATGCAGGGCGTTCCACCGAAAACACCGGGTGGTCGTTGAGTATACCTGGTACATTTACTATATCCCTATAAAAGCACCACAGAGGACAGATCTATGTATGGCTCTGGGGTATACAGTCAGATGTACTGACAGTGACACTACATAAGTGTGCCAACAATATTATAGCTCTCGGGACAATATTCCTACACACTCTAGAGGCCATTTGATTTAATATATGAACCTATGAGGAAGGCCTCCTTGGTTGAACTCAGTTAATCAGTGGTCTCGGCAGACGTTGTCTTTGTGTATGCCGGTACATTTCAAAATAATAATAATCAGATGCTGTGTTGCAGGGCCACTGTTTGTTGTAAATTCCACATTTATACCTACACTTGATGCATTTTCAGGTTAGAGAGAGACAGAGGGAGGGAGGGAGACTGGACATGGAAATATGAAGGCAACTCAGTATTGAAGATAATCATATTGCCCCATGTATGTTCATGTTACCCTCCTTAAAAAAGTTGTGGCCTGATAACTTTTTTCCTTTGTAATGTAGATCTCTAGGTAATGTCATTCTCTTTCATGAACTCTTTGAGGACTATGACTTACTAAAAGGATCAAAAGAAGACAACCAACTAAAATAAGATTCAAGAAGTTGGCATCCTTATCAGAGAAATTGCATTGTAAAGTAGTTTGCATTTTGTTTTCAGTGGCTACACTAGAAGTGAAGACTACATGCGTATCAGTCAATTTTATTTTCTATTGCTAAATCTATACTTCCAAGTCAGGATACCATGTCCATTTTAGAAAATACCATACTTGTACATAGGAGAAATTGATGGGAGTATTGAATAGCCATTGGTAAAATTGAGCAAGTGTTGCATAACTTTAACTTTTGTCCTTGCATGTTGATCATGTGTAAATTCATCTCTAAAATCAGTTTGTTCAAAAAGCTTAGTGACCATGGCCAGACGCTTGGTTCTTCACTAGGTTGCTGGATCACAACGGTGTTTCACTTTAAAAAATACATTTATAGTGACATCTATTTTGTATCCATTTCATTTATATTCTTTTGCAAGAATTATTTAAAATTTAGAATATGTGAACTCACTTGATCAAAGTTTTAGACGTGTGTTGCACGTGCTCGCTTAATTACTAGTCATACTAAACCATACTACCTTCACCATTAAGGGCCCGAAGTTGTATAATTCCTTGGGCGTACTCCCATCCGACTGATAGGTAGATACGGTTGCCTCTTCAGTCACACTCTCATAGTATTGTCAGGATTATATCCACGTCACTCTCGTTAGTTGCTCCATTGTGTGGGTCGGCCGTTGACATCCAAATGGCATATAGCAATATCTCCCCGCCACAGCTATATCTCACTTTTAACCAGATGGTTGCTCCCCGCAGCATCCATGTGTACGGGCCATCCCAGTAGTGTGTTATCGGTTTTGTTCGTTCGGTCTATTCAATATTGTGTTCATTTTTTTATTTTTCTTTCTTTTTCGTTTCTTTTGTTATTTATTTTCTTCGCTTGTTTTCTTTCTTGGGTTTCACTTGTTTTTACGTTCTTTCTTATTTTATTCTTTTTTATTCAGTTATCTTTTGGTTTTCACCAATTTTCTTCGTTTCTTCCCTTTTTACTCTTTTTATTTCTAAGCACTAGTTTTCTTCAGTTTCCTTTTTCTCATTCCTTTTCTTTCTTTCTTTTCTCTTTTCAGTATTTTTTTCTTTGCTTCTTTTTTTTGGTTTTCAATGGTTTTCTTCTTTCTCTTTTCGCAGAACAAGAACATTTTTAATACACGTCTAACATTTATTAAAGAACATGAAATATGTTATCTGTACACATTGAACATTTTTCAAATGTACGATTAACATTTTTTTATGTCAACTATTTTTCAGACACGTTCTAGATTATTCGTATATATGAAAATATTTTTTTACACATATTTAACATTTTTAAATACATAACTAAATTTTATTCATACATATATTTTTGATCAACTTTTCTCATACACATTTTACATTTTTTTGTATGCATCGTGAACCTTTTTTATACACTTATTTAACATTTTTTTAATACATCAATAACAATTTTTTAACATATATGTTTTGATTTCTACTTTTTTCATATACATTGTACATTTTTGTATACATTGGGAGCATTTTTAATACACATATAACATTTTTAAATGCATGATTAGCATTTTATCATACATAAGTTTTGAGGTCTACTTTTATTCGCAAAAAAAAGTTTTGAGGTCTACTTTTTATATATGTTATACATTTTTTGTATACCCAGAAACATATTTTATACATTTTATTATTTTTAAATACATGATTAACATTTTTTCATATATATGTTTTGATGTATACTTTTTTTCATATAGATTGTACACTTTCTTATACATTAGAGACATACATGTTTAACATTTTTCCAATGCGCGATGAAACATTTTTCCATTCTGTATGTAAAGTTATTTTTGTAATAGATATATTCAGAACATTTGGAAATATAAGAAAAATGTTTAAAAAACAAAGCAAAAATGTAAAATGTCCCCGCTAGGCCGGCCATTCTGGCGGCTGATTTGACGCGAGGCTACGCTACTCTTGCGCCCGTATCTCCCGCCCCCCATCAATCAATAATCCGAAATAGCCCTCCATATCGCTCCACTCTCCATTCTCCTTCCGTCCATGCAGTAAACCCTAGATCCATCAGATCGTGGGCGACTACCGACTAGGGATTTGTCTTTGCGATGACATCCGCGTTGCCACCTTTGATCTTCTGAAGTATATACTGTTGAATTCTACAGGGCATATATGGTATACAACATTTTCTTAGATCTCATATTACCCTTTTAGGCATTTCATTTTCTTCTTTGGTCAAACGTAGTTAATTGGTCAATATGATCACTGTGTTTTAATATCCCCAGGAACAAAGAACCGTTTGTGCTTATGGATTTTGCAATAAAGAGGAACAAGAGTAAGAGACAAACGACCATGGCAGGAACTTCAGATAAATATTTATGACAGGTAAACATTTATATGTCAACTCTTGTTGTTGCTGTTTCTCGCGCAGAACTCTTCAGTCATCACTACCTATTATTGTTCATTAATTCAACTCAAACATGACATTTGCCCAAAAAAATGAGCATGGCGAACGGCTTAATTCTTTGGACAGCTCATCCGGTAGACATAGATTAGTATTTCCAACCTGAAAAAAAAAACATCTAGCCGTTGTTGATTAGATTTTTCAGGAGTTGCATCATATATGGAGGGTACTTGTCTTGTTGAAGCGTGGCTAGCATCCCCATTTGTTTGGTAGCTCACAACAATATTCATACAAGAGATAACATCAAAAGAGGCAGCGTATTCTGATGTGTTGTATGTAGTAGTACTTACAACTCCCACATGAGAGCATCAACAGCATGACTAGGAAATTCAGACCCTCAAGCACCCACGGGCACGTCCGCAGGCAAGGTCACGCCTAATATGTTAGCTTTCCATAGCCGTGTCCCTCATATCTAAAACCCTAAACCCACGCAACACTATGTATAAACACGATAACCATGTAGTTCATTGGATCATCATTTCATCGCCGGACAAAAGGACCATAGTTCATCGGAGGACAGTGCATTACTACAAACAACTTACAACATAAATAAAACGGGGAAGGGCAAAGGAAACCGCCATTTCCTCACCGCTCCCTTCCCCTTCCGGTCGTCGGCGTGGCTGTACCCCTCCTCCATGAAGGCCTCGGCGTGCGGCGTCGTCGAAGCTGGAGATGGAGCCGTCTGTCAGGTCAGAGTCCTTGGAGCATGCTTGCCCCAAGATCCTCCGGGTCAGGCGGTCCTGCTCCTTCGCATGCCGGGCCGCCTTTGCCTTGGCCACTACCTCCTTGTTTGCTTCGTGCTTCGACAACTCGATGGCGAGTCGGAGCGCCTTGGCATTCTTGCGGCGGAGGCGCCGCACATCCGTCTCCGCCGCCGTGAGAGAGCGGAGGAGGACCAACACGGGGAGCGCGACCTCCGGATCGACTGGCGCTCACGCGTGATCGGCGGGGGGTCAGTGCCTCCCCCGCCGCCCACTCCCTCGTCTGTTGCCACTTACGGCGGGTTGCTTGTGCCTCGGACTTGGGCTGGCATGAGGACCCATCGGTGCCCGGGTACCGCCTCCGGAGAAGAGGAAACCCGCATTGGTGGTGGTGGGCGGCATACCTGAAGGACGTTGGGAGCGGAATGTCCAGAGCCGCGCGACTAGCAAGACGGGTCGGTGACGCTCGACGGGCGACGGGCGTTGAGGAAGAAGAGTCGCCGCTGCCGGTTCTGCCTTGGTCGAGCCACGACCGCCTCAACGCGATGAGGATGGCGACGTCCTCCACATCGTCGGGTTCCGCTTCGCGCAACAGGCTCGCCCAGTCGTCAGAGCCGCCGGATTTTCCACTCGAGCCAGCGCTGCTTCCGTCGACGGCCGTTGATTCGGATCGGAGGGGATTGGAAGTGGAGTGGACGGAGAGGGGAGTGAAGTGGAGTGCAAATTGACTGCTATCTAGGGTTTTCCAGATGGGGATATGTGTGGGGCACTGGTGAGCCAGGCAGGGCCAAGCCGTCATGGCGGACGCGCCCGGGCCGCCCCATATCGGCCCTAATTTTAACTTCTTCCAAAGCGCCGGATAGGCCGAGCGTTTTTTCGACCGGACAGTGACCGGGGTGTCCGCCCGGGCTTTTGGGGACGGTTTGGGGTGCCACGAAAGGTCTGTCCGAAAGCATTACCCTCCCTCTCTATCTTGTTTACAATGTATGTAGTACTGTAGTACTCGTCCCTCCATTCTGAACTATTTGAAGTTCTAGTTTTGTCCCAATTCAAATAATTTGGAATGAAGAGAGTACTAGTTTCCTTAGTGCTACTTGATGCGAACGCCTATGTACACCCCTTGTGAATGGATGATTCCTTTCTAAGATCCTTGATCTGGCTAGCCTTGTGATTGTCCCATTTTTTGCGCCGACAGACTAAATTGCCAATAACCACCACACTTGTGTCAAGTAGTGCGAAAAGCCAACAAAATGTCGAAAGTTTGCAGAAAATACAGTTTTCCGGGATTTTTTATTTGAGAACCACTAAATGGCCGTTTGATCTTGTTTTCACCGAAATTCGACATGTGGGACCCACTGTCAGAGCCAATGTGGCAACAGCTGATGGCCCATGCAAACGACGGTTAGACAACGCTTATGTACCTACCGTCGGTCCTAACGACCCGATTCACCCCCCCCCCCAATTTTTTCCCAAGCGTTGCTCCGCATGTCCCCGCCCACAGCCGTCATGGTCTCCTAAAACGACGGAGAACCAAGTGACAAATCTCTGTCGCCACTCTCAGAGGAGCACTACTACAAGCCATATGTAGGTGAACTAGGGTTAGGGTTTGTTGAGTTGGGGATTTTTGTTTTTGCTCTGATTTGACTCAAATCTTTGATCTGGGGTTGTTTCTTGTTGCCATTCTAGTGTCCAGCCACAACTGAGGACATGGATTGGTGTGGCACAGTTCGTACTGGAAATATCCTTTGCATCCACAAGCTGTCGGCCAAGAGGATGGTTGCATTTGAAGGCCAGAACACCGGCAGGAGATTCTTTGGTTGTGCTGAGCGGGTTAGTATAATTATGTGTTTTATTCATACCCCTTTCTGTCAATAGAAATGCTAAGAACAATTTCAGTGTGTACAAACTCTAAAAAAGATCAATGTTAGTGTGTAGAAATTGTAGAACTTTTGTTTATAAAATCCCTCTATGTATACAAGTGTGTAGTCTTGAAATTACTCTGTTTATTCATACTGCTCCTTCAATATACCATGCTTTTTGTAGTTGTAGGTTGTACATAGATCACAATTTTTATTTGAAGAGCATGCTTTGTTTAAATGCTCTTAAGACCAAGGTCTTTTTAGTTGATAAAACACATGCTCTATTTAAGTTTCTTAAGAACAATTCGTAGTACATATGATTTTGTATTGTATAGTCTTGTGCGCATATGATTTCGTAGTGCATTATTAAATTGATGTGTATAACATATTTCCATAGTGACCAACATTTGTATAGTTTTGCTCACTGTATTTAGTGTATTTTTAATTTGAGCCTACAATTTTTTCAGGAAGGGAACATGTCATGGAATTATCACGGCAGATGTCCTTAGTGTGAGGACTTAGTCGCGAGGCCAACGCATCTATGTGGTAGCTTGAGAGGGGTTGAGCGGAATCGAGAGACGCAACACAAGACAAGGGTTTAGATAGCTTCGGGCCCCGGGAAACATCATCCGATAATAACCCTACATGCTGTTTGTGGCTAGGTCTCATTATGATCATGAGGGAGTCGCCGGTAAGCCGACTCTTTGTGTCTAGCCCTAGAGATTATTTTCTGTCCCTCTTTGGGGAGCCCTGCCCCTTCTTATATATGTTGAAGGGACGGGTTACATGTGGAGTCCTAGTAGGACTAGGACTAGTCTATCCTTTCTTACAATTTGAATACAAGTCCGGGTCTTGCTTCTCGATAAAGGAAATATTCGCCATCCCTTTCTTCTTAAGCCGGCCCACCAAAGTATAAGCCGGCCCGCTGGATCTTAGGCCTTGTCGTTCGTCTGATCCGCCCGCCGGGTCTCCAGTGAGTCATAATGTCCCGACGGGTTACATGTAAACCGCCATATCCGGGCGGATCGCCAGTGAGTCGCCAAGCTCCAGCCAGGTCTTTAGTGAGTCGCCAAGCTCCAGGCGGGTCGTACATCCGGCCGGGTTACACCGTGGGGTATATCCCTGACATTAGCCCCTAGTTTAATTTGCATTTATCCATGTTAAACTGATCTTGTAAAATAAACACAAGAACAAACTTGATAGGTTGTGCTCCGGGTTAAATATTTTCCTGAACCGGCACCTGATCATACTTAAGTCCTTGTCATTTCCTCCTGGATGCATATCCATGATCTCATAGCAAATCTCCTTTAACAGATGTGTTTAAACATTACCAATGCAAAAATTCGAGCACTTCTTCTGAAAAATCCGGGTCAATAGGCCAGCTTCATAATCAATTTGCTGACATTGGTTTCTTGTAGAGAGATATTATAAGAAGTAATCCATTTTAGTCGGCCTTCAATACTCTGATTTGACAAAAATATTGGTCTTGAAACATTCAACTGATATTCAGCCGGTTTAAAGATCTAGATCTTGTCGATTTATGATTTCCAAAATTGTCGGGTTATAAACAAATGATGCCGGGTCAATCTGGTTTACTCAAAACTGAGAATTTGAAGATTTTGCTCCCTTATATCCATATTACCTGTAGCCCCCAAGTCTTGAGCAGAAACAAAGTGATGACTTAAGACTTGCTTCAATATAAATACTGCCACTTTGAAGAAATCCATGTTGTTCATCTTAGTCACTAGTAAAGACTGAATACTCCATATATGTAGCCCCAAGTGCCGGGTTGTCATGCTTGCAGCAACCTGGGACTTGTAATTGCCTTATACTCATAAAAAACTACAACCAGTGTAGCCCCCAAGAGCCGGGTCATTATGCAATAATGAGCAGGGACTTTATAAATATGATCATATAGACTTGAACAACAACGTGTAGCCCCCAAGGGCCGGCTCAGTAAAATAATATTGAGCTGGGACTTTATATATACTTCTTTTGAAAAGAGCATCATATGATGTAACCCCCATCATGGGGCTTGAACCCACGTCCACAAGGTTAAGAGCTTTGTGCTTTACCAACTGAGTAGTGGACCCTTCAATATAATGGAATAAAACTTGTGTACCTTGAATTGTTGACAGGAGCAACTGATAGCCCCCAAGGGCCGGCTCATTATGATGTGATGAGTTGGGTCTTCAATAAGGCGAGTAAAATTGTCTTTGCATTAGCCCCCAAGTGCCATGGTGCATGCTGGCAGTGACATGGGACTTGCATATTTGATATAATCTCAAACTGTGGTGTTGTGGATTGGGTGGATCCAAAATGGCCAGATACACTTAAAAGGGCACTCAAGAAGCTTTGGTATCTGTATGAGCAGAGCAAGATAGACAATCTTGCTAAAGTAGAGGAATTGTCCAAGCTAGCGAAAGAAAAGAAGCAGCTAGAGGAGAAATACCATCTGAACATTAAGCTTACCAAAGATTTTTGTGAATCTATTGAGAAACAGGTCCATAGGGAGAATGATTTGAAGATTCTGAAGGAAAGTGAAGAGGAAAAGATTGGACAGGAAGAGAGGGATAAGCTTGAGAAGGAGAACATGGAGCTGAAGAAACAGGTTGATCTACTGAAGCACATTCAGGCTGCCCAGGCAGAAGTGATCAGGAATTGGAAAAGAGATGCAGATGAAAGTATTGACGAGGGGAAGTAGGAGAAGAAAAAGCTAGAATATGCCATTGTTGACCTACTGAAGGCTGGGAGGTGAAAAAGAGCAAGAGTAAGAGGATCAAGGCAATCTGTGATGAGTGAATGTAGAACGTTTATCAAACTATGCTAGTTTGAAAAACATTCTAATATTATGAGACGGAGGGAGTAGTTATTATTTATGCTAGCTCCTTGTGATGTGTTGAACTAGTATGTTTTAGACTCTAGCTGCTTATGACCTGTTGAACTATGTATACTTAAGACTTGAGAATTATGATCTTAGATGTTTTAATGGAAAATTGGGTCTTAATGAAGATTGGACATGAACAATGATGATTTGATGTTGACAATTGTGAAGTAGGGCTGAGATGTTGTTGAACTTAAGATATTTGGTTCAAAAACTAAAATAATTAAAAATGTTGTTGAAAAAGGAATTTTATGCAAACGTTGTTTAAAAAAATGAATTATATGACCTGACATATACAAAATTAAAGACATTCGTATACATTACTACTCCCCTCCGTCCCAAGATAAGTGTCGTGGCTTTAGGTTAAATTTTAGATAGTGCTACATGCACCAGCAACTCGCGACGACTATATCTTGCTTATAGCGACTCATATGATACGCTTGCCCAAAGCTTTCTCCTCTACGCCATAGTATTATGGTCAGCCTATTTTCGCATGTTTGTTCGCGTGCTTGATTGCTCGACGGCTGCGTTCGCACTGGTTTTCTTAGTTTTTCTCAAGTTCTGTTTGTTTCTTCACCGGTTTTCTTCGGCTTTTCTTTTTTCGTTGTTTTTTCACCCGTATTCTTCGTTTCTTTCTCCGTTTTCATTATTTTATCTACTCTCTCTTTTGTTCTTTGTTTTCTATGGTTTTTTTATTTCATTGTCGGATTTCTCTGGTTTTTCTGTTCTCTTTGTTTCTTTTTCTTTTTTTGCACTGGTTTTTCTCCGATTTTTTGTTTTCTTTCTTTCTTTTCTCTACAGCTTTCTTTTTCCCCTTTTTCAGCACATATGTACAATTTTTATTACACATTATACATTTTTATATATGTGAAGAATAATTTTTAATACAGGTTTAACATTTTCAGATACATAAATAACATTTTTCAAAATATATTTAATGTCTACTGTTTTCCTACACATTGTATATTCTTCGTATACATCTAAAAAAATCTATACAGGTTTAGAAAAGAATATACATGATTAAGATGTTTTTAAATATATGTTTTGATGTCTATTCTTTTCATACACATTTTACAATTTTTGTAACAATTAAAACATTTTTAAATAATTTAAAAAAAAAATCCCAAATGCATGATTAACTTTCTTTCAAATATTTTTTGTTTACTGTTTTAATACACATAGTACATTTTTTATACATCTAATATATTTTTATACATGTTTTACATCTTTCATACACATGGTTAACATTTTTTCAACTATATGTTTTGATGTCTACTTTTTTGGTACACATCGTACATATTTCTTATACATCCGAAACATAGTACCATACAAGTATAACATTTTCTTTGAATTATGCGACATTTTTGTACCTTGTATAATTTCTTTTCAAAAATTCCATGTACTTATTTTTGAAACACGTGAACATTTCTTGTCACAAAAAAGAGAAAGCTATCAACATTTCTTTAATTATGCTAACAAAGAAAATTACACTGCGTTCACATTTTTCAGATTCTTAGTTTTTAATACTTTTAAGTAAGTTATTTTGTTTGAATACACGTATTGAAAATATATTCGAAAATATAAATAGAAAAGAATGAAGAAACATAATAAGGAACTAACCTTAAAGTTGGGCCGGCCCATTACTTGCGGTTGGGTCTGGGTGGGCGCTCAAGGCCTTCTTCGGTCTTGCTATAAGAGCATCTCCAACAGCCGTGCTATATAAGCGTCACGCCGGAAATTTGTGGTTTTAGCGCACACGCAACCGCTAAGCGAGCTCCAGCGGACGCGCAATAACCACGCGTGCGGCATAAAGAGTTCAGCACGCGGTCCGAAACGCCATCGCGCGCCGTTTATTTGATGCGGCGCGCGCTCGAGCGCCCGCTCGCGACTTCCACAATTCCACCTACCCCAACCCAGGCACTGGCGCTGCCGCCCGCGCCAGCCCCATTTGTTTCGGCGATCATTCCGACACTTCCCTGGCCTATCTCTGCGCTGCCGCCGCTTCCTCCTTCTCCCTCCAATCGCCGCCGCCCCTCGGGCGCGCCATTCTTCCGACAAACAGCGTCCGGCCGCCCACTGCCGCTCGGCGCCCACAAGGTGTTCGACAAAATGCTTGCAAGGTATGTATTGCTTCAACTTCACATTTTTTACATGAATTTGATGCATGTTGTTTGTAGTTTTTATAGCCTAGTTTAAATTGAACATTATAGATGAGTTCGTCATATAATTCTTCCGAAGAAGAATTTGATATTGAAGAGGAGGAGGATCTTGCAATGATTCTAGCTATGCACATCAATAAAAAACCGAAGCACGGTGGTTCGGTTATGGGTCGGCAGAAAATTTGTAGGGATAGGATGGATGCCCACAACAGATTAATGAGGCACTATTTTGCGGATAATCCTGTGTACCCCAAGTCGTACTTCGGGTGCCGGTTTAGGATGAACACCGAGTTGTTCAGACGCATTGCAGAGAAACTAGCGAGCCATGACCGGTTTTTTCAGCAAAGGAGGAATGCCGTCGGAGAGCTCAGGCATAGCACCTTTCAGAAGGTGACAGCCGCTTTGTGTATGTTGGCATACGGTATTCCTGCTGATCTAGTTGATGACCACTTGGCCATGGGTGAGAGTCAAGCCATCATGTGTGTTAAGTGCTTCGCAGTCGGAATTGTGCAAGTGTTTGGCCAGGAGTATTTGAGATCTCCCAATGCTGAAGACGCCGCAAGACTATTGGAGATGAACAAAGCTCGCGGCTTCCCAGTTATGCTTGGCTCAATAGATTGCATGCATTGGAGTTGGAAGAATTGTCCTAAGGCATGGCATGGACAATTCCACGGCAAGAAAGGGTTCCACTATAATCCTTGAAGCGATGTCCGATCAAGAGACTTGGATTTGGCATGCTTTTTTTGGAATGCTTGAATCTTTGAATGACATCAACATTGTTAATCGGTCACCACTGTTGAATAAGATTGCAAATGGTGAACTGCCACCGGTGCAGTTTGTAGCAAATGGCCATACATACAACTATGGCTACTATCTCGCGGATGGCATCTACCCAAAGTGGCAAACATTTGTGAAGCCGTTGAAAAAACCAAAAGGTAAGAAAAATCTTGATTTCCACAATGCTCAGGTGGCGGCTAGAAAATATGTGGAGAGAGCTTTTGGGATTTTGCAAGCCCAATTTGCTACTGTGAGAGGACCGGCTAGATTTTGGGATCAAGAGATGCTTTGGTACATCATGCACGCTCGTGTGATCATGCACAACATGATCATCGAGAATGAGTGTGGCCAAGATTTAGACTGCTCTCAGTATGAGCTTTTGGGACATCCTGTGCGAGTGCGTCTGTCGGGGTTGTGGTGCGACATATGCCAAGGGGTGGCTTATCATGGAGAGGCTAAGAGAACGTTGTCGGGCTCTAGAGGCGGGAGTGAGCGAGACCACCTAAGCCGGCGAATCTTACCCAGGTTCGGGGCTCTTCTAGGAGATAACACCCCTAGTCCTGCTCTGCGGGGTCTCCGCATGATCACTATCTCGACAAGGTAACTATAAGGTCGCTCCTTGAGCTGTTTGGCTAGAGGAGGAAGATGAGCAAGGCTAGCCTCTCTTCCCCTCTCTATATATGTGTGTGAGTCTACTAAGGTTCTGAACCCTTTGCATGGGTGCCTTGGAGAGTTTATATAGGCCTACCGCCTAGGGGTACAATGGTAATCCGACCGGGTGTGGGACCCGACCTTCAGTGTCTCTGGTCGCCTGCTTCTCCGCTGGTTGCTGGGGCCTGCCACCTGGTGGGCCCTGCCGGCTGTCTCGTACTTGGCCGACAGGCCGCGCCCGCTAAGGGAATCCTGGACTATGGGGTCCTCGGGCGTCCGACCTATTAGACATGGGCCGGACTGATGGGCTGTGAAGATACGAAGACCGACGACTTTACTCGTGTCCGGATGGGACTCTCCTTGGCGTGGAAGGCAAGCTTGGCGTCCAAATATGAAGATTCCTTTCTCTGTAACCGACCTTATGTAACCCTAGATCCCTCCGGTATCTATATAAACCGGAGGGCTAGGTCCATAGAAGGATATCCTCATAATCATAGTCAGACAGGCTAGACTCTTAGGGTTTAGCCATTACGATCTCGTGGTAGATCAACTCTTGTAATAGTCATATTCATCAAGATCAATCAAGTAGGAAGTATGGTATTACCTCCATAGAGAGGGCCCGAACCTGGGTAAACATTGTGTCCCCTGTCTCCTGTTACCATCAACCCTAGACGCATAGTTCGGGACCCCCTACCCGAGATCCGCCGGTTTTGACACCGACATCGGTGCTTTCATTGAGAGTTCCACTGTGCTGTCGTCAAAAGGTTCGATGGCTCCTTCGACCATCTACAACAATGCTGTCCAAGGGGAAGTCTTCCTCCCCAGACAGATCTTCGTATTCGGCGGCTTCACACTGTGGGCCAACTCGCTTGGCCATCTGGAGCAGATCGAAAACTACGCCCTTGGCCATCAGGTCAGATTTGGAAGCTTGAATTATGTCGCGGATATCCGCGGAGATTTGATCTTTGACGGATTCGAGACCACGACAGCTGCTCCCTGCCACCACGATGAACACGTCGAAAATCTGTCATCGGACCATACCCAGGGGATAGTACCTATAGCTGCTCTGGCCTTAGATCCGGAGCAAATCGCGTCATCCGAGGACGGGAAGCTCAACCCCGCCGCGGAAGCCGCAGACTCAGCGACGGTGGAGCCGCACACAGACCTAACTGCAAGTGACATATGTGTCACTGGAGCCATGGACTCGACTCCGGCTACAGGTTCCGAACCTTGTGCGTCCGCGTACGTTGAGCTTGATTGGTCATCGATCGCCGAATTCAGCTCCGCGGACATCTTCCGGCACTCGCCTTTGGGCGACGTGTTAAACTCGTCAAGAGCACTATCCTTGGCGAGGGATTCTTAGCCAAATTATATCCGATTCGAGCTAGAGGTTGATGATGGAGAATTTCGTTTCCCACCCACCGCCCACTTTATAGCCACTGTCGAGGACTTAACCGACATGCTCGATTACGGCTCCGAAGACATCGACAGTATGAACGACGATGCAGGAGAAGAGGAGGCCCAAAACCCGCCATTCACCGGACAATGGACGGCCACCTCGTATGACGTATACATGGTGGATGCACCAAAAGAAAACATCAGCAAAGACAAAGATAATCCAGTTGAGGATGAACCTCCTAAGATAGAACCAAAGCGTCGACATCAGCGACGCCGCTCTAAATCATGCCGCAACAAAGGCAGCAACACCGGCACGGGAGACGATAACACTCCGGACGGTGCCGAAGACAGAGAAGATCCCGACGAACGAACTGTCGAACATGACGATCGGGAAGATGGGCAAGTTAGCCCAATGAACAGGCCGCAAACGAAAACTCAGAGAACAGTAGTTATCTCCCGCCCTCCGAGGAGGAGGTGAGCCTCGGCAACGAGGATTTTATCGTACCTGAGGAACCTCTCGAGCAGGAGCGCTTTAAGCGCCAGCTAATAGCCACTACAAGGAGCCTGAAAAAGAAGCAGCATCAGCTTCAAGCTGACCAAGATCTACTCAATGATAGATGGACCGATGTCCTAGCAGCCGAAGAATACGGCCTCAAGCGCCCAGCCAAAAGCTACCCGAAGCGCAAATTTCTACCTCAGTTCGATGATGAGGCACTGGAGCCCGTACCATCATCGCACAATGCGGCTGGCCGACCGCCACGTGGTCGGGATAAAATGGCAACTCAAGCCGAACACCAGCCCGCCCCGCCTCATCGTAAAGGCAGAGATAAAACAGGTCGTGGTTAGACAAATGACCTTTGGCAGGACCTGGAAAATAGAGCAGGACATACTAGATCAATCTACAGATCGCGAGGACGTGCCCCAACACATGGCGACGACTATCTATTCGGACGTGACAAGCCTAGTCATGCGCGGGCCGAAAACCGCAGACGGACTCCATCGGAGCTACGTCGCGATGTGGCCCGATATAGAGGCGCCACACACCCTCTTTGCTTCATTGACGAAGTAATGGAGCACGGATTCCCAGAAGGGTTTAAACCCGTGAATATTCAATCATATGACGGAACAACTGACCCCGTTGTGTGGATTGAGGATTTTCTTCTCCATATCCATATGGCCCGCAGAGATGACCTCCACGCCATCAAATACCTTCTGTTAAAACTCAAAGGGCCAGCTCGGCACTGGTTAAACAGTCTGCCTGAAAACGCTATTGGCAGCTAGGAGGATTTGGAAGACGCCTTCCACGACAACTTCCAAGGTACATATGTCCGGCCACCAGATGCCGATGACTTAAGCCATATAGTTCAACAGCCCAGAGAGTCAGCCAGGAAATTCTGGACTAGGTTCCTAACCAAAAAGAACTAGATCGTCGACTGTCCGGATGACGAAGCCCTAGCGGCCTTTAAACACAGCATCTGTGACGAATGGCTCCCCCGACACCTCGGCCAAGAAAAGCCGAAGTCCATGGCAGCCCTCACGACACTCATGACCCGCTTTTGTGTGGGTGAGGATAGTTGGCTGGCCCGTAGCAAAAACAATGCAAGCAACGCCGGCACCTTCGAAGCCAGAAATAGCAACGACAAATCCCGACACAACAAACACAAGCGTCGCAACAACAATGACAACACCGATGATACGTCGGTCAATGCCGGATTCAGTGGCTCTAAGTCCGGTCAGCTGAAGAAGCCGTTCAAAAAGAACAATTCTGGCTCATCCAGCTTGGACCGCATACTCGACCGTCCGTGCCAGATCCATGGCACCCCAGACAAACCACGCAATCATACCAATAGAGATTGTTGGGTTTTTAAATAGGCCGGCAAATTAAATGCCGAAAGCAAGGAGAAGGGATCACAAAGTGAGGACGACGACGAGGAGCCCCGGCCACCGAACATAGGGGGACAGAAGAAGTTTCCCCCTCAGGTCAAAACGGTGAACATGATATACGCTACCCACATCCCCAAGAGGGAGCGCAAGCGCGTGCTCAGGGACGTCCACGCGATTGAGCCAGTTGCCCCAAAATTTAATCCATGGTCGTCATGCCCGATCACTTTCGATCGTCAGGATCATCCGACCAGTATCCGTCACGGCGGTTCAGCCGCACTGGTCCTGGACCCAATAGTTGATGGGTTCCACCTGACGCGAGTCCTGATGAACGGTGGCAGCAGCCTTGATAACCCATAAGTATAGAGGATCGCAACAGTTTTCGAGGGTAGAGTATTCAACCCAGATTTATTGATTCGACACAAGGGGAGCCAAAGAATATTCTCAAGTATTAGCAGCCGAGTTGTCAATTCAACCACACCTGGAAACTTAATATCTGCAGCAAAGTATTTAGTAGCAAAGTAATATGATAGTAGTGGTAACGGTGGCAAAAGGTAACGGTAGCAAAACTAATATTTTTGGGTTTTGTAGTGATTGTAACAGTAGCAGCGAAAAAGTAAATAAGCGAAGAACAATATAGGAAAAACTCGTAGGCATTGGATCGGTGATGGAGAATTATGCCGGATGCGATCGATCATGTAACAGTCATAACCTAGGGTGACACAGAACTAGCTCCAATTCATCAATGTAATGTAGGCATGTATTCCAAATATAGTCATACGTGCTTATGGAAAAGAACTTGCATGACATCTTTTGTCCTACCCTCCCGTGGCAGCGGGGTCCTATTGAAAACTAAGGGATATTAAGGCCTCCTTTTAATAGAGTACCGGACCAAAGCATTAACACATAGTGAATACATGAACTCCAAAAACTACGGTCATCACCGATAAGTATCCCGATTATTGTCACTTCGGGGTTAACGGATCATAACACATAATAGGTGACTATAGACTTGCAAGATAGGATCAAGAACTCTCATATATTGACGAAAACATAATAGGTTCAGATCTGAAATCATGGCACTCGGGCCCTAATGACAAGCATTAAGCATAGCAAAGTCATAGCAACATCAATCTCAGAACATAGTGGATACTAGGGATCAAACCCTAACAAAACTAACTCGATTACATGATAAATCTCATCCAACCCATCACCGTCCAGCAAGCCTACAATAGAATTACTCACACACAACGGTGAGCATCATGAAATTGGTGATGGAGGAAGGTTGATGATGACGATGGCGACAGATTCCCCTCTCCGGAGCCCCGAACAAACTCCAGATCAGCCCTCCCGAGAGAGTTTAGGGCTTGGCGGCGGCTCCGTACCGTAAAACGCGATGAATCCTTCTCTCTGGTTTTTTTTCTCCCCAAAAGTGAATATATGGAGTGAATGTGGACGTCGGTGGAGCATCAGGTGGCCCACGAGGCAGGGGCGTGCCCCCACCCTCGTGGATAGGGTGTGGGCCCCCTGACGTGGATCTTTCTTCCAGTATTTTTTATATATTCCAAAAATAATCTCCGTTGATTTCCAGGTCATTCCGAGAACTTTTATTTCTGCACAAAAATAACACCATGGCAATTCTGCTGAAAACATCGTCAGTCCGGGTTAGTTCCATTCAAATCATGCAAGTTAGAGTCCAAAACAAGGGCAAAAGTGTTTGGAAAAGTAGATACGACGGAGACGTATCAACTCCCCCAAGCTTAAACCTTTTCTTGTCCTCAAGCAATTCAGTTGATAAACTGAAAGTGATAAAGAAAAACTTTTACAAACTCTGTTTGCTCTTGTTGTTGTAAATATGTAAAGCCAGCATTCAGGTTTTCAGCAGAGATTATGAACTAACCATATTCACAATAACATTTAGGTATCATGTTTACTCATATCAATGGCATAATCAACTAGCGAGCAATAATAATAAATCTCGGATGACCACACTTTCTCAAAATAATCATGATATGATATGATAAGATGGTATCTCGCTAGCCCTTTCTGAGACCGCAAAACATAAATGCAGAGCACCTTTAAAGATCAAGGACTGACTAGACATTGTAATTCATGGTAAAAGAGATCCAGTCAAGTCATACTCAATGTAAACTAATAGTAATTGATGCAAATGACAGCGGTGCTCTCCAACTGGTGCTTTTTAATAAGAGGATGATGACTCAACATAAAAGTAAATGGATAGGCCCTTCGCAGAGGGAAGCAGGGATTTGTAGACGTGCCAGAGCTTGGTTTTGAAATAGATATGAATAATATTTTGAGCGGTATACTTTCATTGTCAACATAACAACTGAGAGATCTCGATATCTTCCATGCTACACACATTATATGCGGTTCCCAAACAGAATAGTAAAGTTTATACTCCCCTTCCACCAACAAGCATCAATCCATGGCTTTCTCGAAACAACGAGTGCCTCCAACTAACAAGAGTCCCGGGGGAGTTTTGTTTGCAGTTATTTTGATTTGATTTGCATAAAGCATGGGACTGGGCATCCCGGTGACCAGCCATTTTCTCGTGAGTGAGGAGCGGAGTCCACTCCTCTTGAGAATAACCCGCCTAGCATGGAAGATATAGACAACCCTAGTTGATACATGAGCTATTCGAGCATACAAAACAGAATGTTTATTTGAAGGTTTAGAGTTTGACACATACAAATTTACTTGGAACGACAGGTAGATACCGTATATAGGTAGGTATGGTGGACTCATATGGAATAACTTTGGGGTTTATGGAATTGGATGCACAAGCAGTATTCCCACTTAGTACAAGTGAAGGCTAGAAAAAGACTGGGAAGCGACCAGCTAGAGAGCGACAATAGTCATGAACATGCATTAAAATTAATCAACACCGAATGCAAGCATGAGTAGGATATAATGCACCATGTACATAAATATCGTAGAGGCTATGTTGATTTTGTTTCAACTACATGCGTGAACATGTGCCAAGTCAAACCACTCGAATCGTTCAAAAGAGGATACCACCCTATCATACCACATCACAACCATTTTAATAGCATGTTGGCATGCAAGGTAAACCATTATAAGCTCCTAGCTAATTAAGCATGGCATAAGCAACTACAATCTCTAATTGTCATTGCAAACATGTTTATTCATAATAGGCTGAATCAAGAACGATGAACTAATCATATTTACAGAAACAAGAGAGGACGAGTTCATACCATCTTTTCTCATCTCAATAAGTTCATCATATAATCATCATTATTGCCTTTCACTTGCACGACCGAATAGTGTGAATAATAATAATAGTGCACGTGCATTGGACTAAGCTGGAATCTGCAAGCATTCAATTCAAGAGAGAAGACAAGGTAATATGGGCTCTTTGTTAGATCAACAATAATGCATACGAGAGCCACTCAACATTTTCATTATGGTCTTCTCCTCTCGACCCCCAAAGAACAAGAAAAGAAATAAAACTATTTACACAGGAAAGCTCCCAACAAGCAAAAGAAGAACAAGAAATCTTTTTGGGTTTTCTTTTTAATTACTACTACAGACATGCAAAGTAAACTAGCTAAAAGCTACAACTAATTTTTTTCTTAAGGTTTATCAAACACACAAGAAGAAAGCTAAAAAGGAAATAAACTAGCATGGATATTGCAATGAAAAAGTATGAGCACCGACAACTAGCATGAGTGTGTGAACAGGAATGTAATGTCGGTGAGAGATACGTACTCCCCCAAGCTTAGGCTTTTGGCCTAAGTTGGTCTATGGGCACGGCTGGCCTGACAGATATCCAAAGTTGTAACTGGGGTCATACTGAGATGCAGCGGCAATTGCCTGATGAGCTGCAGCTTGGAGGCGAGCTGTCTCCATCCTTCTTTCGTACTCGGTCGCCTCTTCCCTAGTTATAAAATATCTCCCCTTTGCCTGAAAGTCAAAGAAAGTAGGAGCAGGGAGAGCGACGTGATAGGTGCGTCGTCTGTCAAAGATTAGTCGGTACTGGAGGAACTGGTTGTTCCTCTCAACAAACTAATGACGAACCATAGCATCATAATCTAAATAAGCAGGAGGCAACTCAATATCATATCCACGTATGGGTATCTCAAGAAAGTTAGCTATACGAGTTGCATAAATTCCAGCGAAGAAATCTCCATGAATACGATTATTATGCAACCTACATGCAACAATGGCCCCAAGTTATATTGTCTATCTCCTAATACAACACTCTTGAGAACACTAAGATCAGGGACACACATGTGACATGCTTCATCCTTACCATTTATGCATCTACCTATGAAGAGAGCAAAATAATGTATAGCAAGGAAATGAATGCTCCCTATGGTAGCTTGCGTGATTTCCCTAGATTCCCCCACAGTTATACTAGCAAGAAAGTCTCTATATTCAGATTTGCGAGGTTCACTAACATTACCCCACTGTGGAAGTTTACAAGCAGTATTAAAATCTTCGAAGTCCATGGTATAAGATTTATCATAAAGATCAAATAAGACAGTGTTAGAACTACGTGAGGATGAAAATTTGAACCTTCTCACAAAGGAATCAGTTAGGTGATGGTATTGAGGGCAATTATCTAGCATGAAGCCCTCGAGTTCAGCATTATGCACATATGCATCAAATTCCTCCTTAATTCCTGCTCGGACCATGAAATCGTCTGACGGCCATTCACAAGGCCGCACTTGAGCTTCTCTTGGTGGTTCCTCGTCCGCATCGCGTATTGCGGGTCTGGGTCCTTGCTTCCTTGAGGAACCACCTTGGTACATTTTCCTAAAAATATTTCTTCCTCTGAAAAATTTCTGAAATTTTTAGTAACTCAAATAAAAGTGAACCAAACTCAACAATATTGATAGCAACTACTCCTACAAGTGCCTAGAGGCAATATCATGCATTAAAACTACTTTTGACCATATAAATTTGACATGCAAGCTCAAGAACATGGTCACCAAAGCAGAATTTTTTTGCAATGAATAAAGCACTAGAACAAAAACTAATTGGACCATTGGAGGAGTCACATACCAAAGAACAATCCCCCAAAGCAGTTTTGTGAATGGAGCTTTGAGCTAGGAGATCGAAAATGGCAGCAAGATGAGCTTGAACTCGTGCTTGAGCTGGTTGGTGATTTTTTTGGGAGGAAGGAGTGTGTGGTGGCTGGAATAAGTGGAGGGGAGCCACCACGAGCCCACGAGGCAGGGGGCACGCCCAGGGGGTGTGCGCGCCCTGGATCCTCATGGCCAGGTGCTTGCTCCCCCTGGTGTGTTTTCAGTGCCAGATATTCTCAAATATTCTAGAAAAAATCATATTTAATTTTCAGGGCATTTGGAGAACTTTTATTTTCGGGGTATTTTTTATTGCATGGATGATTCAGAAAATAGACCGAAAAATATTATTTTGCTTTATTTAATATAAATAACAGAAAGTAAAAAGAGGGTACAGAGAGTTGTGTTTTCTAAAATCATCCATCTCATGCTCATCAAAAGGAATCCACTAACAAGGTTGATCAGGTCTTGTTAACAAACTCATTTCGAATAACGTGAAACCGGAGAATTTTTGAATAACACTAGGTTACCTCAACGGGGATATGCATGTCCCCAACAATAAGAATATCATATTTCTTCTTGACATTAGGAAGAGGAAATTCAAAACCTCCAATAGTGATTGTTGAAATTTTTCCAATAGAATTGATACTGTGGACTTGAGGTTGTTTCCTCGAAAAGTGTACCGTATGCTCATTACCATTAACATGAAAAGTGACAGTGCCTTTGGTGCAATCAATAACAGCCCCTGCAGTATTCAAAAAGGGTCTTCCAAGAATAATAGACATACTATCGTCCTCGGGAATATCAAGAATAACAAAGTCCATTAAAATAGTAACGTTTGCAACCACAACAGGCACATCCTCACAAATACCGACAGGTATAGCGGTTGATTTATCAGCCATTTGCAAAGATATTTCAGTAGGTGTCAAATTATTCAAATCAAGTCTACGATATAAAGAGAGGCATAACACTAACACCGGCTCCAAGATCACATAAAGCAGTTTTGACATAGTTTCTTTTAATGGAACATGGTATAGTTGGTACTCCTGGATCTCCAAGTTTCTTTGGTATTCCACCCTTAAAAGTATAATTAGCAAGCATGGTGGAAATTTCAGCTTCCGGTATCTTTCTCTTATTAGTAACTATATCTTTAATATATTTAGCATAAGGATTCATTTTAAGCATATCCGTCAAACGCATATGCAAAAAGATAGGTCTAATCATTTCAGCAAAGTGCTCAAAATCCTCATCATCCTTTTTCTTGGATGGTTTAGGAGGAAAAGGCATGGGTTTCTGAACGCATGGTTCTCTTTCTTTACCGTGCTTCCTAGCAACAAAGTCTCTCTTATCATAACGTTGATTCTTTGATTGTGGGTTATCAAGATCAATAGCAGGTTCAATTTCTACATCATTATTATTGCTAGGTTGAGCATCAACATGAACATCATCATTAACATTATCACTAGATTCATGTTCATTACTAGATTGTGTTTCAGCACCAGAGATACAAATACCATTAGGATTCTTAGGTGTGTCTACAACAGGTACACTAGAAGCATGCAAAGTCCTATCATTTTTCTTTCTCTTCCTTCTAGAAGGACTAGGTGCATCAACGTTATTTCTCTGAGAGTCCTGCTCAATTCTCTTAGGGTGACCCCCAGGATACAAAGGTTCTTGAGTCACTTTACCTCCTCTAGTTGCAACTCTAACAGCAAAGTCATTATTTTTACTATTCAATTCATTGAGCAAATCATTCTGAGCTTTAAGTACTTGTTCTACTTGAGTAGTAACCATAGAAGCATGTTTACTAATAAGTTTAAGTTCACCTTTAGCACTAGCCATATAATCACTCAAGTGTTCAATCATATAAGCATTATGTTTCAATTGTCTACCAACATAAGCATTGAAGTTTTCTTGTTTAACAATAAAATTATCAAACGCATCTAAGCATTGGCTAGCAGACTTATTACGAGGAATATCACCTCCATCAAATCTATAAAGAGAGTTTACCTTTACTACCTGTGTTGGCTTATTGAGACCATGTGTTTCTTCAATAGGTGATGAATTAAAACCATGTATTTCTTCAACATGAGGTAAATTCTTAACATCTTCAGCTTTTATACCTTTTTCTTTCATAGATTTCTTTGCCTCTTGCATATCTTCAGGACTGAGAAATAGAATACCCCTTTTCTTCGGATTTGGCTTAGGAGTTGGTTCAGGAAGTGTCCAATTATTTTCATTAGTCAACATATTATTCAATAACAATTCAGCTTGATCAACTGTTCTTTCCCTGAAAACACAACCAGCGCAACTATCCAGGTAATCTCTGGAAGCATCGGTTAGTCCATTATAAAAGATATCAAGTATTTCATTTTTCTTGAGAGGATAATCAGGCAAATCATTAAGTAATTGGAGAAGCCTCCCCCAAGCTGGTGGGAGACTCTCTTCTTCAATTTGCACAAAATTATATATCTCCCTTAAAGCAACTTGTTTCTTATGAGCGGGGAAATATTTAGCAGAGAAGTAGTAAATCATATCCTGGGGACTACGCACACAAACATGATCAAGAGAATTAAACCATATCTTAGCATCACCCTTTAATGAGAACGGAAATAATTTAAGGATATAATAGTAGCGAGTTTTTTCATCATTAGTGAACAAGGTAGCTATATCATTTAATTTAGTAAGATGTGCCACAACAGTTTCAGATTCATAGCCATAGAAAGGATCAGATTCAACCAAAGTAATTAATTCAGGATCAACTGAGAAATCATAATCCTTATCAGTAATAAAGATAGGTGAAGTAGCATAAGCAGGATCATATTTCATTCTAGCATTAAGAGATTTTTCTTTCAGCTTAGCTAATAGTTTCTTAAGATCACTTTTATCATTGCAAGCAAGAAAGTCTCTAGCAGTTTCCTCATCAATAACATAACCCTCAGGAACGACAGGCAATTCATATCTACGGGGAGAATCTTCATCATCACTTTCATCAATATTATCAGTTTCAATAATTTCATTCTCTCTAGCCCTAGCAAGTTTTTCATCGAGAAATTCACCTAGTGGCACAGTAGTATCAAGCATAGAAGTAGTTTCATCATAAGTATCATGCATAGCAGAAGTGGCATCATCAATAACATGCGACCTATCAGAATCAATAGCATGTGTAGGTGTCACAAGCTTACTCAAACCGAAAGGTGAATCAAGTGCAAAGCTAGATGGCAGTTCCTTACCTCCCCTCGTAGTTGAGGGAAATATCTTGGTTCTTTGATCTTTCAAGTTCTTCATAATGATAAGCAGATATAAATCCCAAGTGACTCAAAGAATAGAGCTATGCTCCCAGGCAACGGTGCCAGAAAATGTTCTTGACAACCCACAAGTATAGGGGATCGCAACAGTTTTTGAGGTAGAGTATTCAACCCAAATTTATTGATTCGACACAAGGGAAGCCGAAGAATATTCTCAAGTATTAGCAGCTGAGTTGTCAATTCAACCACACCTGGAAACTTAATATCTGCAGCAAAGTATTTAGTAGCAAAGTAATATGATAGTAGTGGCAACGGTGGCAAAAGGTAACGGTAGCAAAAGTAATATTTTGGGTTTTGTAGCGATTGTAACAGTAACAGTGGAAAAGTAAATAAGCGAAGAACAATATAGGAAAAGCTCGTAGGCATTGGATCGGTGATTGAGAATTATGCCGGATGCGATCGATCATGTAACAGTCATAACCTAGGGTGACACAGAACTAGCTCCAGTTCATCAATGTAATGTTGGCATGTATTCTGAATATAGTTATACGTGATTATGGAAAAGAACTTGCATGACATCTTTTGTCCTACCCTCCCGTGGCAGCGGGGTCCTATTGGAAACTAAGGGATATTAAGGCCTCCTTTTAATAGAGTACCGGACCAAAGCATTAACACATAGTGAATACATGAACTCCTCAAACTACGGTCATCACCGATAAGTATCCCGATTATTGTCACTTCGGGGTTAACGGATCATAACACATAATAGGTGACTATAGACTTGCAAGATAGGATCCTCTAGAGTCGACCTGCAGGCATGCAAGCTTGAGTATTCTATAGTCTCACCTAAATAGCTTGGCGTAATCATGGTCATAGCTGTTTCCTGTGTGAAATTGTTATCCGCTCACAATTCCACACAACATACGAGCCGGAAGCATAAAGTCATCACCGATAAGTATCCCGATTATTGTCACTTCGGGGTTAACGGATCATAACACATAATAGGTGACTATAGACTTGCAAGATAGGATCAAGAACTCTCATATATTGATGAAAACATAATAGGTTCAGATCTGAAATCATGGCACTCGGGCCCTAATGACAAGCATTAAGCATAGCAAAGTCATAGCAACATCAATCTCAGAACATAGTGGATACTAGGGATCAAACCCTAACAAAACTAACTCGATTACATGATAAATCTCATCCAACCCATCACCGTCCAGCAAGCCTACGATAGAATTACTCACACACGGCGGTGAGCATCATGAAATTGGTGATGGAGGAAGGTTGATGATGACGATGGCGATGGATTCCCCTCTCCGGAGCCCCGAACAAACTCCAGATCAGCCCTCCCGAGAGAGTTTAGGGCTTGGCGGCGGCTCCGTATCGTAAAACGCGATGAATCGTTCTCTCTGATTTTTCTCTCCCCGAAAGTGAATATATGGAGTCAAGGTGGACGTCGGTGGAGCATCAGGGGGCCCACGAGGCAGGGGGCGCGCCCAGGGGGGTAGGGCGTGCCCCCACCCTTGTGGACAGGGTGTGGGCCCCCTGACGTGGATCTTTCTTCCAGTAATTTTTATATATTCCAAAAATAATCTCCGTTGATTTTCAGGTCATTCCGAGAACTTTTATTTCTGCACAAAAATAACACCATGGCAATTCTGCTGAAAACAGCGTCAGTCTGGGTTAGTTCCATTCAAATCATGCAAGTTAGAGTCCAAAACAAGGGCAAAAGTGTTTGGAAAAGTAGATACGACGGAGACGTATCAAGCCTAAACCTGCTCTATCAGGATACAGTGTGCAAAATGGGCATCAATCCTTCACGGATCAAGCCCACAAAGACTACCTTTAAAGTAGTCATACCAGGTGTAGAGGCCCGCTGTACAGGCTCAATCACACTAGAGATTGTCTTCGGATCTTCGGACAACTTCCGAAGCGAGGAGTTAATCTTTGATATCGTCCCTTTTCGCAGCAGTTATCATGCACTGCTCGGACGAACCGCATTTGCTCGATTCAACGCGGTGCCACACTATGCTTATCTCAAGCTCAAGATGCCCAGACCACGCAGCGTCATAACAGTTAATGGCAACACGGAACGCTCCCTGCGCATCGAGGAGCACACCACTGCCTTAGCATCAGAAGTACAGAGCGGCCTTTTCAAGCAGAAGCTTAATTCAGCGTCCGACCTCCCGGACACTGTCAAGAGAGTCAGGACTATTCTGCAACAGGACAGCTCGGCTCGCCAAGAGCTCGACTAGCAATTCGGCCTCCTTTCCAGTCCCGACCAAGTGGCGGCAATTGTACCATGCGTACATAACTATGCACTCAGAATACCATGGGCATGGATGGAGGCATAACTAGCTTGTGATCCACACTACGGCTCGACCGCCCCGAACACACGTACTTTCACAGTTTCCTTTTTTATCCTTTTCAGGTTTCTTTTTTTACAGGCCTTCCCTGACGGCTTGACCATCGGTTCTTTTTGAAGGATAAATACACCAAGACGACAAGAAGCATGGACGTACCGGGGAATTTTTAGGTGGTTTCTTTAACGATCCCTTACCTGTTTTCAGGACCCGCACGCAGCTCTCCCTTAGTTAAGGCATATTAATAGCCTTCTGCTTATTGCACCACTTGTATAAATGCGCTTTAACGCACTACTCAAATTATAATGGAAACAGTTTGCGGCCCAAATTTTATGACTTTAGCTTACTACCCTTTCTTCTTTTCCTTTTTGATAACCTTATCAAATAGCACCCGTACACTTTGGTACGTTTCAATTTGCCAGGGGCTTCATAGCGCCCCACAACACGGCAACAAAGTCCGAACACTTTTTACAGAATAGTTCGGCACCCTGAATTTAGCACTATATGCATTGGCTTCGAATCATGTCTTTGGTCAATAGTTGGGTTGCCTGGCTCCTGTGCTTGCTACTTTTGTTCCGTTATATCGGCTAGGGTAGTAAAGGGAGAACTACTGCGATTGTGCCCTGGTTTACCCGGAGGATCACCTCAGTAGAGAAAGCCAAAAACTGACTGTCATGATGCGGCGAGAGCCGGTCAGCTCTTTGGAGGTCTCAAATCCTTAGAGATTTTTTCCGCATTATGCGAGGGATCGGTACTTACTCGATCAGGTGTTTACAACATCCTAGTTCGGATACTAGGGGCTGCGCCTATATTTTCATTGTCAAACTCCTATGGCTAAGTGAGGGTGCTAAACCCGCATAGTCCGATTGCCTGGTTCGTCATGCTAAACACCTCCTTCAAGGACCAAACAATTGGATCAAGAGTGTTTAGATTACATCCCGAACACCCCCGTACTACCTACGTGGGGGTAGAAGCCGACGACTGGCCAACTCTCAGATTTCACACAACACGGCCGCACAGGAGGTGAAATTTTTTTAAATAACAAACATTATATTACATAAACGACTTTGTTTCATCATACAAGGCAGAGACAACATGAATGTATTCATTCGAAAATAATGTCTTGCGCACATTGCGTCGCCACAATACGAGACCCCTCCAGGACGTCTTCAAAATACCGCTCGGGCGTGCGGTGCTCCTTGCCCTCTGGCGGTCCCCCGGTCGTAAGCTTGACGGCGTCCATCTTTGCTCACCACACCTTGACGCGGGCGAAGGCCATGCGTGCGCCCTCGATGCAGACCGACCGCTTGACGACGTCCAGCCGAGGGCAGTCATTCACCAGCCGCTTCACGAGCCCGAAGTAGCTGTCGGGTATAGCTTCGGCAGGCCACAACCAGATTATTAAATCCTTCATGGCCAGTTCGGCCACCCTATGCAGCTCGACCAGCTGTTTTAGCTGATCGCTAAAGGGCACTGGATGTTCTGGCGCAAGATATTGCGACCAGAACAGCTTCTCCGTAGAGCTCCCTTATTCGGCTCGGAAAAACTCCACAACGTCAGACACACTGCGCGGCAAATCCGCAAACGCCCCTGGAGAACTTTGAATCCGGGTTAGTAAGAGATACTTCTTCTTCACATATTTGCTTTGCATACTAAACGCCTTACCCGCCGTGATTTTCTTGGCCTCCTAGATCTCCTGGAGGGCGCCCTGGGCCTCAATCCGGGCCTCTTCCGTGCTTTGGCTGTAACGCCCCAAGACCGTTGCTCCAGGTGTCTTCCAGTTATTCGCTATCTTTGCCATGTCTTTTGCTTGCGTGTTGCATCTTGCCATGTCATCATGTGCATTTCATCATCATGTTTTCAAAACTTGTATCCGTCCAGGTTCCCCCATTTTTGTCCGTTGTCCGTTCTGAGCCCAGGCACACTCGAACGCGCCCGCGGCACCTCCAAAATATTCTTTTATAAGTGGCATAAAAATGTTCTCCGAATGGGATGAGAGTTGGTGTGCAGTCTTATTATGTTGTAGGTAGGCCGCCTGCCATGTTTCATCGCATTCGGAGTTCGTTTGATAGCCCAAGCGTTAAACATATAGCGACCTTATAGCCGGGCACACGTCGGACGTTTTCGGTCTCCGGAAACAGTCGCCGGGCCTCTCTCCCTTCTCTTCTCTCAGCTCGAGCCCTTCTGCACAGCCCACTACCATTCACCTGCAGCCCACCTAACCCCCCCTCGATCGGAGCCGTTGGATCAGGATCGGAGGGCTCTGGAAGCCCCCAAATTCCCCTAATCTAGTCCCTGTGTCTATATATAGACCTTCCCCTTCCATTTTTGGAACCCTAATCCCCCTCCACCTACTTCTAGCCTCCCCCTCGGGATCCCCGCAGCTGCCAGCCACCTTCCCCATCGTTTTCCGCGCCGATCCTCCCCGCCTCCGCCACTTGTCGCCGCCGCCATGCCCTTCGGCCTATCCCATGCCGCCACATCGCCCTTCCCGCCGCCCGCAGCCACTAGGGAGCTGCCACGCGTCCCCAACGCGTCCCCTGCTCGCTCCCCGCCGCCGCAGGCCTGCCCAGGCCCGCGCGGAGCCCGCAGAGCCCATCCGGGCCGACCCGGTGCGCCCCTGGCTCCCTCGCCCGGTTCCCCGCTCGATCTCCTTGCCGCCGCCTCGTCCCTGCGCTTTGGCCACCAGGAGCCTCGCCGGAGCAAGGGCGCCCGACCCCGCCGCCTTGCAGCCGCGTCACCGGCGGGCAACCCAGGCCGACCCTGCCTTCTCTCTCCCCGTCCTCCTCCATTTTTCCTCTCTCTCTCTCTCCGATCTCAAGCTCTCTCTTTCTCTCTCTCTCCCCTGTAGGTGCCCGCGCCACGCCGCCCCTAGCTCGCCGTGCCCCGCCGCCGCGGCCAGATCCGGCTGAGATCCGCCGGATCCGGCCACCCGCGCTTGATTACCCACAAGTATAGGGGATCTATCGTAGTCCTTTCGATAAGTAAGAGTGTCGAACCCAACGAGGAGCAGAAGGAAATGATAAGCGGTTTTCAGCAAGGTATTCTCTGCAAGCACTGAACTTATAGGTAACAGATAGTTTTGTGATAAGATAATTGGTAACTAGCAACAAGTAACAAAAGTAAATAAAGTGCAGCAAGGTGGCCCAATCCTTTTTGTAGCAAAGGACAAGCCTGGACAAACTCTTATATAGAGAAAAAGTGCTCCCGAGGACACATGGTAATATCGTGAAGCTAGTTTTCATCACGTTCATATGATTCGCGTTCGGTACTTTGGTATGTGGGTGGACCGGTGCTTGGGTACTGCCCTTACTTGGACAAGCATCCCACTTATGATTACCCTCTATTTCAAGCATCCGCAACTACAAAAGAAGTATTAAGGTAAACCTAACCATAGCATGAAACATATGGATCCAAATCAGCCCCTTACGAAGCAACACATAAACTAGGGTTTAAGATTCTGTCACTCTAGCAACCCATCATCTACTTATTACTTCCCAATGCCTTCCTCCAGGCCCAAATAATGGTGAAGTGTCATGTAGTCGACGTTCACATAACACCACTAGAGGAGAGACAACATACATCTCATCAACATATCGAACGAATACCAAATTCACATGACTACTAATAGCAAGACTTCTCCCATGTCCTCAAGAACAAATGTAACTACTCACAAAGCATATTCATGTTCATAATTAGAGGTGTATTAATATGCATAAAGGATCTGAACATATGATCTTCCACCAAATAAACCAACTAGCATCAACTACAAGGAGTAATTAACACTACTAGCAACCCACAGGTACCAATCCCAGACGTAGAGACAAGAATTGGATACAAGAGATGAACTAGGGTTTTGAGAGGAGATGGTGCTGGTGAAGATGTTGATGGAGATTGCCCTCTCCCGATGAGAGGAGCGTTGGTGATGATGATGGCGATGATTTCCCCCTTCTGGAGGGAAGTTTCCGCGGCAGAACAGCTCCGCCGGAGCCCTAGATTGGTTCCGCCAAGGTACCGCCTCGTGGCGGCGGAGTCTCGTCCGGAAAGATGGCTGATGATTTTTTCCTCATCGAAAGACTACATATAGCAGAAGATGGGCATCGGAGGGCCACCAGGGGGCTCATGAGGTAGGGGGGCGCGCCCAGGGGGGTAGGGCGCGCCCCCACCCTCATGGGCAGGGTGTGGCCCCCCTGGTGAACTTCTTGCGCTCAGTATTTTTTATATATTCTGAAAATGACTTTCGTGAAGTTTCAGGACTTTTGGAGCTGTGCAGAATAGGTCTCTAATATTTGCTCCTTTTCCAGCCCAGAATCCCAGCTGCCAGCATTCTCCCTCTTTATGTAAACCTTGTAAAATAAGAGAGAATAGGCATAAGTATTGTGAAATAATGTGTAATAACAGCCCATAATGCAATAAATATTGATATAAAAGCATGATGCAAAATGGATGTATCAACTCCCCCAAGCTTAGACCTCGCTTGTCCTCAAGCGAAAGCCAAAATCGAAAAATATGTCCACATGTTTACACTACAAAAAAATACACTTCCGTGATGATACGTGTTTGTCACAGTAGGTCGCTTTTTTTTGTCATGCATGTACATCCATGACAAATTTATGACAGAATCAAGGTAGTCATACCTGTGCTGTCGTAGAAGTGTTCCATGACATTACCAAAATTATCATCACGGAAGTGTCCACTTCCATGACGATAAATCGCGCGTCACAGAAGTGCTTTCGTCAAGGGTGACCGACACGTGGCATCCACCGTAACGGAACGCCGTTAAGCTATCGGGTCGGGTTTTGGATCCGATAACCCGTTAACAGCCCCGACCAATGGGGATTTTCCACGTGTAAAATCATCATTGGCTAGAGGAAACACGTGCCGGCTCATCGTTGGGACAGATGTCATCCACTCACTGGACAAAAGGCGCCTATGATACATCGACACGTGGCAGGGCCCAACAGTGGCCCATTCCTGTGAAAAAGGCTGGCCCATTTGACTTGGTCAAAAGCTGGCGGGCCGGCCCATGGAAAGCCTGTTAACGGCCTGTTCGCATATAGCCCATTTACAGCCCGCTAATCCAAGGCCCGTTACGCCCTATCCGAATTAGGCCCAGTAGCGTCATCTGGGACGTCCAATATGATTCCAGCCCGTTTTCACTTCTGGCCCATGTATAGCCCATGACGTCTTTCGGCCCATATGAGGCCCTTTGTAACTCTTGGCCCATTAGTGGCCCGTGCTGAAACTGGCCCGTAATGAATAGTGTATTACTTTACACCCATTAACGGCCATGGTGAAACTGGCCCGGAATGAACAGTGTATCACTTTATACCCATTAACGGCCCGTTATTCCGCTGGGCCGTTTCCAGCCCAAGTTAACTTTCGGCCTTCTGAGGGCCCATTTATTCTTGGGCTCATTTGCAGCATTCGGTTACTTACGGCCCGTTACTGTCATTTTCTGTTTGTGGGCCAAATTCAGTCCGTCGTTACGGTCGGCCTGTTTGCGGACCATTAGTCTGTTGGGCTATTTTCATAGCATCACCAAATACGGCCTATTAACGGCCCGTTATGGTCAGCCCATAAAACGTACGATTTCCATTAAAGGCCCATCTATGGCCCATTAAAGGCCCGTAGAAGACCCATAAATGAGCCAGCGTCCCATGGATCCTACGAAACGTAGAAGGCCCATGGATTCTACGAGACGTAGAAGGTCCATGGATCCGACGGCCCGTGAAGGGCCATGGTCAGGCAAATTGGCCCCCGTTTGAACGATATAGCATATTCAAAGAATTATCCTACTCAATACTATCACCTCTAAAAAGCCTACACTATTACAACAAAGAGATCAAGGCATAGAAAGGTAGAATAATCCTACACTATACAATAAAGAAATTACAGCCGATTATACCCACCGGGCATTATGGTTCGGCACAGGTGATAATAAAGCATACACAAACAACAAATTACATACACTGGGCAAATACAGCTCATACATCATGGACGCGCATCAACTTAACTCCAATTGAACTATAATCTCTTCAGAAAATAGGATTGGCCGGATTCAGATAGCACAAATTTCAGTCTGCAAAATCTCCAATTCCTTCATGGTTACCTCAGTGTCTTGTTTCATTTTTTGACTCCTGCATCTAATACCTGCATGTCCAGTCTCAACTTGTTGATTATACGTTGACAATCATGTACACGTTGTCTTGCCACCTCTAGTTGATGCTCGAGAACATCAACACATTCCAATTCCAATCCATAATCATTCGGTAACGGCCATGCCGCACTGCTCGCAGATCTTTGTGTTGATGTCACTTCATCCTGAAATGTTTTTGTAAGTACACATGACTAGGGCAAAAATATAGTTACAACAGTGAAGCGAAGAAGACACTATTTTGTACTACATGGCAAAACAGGACTAACAATAATGTTACACGTCACTTTAAAAAAATGTTACACGTCATGAAGCATAAGCAACTGATATTTTAAAAATTATAAAAAAGATAGTCTGTGCAGCCTGCATACAGAAATCCCTCTTAGCTCACCAGAGGAGCATGATGTTGGGGCCCAATCGAAAACACAGACAAGTTACAAATTTAGATAGCACGCTGCGTATAAGTAAGGAAGCAGTTGGCCATTCTGTGCCTCAATTAAAGTCTTAGGGAGCATAATGAACAACAGAGGGTTTCATACAAACATACTACAGCAGGCAAAACTATGCAATCATTAGCGTAGTATAAACTAGATTGTGAGCCTCATGCAATAATAGTTGGTTAATAGACTTCAAAGCTTCAGGCACACTTCGGCAGAGTAATTAAATGGTAAGGCCTTTAATTATGTCAACTAATAGTGATACAAGTACCGAACATTAGGCATGATTATTTGGGCATCTCATTAACTAAGGACAAATAAAGCAATTTAAAAGAGAAAATTAACTATGCCTGAAACAAACAAGGAATTGAACTGTTGAGTTGCATACAGTGACTTAGCTTAGCAGGTTGAAGAGGCTCAGCGTAGCTCCTACTTCTCTTGCAAGGCTCCTTCCTAACATCTTGTACTTGGAAATCCTCAATCTTATCTTCATTGCACCCCCTCTGCAAGGTGACGCAAACTAGTTACTCGTATCCTTGGAAGATAAATATGCATACTTTTCAGTCTGTGAACACAAAAGAATGAGATTATAACAAAACAACACCACATAATGAAACATGCCGCATCTCTTGCACTTGCACACAATGAAATGAGCATTTACTATGTCTGCACTATGTAAAAACCAGGCATACCTTCGAACTGGATCTCCAGGTACTCTTGGAGAGCCTACTGTAGTGTACAACCAAACCTTTATGTCACCTATGAGTTAGACAAGGCCCCACTATAGCAGCCCTTAGTGTTTAAATCATTGACAAGCTCTGTTAGAGTGTTATGTCAAGAACAACAAGTAATCAAAGCAAACAGTCCTAGTATGGCTGGCTGATGCAAACAAGCAATTGAACAGATGTGTGAGCAAATCTTACATATCAAGAAAAGAAGCAAAGAAGGAGGCTTAAAGACCATCACTTGACTGACCAGATTTAAGGGGCATTTAAACATCATGTGCAACGTATGAACTAACATAAACATTACATATTTCCAGGTTCTACAATGGAATGCACATGTATTAGGTTATGCCTTGTATGATGATGCCTAAATGTACAGATAGCAGGCAGGAGTGATTCATCATTGCACGCACAATTGAATTGCAGGTTAAGGGCCAATTCGATTCCGCCTTTTCAGGGCATATTGTCAAAATAAGCCATAAAAGATGTAAATAAGTCATTTTTGAGTTATGGGCTTGGGCTTAACTAATTTCGCTTTGGAGGGGGGGTGTTTCGAGTACAACCTCACTAAAAATTGAAGGGAAGGGGAATAGTGAAATGACTCTGTTGTCTGCCTATATTACACTCAAAATGCAACTGCTGACGTCCGTGTCACACCTAACCCTCAAGTAAAAACAAACACGCAAGCATTCATTGCCCTGCCCGCTTGCATCTCCTCTCCCCTTTCCACTATACGATGAATTGCTATGAGCTGCTTCTGCTACTGCTATATGATGCATTGCTATGAGCTGCTCCTGCTGCTGCTATATGATGAATTGCTATGAGCTGCTGCTGTTGTATGATGAGTTGCTATGAGCTGCTGCTCCTGCTATATGATGAATTGCTATGAGCTGCTGCTGCTGCTATATGATGAGTTGCTACAAGCTGCTCTTGCTGCTGCTATATGATGAGTTGCTACAAGCTGCTCCTGCTGCTGCTATATGATGAATTGCTACAAGCTGCTCCTGCTGCTGCTATATGATGAATTGCTATGAGCTGCTCCTGCTCCTGCTATATGATGAATTGCTATGAGCTGCTGCTGGTATATGATGAATTGCAGACTGCTGCTGCTGTATGATGAGTTGCTATGAGCTGCTGCTGCTATATGATGCTTTCAGGTGGTGCTGCTATACGATAATAACCAGCCACTTGGACCATAGAATTTCAATAAATAATTGTTCTTCATTTAAATGTGGGTCATGCGTTCTTTGTTTAAATTAGGCAATGGGATCTCTATGGAAAACATTGACCAAAGTAGATTGTGCCAAGTAGATGGTATCTTTGTATTTGCATTTTGAGCAAATAGTGATGGTCTGTTTTCCTATCATATTAATTACTGCACTGGGTTCAATTTGTGATGTTTGCAAGTCAAATTAATTTCCATATGGGCAGCAAAATGAAAAAATATAATGCAATCTAGACTTTTCACTGATCATACCAAAGATAAGCTGAAAACTCAATGAAAATAACTGGTTGGCTTATTACATGGAGCTTATATTCACAGGTGCTTATTTTCTTAGGATAACTCGTAATAATTGTCCCTAAGAAACTTGGCTAATAGAACTGGCATACAAATAACATGTCACGTTGATTGCAATGGAGGAGTGACGTACCATGGCACACTGTATAGGCTCACTGCTGCCTCTCCTTTTTTTGCGATGTTCCATGAAATTTCCACATACATCTTATACTTTTTCATTGTGTAACCCTATCTGCAAGTTGACACGGCTAATTTCAGACATCTCTACATGATACTACATTGCATATCCCTTGCGCATATTTAAACCACCAATTAACGATTGTGTGCGTACCATAAACTAGCCATGACTCTGTATGCTGGACTAGCAGGCACTCTAAGGGAGCGTAATGTAGTGCACTAGAATTCCTACATGCCACCTACGATTTTGTGTAATGTACTGCCCCTGTTCCTAAATATATGTCTTTGTAGAAATTCCAGTATGGACCACATACAGATGTATATAGATGCATTTTCGAGTGTAGATTCACTCATTTTGCTCCGTATGTAGCCTATAGTGGAATCTCTAGAAAGACTTATATTTAGGAACGGAGGTACGAGGTAGTATCATGTATGACGTCTACATATCTAATTTAGCAGCCAGTAGTAGAAATCATTGTCTGCACAAAGGGATTACTGGTCGAAAATCCTAGCAAAGCACGCTGGCAGGCACAGAACAATACAAGAGAGAGAGAGACGCGCTTACAAGATCATAGCAATGCCTCAGTCCAGGATCTTGGTTGGCCAAGCTGTTAGATCCAGAAGAAACATCGTCCTTGTAGTTTTTGCCAGCTGCATAACAGGTAACAACGACCGGTTAGTATATTTGAAGTACATTGGGTAGGTGATGCTGGACGAGTTTAAAGGTGACAAGTACCTAGGCCGTGGCGGGTGCTTGGCATCTCTCTAGACTGCGGGAATCAGGTTAGAAACGTCGAGGGTGATGACGCTACGCTGGCTGTCGGGGTCCGGTAAGGAGATCTAGAACCGTCGAGTAGGGTGTTTGTGGAGCGGCTCCGATAGGGTGGACTACGGTGTGGGCGAAGCGGATCTATGGCCATGGACGAGGGCGTAGGTGAAGCTGCTCCGGTGGTTGGGTTAAGGATGGTGTCGATGATGCGGATCTGCGGCCGTGGACAGCGCGTCAGAAGCTTCTCTGGTGGTTGGGTTAAGGGTGGTGTCAATGATGCGGATCTGCGGCCATGGATGGGGCGTCAGAAGCTGCTCTGGTAGGTTGGATGAGGGTGCGAGGAAGTGGATCTGAGGCCGTGGACTTGTGAGTTGGCAAAGCGGCCCCGGTAGGGTTGAGAATGATATAGGCGAAGCTACTCCGGTAGGGTTGAGGAAGGTGTCGGCGAAGCGGCTCCGGTAGGGTTGAGGAAGGTGTCGGCAAAGAGGATCAGAGGCCGTCGACGGGGGCGTCGGTGGGGCGGCTCCGAGGGGTGTGGACGAAGCGTCTCCGGTGGGGAGTACGAATGAGCCACTGCAGATGCGCGGCGGTTGACGAGAGTACCGGCGAAGCAGATCCAGCGTCGTGGACAAGGCCGGCACTGAATGGGCTGTGGTACAGTGGTGGATGAGCAGTCTACTTGTTTCTAGGGGAGGTGGGAGGGGTAGATGTGGCCGCAGAAGCAGATCCAGCGAGGTGGATGCCGCTGGCAGTGAATGGGCTATGGTACGCCGGTGGATGAGCAGTCTAGGGTTTCGAGAGGGGAGGGGAGAAAGGGCGATGAAGTATGGACGGCGTGATGTAAGATGCTCTGGTGCTGTGGAGTTAGTCGTTTTTGCGAGAGGGGGAGAGGAAATGGGGGTGCCGTGTAGTGGGGGAACCGGAAGTTACCAAAGAAGCCCCGACCTATCATGTAGATGAGGGTGGTATTGTAACTGTTGGTCTCCGTGCACCAATGAAAAAAGGGGGATTTCACATGCTAAAGACTAAGGTGGCGGAAATTTTAGAAGGAGGCAGGAGATTTTGCCGCCCGCGAGATCGTTCGTATCCAGTTTCAACTAATTTTGGACCGTGCTAGCGGGAAGGTCATGCTAAACTGTGTACACGGGGCACGCGTCAGCAGTTAATAACCGGTGTGAAGTCCACCCCAGAAAAAAGACAATAACTCGGGATGATGCGCCGATAACTTGGACGTTCACACGGGCGCGGCCAATCGTACGGGCGTAGTGGCACGTTCACAAAAAAGGGATCAAACGCTCAGCCTATGTATTTCTCGTGTAAATAGATAATTTAGTGCCATTGGTTATTTACTTTAAACATAATGCATTGACGTGTTAGTGTAGAGGCGCACAAAAAGAAATGGATATTTGTAGTCAGCTACTTAAAAGTCTTACCTCATATGATTACATAGCCTCCATTTCATAAATTGTGTACCCATTGAATTCATGTATGAATATTACATATATTACTTCAAAATAGAAACTTAAATCATCCAAGACTAATGAATTTGAATGCAAGAGTAACAATGGTGCATGTTCCTGATAGCTACATTGGTTGTTTGAAGAAACATCACTGTAACTTTGGCATGCACAACTAAAAAGGCTTATTTAAATAGAAAAAAAATGTGATATGTGAGTGTCCAATCTTTATAGCGTTGAATCGATATTGTACCTTTGGCCACGATATGAAGTAGATATTGACTTATGTTCAAGCGATGCATGCCCACGATCGCTAGATAGTGATACGTGAATGAATTGTGCAATCTCTCTCACACGCATACATATCTCATTTCCCTGTGGGCATCGGAATCACACACGCGCACTTCGTGTATTTCTCTCCCTCCGTCAGGGTTAAATTCGTCTTTCTACCCCATCCTACAAGTCTCTCACACAGAAACACACACGCTCTCTATGTCTAACACGCCCACCCCTTTAATTCCGCCCACCCACGGCCACTAATGTCTCTCACATATATGCTATCTACCAATCCCTTAATATAGCTAGATATGTGTCACACAAACTTCTTCTCCCTACTAACAAGATGCCCATGCGTTGCACGGAACATCAAGATACATTTGTATGAGAAGTTTATCTTGTGGGATAAAAGGATGAACGAGGGAATGCCTTATTTGCAAATGCGGAGAGGGGTGTGGGTATCTTTTTGCAAAATTGCCATAGTTTCCTTCCTGTCCGTCGGATATAAACTGGATGGCCTATATTGCAGGATGGCAGGAACACCATCATCACCAACTCTATTTTTTATAAGAGTAGAGATATGTGAGTGTCACTGCCCCCTCCCCACACACCCACACTTCCCAACACCGAAGGAGTAGGGTGACACCTCGATCTTGATACTAATCTATCGACTGGCTTCTCTCTCAAACATACACACACACACACACTACCCGACACCGAAGGAGCTAGTAGGGTGGCACATCGATCTTGATAATAATCTATCTACTCCTCTTTCAAACACACACACACACACGCTAGTTGTGACTCTGTGCCTACCGCGCACACTCTCGATACGTCTTTCTCTCCCTCCCCCCCAACAATGACAGCAGAAGGGTGACAACTCGATCTGATCATAATCTGTCAATTGGTTTCTCTCTCAAACATTTTGTCTCGGTGCCTCGCTCGGTAGCCCCCTCGATATGTAGACTTCTCACGCACGCATAGCTGTAGTGACGATGACGCTGCACCCAGTGTGCCTTTTTTTACCGGCCTCATGTGATAGTTTTCACCATGTTTTCTGTTAATTAACAAGGCAACCTTTTCTTTGTTACTACTAGTGAATCTAGAATCATTCGGGGCAGACATAAAATATATCACTTCAACCCAATTATCGCAACAACTATTTTAAAAGAAATAAGCTAGCTGCCCGTGCGTTGCACGGAACATCAAGATGCATTTGTATGAGTAGTTTATATTGTGAGAGAAAAGGTTGAACGAGGGAAGGCCTTATTTGCGAACGTGGAGAGACGTGTGGGTATATTTTTGCAAAATTGCCATAGTTTCTTTCCTACCCGTTAGATATAAATCTGACGACCTATATTGCAGGATGGCACGCACACCATCATCACCAACTCTGTTTTCTACTCCCTCCGTCCGAAAATACTTGTCATCAAAATGGATAAAAAGAGATGTATCTAAAACTAAAATACGTCTAGATACATTTCCTTTTATCCATTTTGATGACAAGTATTTCCGGATGGAGGGAGTATTTGTCTTTTTAGAGATTTCAACAAGTGACTATGACCGGACCTTACCAACATACTCAAAAAAGTAGTCCATAATTTTGATGTTACCCTCTTTTCTTGGCGGTGCATTGCCATCTGGATACCTCATAAATAAATAAAGTACTACATGATACTAATATATGATACATGGCGCAGGAGTACTAAGTATTATTAATACAGTTTTACTAGAACTCATCTAGATGAGACATAATTTGGTCTCATTCATCTTTTATAGCCATTGGATGTGATGCTATATAAGATGCGTGTGTGCTGACGTGGGTTGTATTAGTTCTTGTGCAATGAACTGACCACTGCATGTCATGTTTGATAGTCTAAAGTCATTAAAAGCATACAAGCCCCACATATCTTCTTGGTTGATTCCTCTATTTATGTCAAAAAATAAGAAACAACGTGAGAGTTAATGCACCACGCCTATGTGTTTACTATTTGGTTTTCGTAAGATGACTTAATACTCACCTAGACGGAGGGAGTATTCGATTTGACAGCGAGCGGCGCAGTTCCCAATATGGCTTTAATGCAGACGAGGGAGGGAGTAGCGGTTCCCGATATGTTGAACGGCCAATGCATCCTTCTTCAATTAATGCATGACGGAAGTAATGGGAGGAGGTCCAGGAAAAGAGGTTGCACGATGTGAATGCAACGCAGTTTGCCCTCATTGCCCTCATATAAAGGCGCCCCTCCATTCCAATGCATCTACCACATCGTACACACCTAAGCATTTGCCTAAGCACCTACACTAAGCGCAAAAGAGCTCACTCCAGACCCATGGCGGCGATGCTTGTGAGCGGCCAGCGGCTGCGCCAGATGGTCCACGATGCCAGCCTGCGGCATGGCGCCGAGGATCGTCTCCAGACGGTGTTGGAGACCGGCTGGTGGATGGCCGCCTTCGACGCCAACTACGACTCTCAGTTGGACCAGATGATCGTTGCCACCAGCAACAAGTTCACCGTCCTCAAGAAGCTCGCGGACGACATCGCCGTACTCCTCCAGCCCGCGCGCCCGGGCTCCTCATTGCCTGCCATCCTAATCGGCCTCCATGGCCGGAACCTCTTTCAAGCACCGGTGGCCTTGCGACTGCTCGTCGACGCCACAAAGAATGTCCACCTGGAGGTCGCGCTCGCCGCGAGGCGCCTCGCCCTGCAAGAATTCGTCGACCTACACATCCACATGTATGAGGAAATCATGTACATAGGTATCTACAAGGCCAGTGAGGATGCTACGACGTTGGCCTTCCTCAACCGGCTAGAAGCCTTGGATGCCTTTGCTGAGAAGCACCTCGACCTCGCCACAAAAGCCGCCGCTCCTTAGCCTCCGGTCGGTGGCCCGGCGCACTAAGTTGAGGAGGAGGAGGTCGTATGTTCATGGATCCATCTCTCTTCCTGCCTTCTGTAACCACCACTGCGATCGCATCATCGTGGCCTTAATTCTGTGCTGTTGCATTCTCGTTCGAGTCAATACCGACATGTGCGATCCCTTTGCTTAATTATATGCATCACTGTAACTAGTACTCCATCCGTCAATTTATAAGTTGTGCTTACCTTTTCCATCAACTTCGTGCAACGCGCGGGCATCTTGCTAGAAACACTAGAATATGTCTATATAATCCGTATGTGATAGTCCATTTGAAATCTCAAAAAAGAAAAATATTTAGGTACGGAGGGAGTAATATATTAGGAGTATATCAAAACAATAGTGATTTCTTTCAAATTTGTGAACAAATACTACTATTCTACTACTTTGGATCTGTCGCAACGCACGAGCACATTGCTGGTAAAAGGAAAAGGCCTGCCGCGTTCGCGTCGCACCCCCACACGCCCGGGAATCGGGAGTACAACACGGCCCGTCCGACATGACACATGGCTTAGGGATGGCGTGTTGCCTAGCATTTTCACTTTCATGTGGGACTGCCGTTGAGAAAACCGACACCCCGCCCGCCGCCGGGTTGGAAAAAAGAAACGAGGGGAAGATCTAGATGTAGCACGGAAGCCAAGAAATTTGGTGTCAGACGGGGCTCGTTGATAGAGTAGGAGCATTCCGTACTAGTACTACTACTACTAGTACCAAGTTTGTACTCCTAATACTATATTACTAGTACTACCACTATACAACTAGTAGGTACGTGCACGACACAACATCGTAGGAACAAAAAACGGGAAGATCTTGTTTTGGGTGATTTATCTATTTTTCAATCAACATAGTATGAATAATATGATGTGGGGGGCACCCATGAAGCCTATGTGGCTTGGTTGCATGGCTACGGAAGGTTAGAGAAAAATAAATAGATAATGTGTTTAGAGTGCACTCCACTAAATAGATATATACTTTGGATCCATTGCAACGGACCGGCACATCTATATCTATACCCCCTATATAGTGTGTGAAAAACTTTGAAAGTTGGTCGTTGGATGAAGCCAATCCGACGGTACAAAGATGGCAAATCCGAGCACTACTGGCCGTTGGATATCATCCACCAGATTCTGCCACATGTATAATCTAGAAGACTCCATGGTTGAACTTAATTCATGACTAAGGGCCTCTTTGATTCATAGGATTGCAGAAACACATGCATAGGAAAAAAGTAGGATTGGAATGGCATGTTCATTGGATCCCTATAGGATTTGAGTTTGTTTGATTGTGTCACATGAAAAACAAAGGATATCTTTCAAGAGGTTGGAGTGCATGTTAGAATTCCTATGAAACGTAGTACAAATGAATCCTTAGGAAAATATTCTACATGATTCAATCCTACGAATCAAACGACCAATGTAGGAAAAATTCCTAAGGATTCTAATCCTTCAAAGATCCTACGAAAATCCTTTGAATCAAACAGACCCTAACTTTGCCACAACTAAGCTTAGGCAAAGTTATTAGTTCTTCAAAACGAGAGAAACAAGTTGGCAAGCCTAAGGGAATCTTGCCACATTTTTTGTGTGTATGTCATGTGGGGCCTTAGTGTGGCTTGCCTAAGATGTGGCTTGAATCAAACACTCGCCTAAGTTAATCAAACTTCCCTAACCTTACATTCCACCAGATTTTGGCACATGTTAGAATCCAGAAAGCTCCACATGTAGAAGCATAATGCACAAACCACCAGAATCTCATGCGTGCAATGCACGTGTACCTTACTAGTACTAGTTGGTAGTAGTAACAAACAAATTCCAGTTTTGGCATGAGCTCGTACTGTGGGAGCACCACAAGGCCTGCCGCAGGAGTTACATTTCCCTCTTGGGGCCCATGGGACCGAACTTCAGTGGCTTAGTGGTAGAAACAAGAAACGTGATGGTCGCTGTGGTTTAACTTCCATGGACAAGCTGTCATGTCTGCTGACACATGTATATCAAAACTAGAGTGTTTATATTTCAAGCACGTGAACAAGTATTATTCTACTACTTTGGATCCATTGCAATGCACGGGCCAGCACATTGGTAGTAGTAGTGTCCATATCTATCTCTAGAGGCCTTCCCTTGTTCATCCTTTTCTCTCACAAGATAAACTACTCATACAAATGCATCTTGATCTTCCGTGGAACGCACGAGGATGTTTCCTTGGGGGTCTCTCTAGGGCGGCGTGGCCATAGTTGCAAGTTGACGCCCCTTGAGATGCCGACGTTGAGGGGCACTCGGATTTCCTCCGATGAGCAGGTAAGATGAGTTTGATCACATAGTAAATGCATTCTAAAGACTACTTCCGTGTCTATTTCCTAATTCTCCCCCTGCCCACTGTTTCACAGGTTAGGCTCGGTGCGAGTGGAGATTGGCTTGCATATGTACGGGAGGGTACCAACATCAATTTGCACAACATTTACAATGGTGAAACCGTTCCCGTAGAACCTTTGTCCAACATTGGGATCAGCCATGCAACGGGCCACCGCATGAATTGGTAGGATGGAACCACGGTGAGATTGAATAAGATAGCACGAACCTTGCACATGGCGCTCAAAAGCGGACCATGCTGTCTGCGGCCAATTTGTTGCCGTACGAGTAGGACGACGCTGTGCTCCTTTCTAACCGCATCTGCACGGTGACAAACCAGGGGACTTATTTTGTATGGGACACATCCTACGATATACTCCCTCTCTCCCAGTTTATTTGTTTTGAATCTTTTCATTTTATAAGTTTCCAATTCAAATTTAGAGCTCCCCATCACATGTTGAGATTACAATGTCCATTAAATCGTTGTGTGCATGTATAGTAAAGAAACAAATCTCGAGTTTGGTATGAGTTCGTGCTGCGGGAGCACCACAAGCCCTGGCGCAGGAGTTACATTTCCCTCTCAGGGCCATCGGGACTGAGCTTCAGCGCCTTACTACACCTACCTTTGAGTCAATAACATGTGGACCTGATAGGTGACTGGTCCACATGTAATGCTCCCGTAGGCAGAGGGGTAGTGGGGCCAAGAGGGGTGAGCCGTAGGTCGGGGGATGTGTGGTTTCATGGGTTCGAGCGGCGTCATGGGAATCGCGGGTGGCTGTGGTAGAAACTTGATGCTCGTCGCATTTTAGGTGGCCCACATGTCATGCACACAAAGGCAGAGGGGCGGTGCGGCCGAGAGGGGTGAGGCGCACATCGGGGGGCATGGTGCCGTGGGTTGGAGAGGCGTCGTGGGAATCGCGAGATGAAACGTGATGGTCGCCGTAGTTGAACTTCCATGGACAAGCTGTCATGTCTATGGACACATGCACTGCATACCGATCACTGGAAGGAGTAGCAGAGAAAGCTATATATGCGGATAAATAGTTCCTTATAGTCAAGCGGACCCACGCTACTACTCTATTCCAAAGACATGCACACCATCGAAATAGTCCATCTATATCAATATACACCGAGAGGGAATAATTTTTTTTACAAGAGAGGAAATAGTTCATCCATCCGTAATGCCCTCCTGCTGGTGCAGCCTTTTCTTCTTCTTCTTGTTCTCATTCAATGTGGGAGACAGCTTCGCAACAAGCTCTTTGGACCTTGCAGCTATCTCGAAACTCACACGGGCATCGAGGGCAGCATATTTATCCGCTCGTACGTCAAGGGATAATTCTCCCATCCAGACGATCTTAATGCCACCGTCTCGTCACCCTTCTGAAGATTTGTACCAAGCACAAAATTTGCTACGTCGAATAGGGATGGTGTCTATTTATCACAAACTTCTACAGGAATTTTGATTTTGGTTTGTAGGTCAGCGATGCTATTCAAATCAAGCTTGTACGGCTCCAGCTTCTGTTTGTCCCCTTCGATGGCTGCCCCACAAAAGTATACGTCTTCCCGAGACAAGAAATCGTGAAGCTCACCTAGTATGGAGGGCGAGTGTATGATGTGGTACACCAAAACATCATCTTCGAAGCACAGCTGAAGGACGACGGCGCGCTGGATCTTCCCAGGGGCACGCTCCGTGTACTCTGCGTCGAGACCAATGACCCTCTTCTCTACCTTTTCGAGGGAGTTGGATACATTATTGATCCACTGCCGAACAACCCTTGGGTGGATGGTGACGGTGGCAACTATGCGCATCAAGCCTTCCACGAGGACATGTTGGACGCTAAAAACCTGCATCTTGATCTCTATCGCCATTTGGAACCGCTGGAACGGAGGGCTATGGTTTGGAGAATTAGGATTAGATGGCTAGTCTAACTGAAATAGTAGATGATTATTTAAAGAGGTTAAAACAATGTGAACGCAGTGGGGTTTGGATGCAAATGAAGACGAAGGGGAGGTGAAGAAGCCGAGGAGAATCGGTTCCCGATGGAGAAGTAAATGGGAGAAGTGGCGTGCAGGAAGTTGATTAGACGGCTAGGTAGACTAAATGAAAAGGCTATGCGGGTAGACTGATGAGTCGTACCTGTTTGTGTACGTGCCCATCCTGGGACCTATGCAAACAGATAAAAAATGTGTCGTAGTTTTTTTGAGCGCGTGAGTGGGAGACACAACATTCTTTGGTTAAGGAATACTCCCTCCGTTTAGGTGAGTATAAGTCACCTTATGAAAATCAGGTTTTCCCAAAACCTTTAGGCACGGAGCATTAACTTCCTGCTCGATCCCCTCCCAGCCTCGTTAGCCAGCATTCTCTCCCTATGCTGCCGCATTCTACCTTTCCATTTTTCCTCTTCTCAAGTGTGGAATGATCTGCATGCCGTCCTTGATGCACCAGAACGACCACTGCATGTATCGCGGCAGAGCGTTGATTGGGCATGCACGAGAATTTGGTTCTGCTCGCAATATGGATGATACCTGAACGATGAAGTGAACAGGCATGCTAGCACGGGAGACCTATTTACGCTATACAATATTGGAGTACTCATGTACCTACTGGTAGTAGTAGTACAACTGTGGTACACTTGATGGTCAAAATACTATTCATCCGGTCGTCACAGTGAAGTGACAACACCCTGCGCCTGACACTAGTTCAGGCGGCGTGTTCGGGTTACCAAAGTCAGCCTCACCCTGTGCACAGTGCAGTCTGTCACCGCCGCTGTACAACACATTGACGCCTCACCTCGTCTCCCTCTCCGCTCCCATAACACCACTCCATCTCCATCTCCATCTCCTTCTCCGTCTCCATCTCACTGTGCCCCCGTGTACCGTCGCCTCACTCGCCTCCCCTAGTACCACTATTCCCTCGCTAGCCGCTCCAGCACCGACATCCTTCTCCCCCGTAAATCAAGCCCCCTTCCAAACTCCACCATGGCCAAACGCAAACCGTGCAGCATCCATATGAGCCGCGATTGGAGCAATCTCCCCAGTGTCATCCTCGACCTCTGTTGTTCGTGTATGGATATGTTGAGCGCCCTGTGGCTAGCTGCATGCTCGAGGGACATGCACACGGCCATCGTCGAAGCGAGGCCTAAGCTTTTCAAGACACCTTGCTTGCTGCTATCTGGTCTTGCGAGATTGGCTCACCATGATAGGGAGGCGTGCATGATGCCCCTCGACTTCAATCCGATCTCCATCAGCCGAAACTTCTTTGCAGGTATGTAGTGGGTCGCCGTACATCATTTCCCTCGACATCGATCCGATCACCATCGCTCGAAACTTCTTGGCAGGTATGTACTAGGTCGGCATGAACTCCCACTGGATGGCTACCTTCAGAGAAGACGGTAAAAAGTTGGTGCTCGTGAACTTCTAGACCTCCCATGAGATTATCCTTCCTCCGTTGGATTATATAGAGTATTACCATCGCGGTCCAAGTCATCTAGATTACTACGTCAGTTGGACGGACCTTGTTTTGCAGAAGATTGTAATCTGCCAAGTGCCCACATGACATGCGAATTACGCAGATTTCAAGCTAATTGCCTTGTTCGACCGCGGACTCGCCTATCTTTACACCGGTGCCTTCTTTAGCTGGAGACAACTCGGCTCGCAGTGGATCATCGTCAAAGCTGATACACACTTCTTGATTCTATTGAACACAATGGCATCATCTACGCGATCGACAAAGCAGATGGCACCACGTATTGCTGGGACGGGGCGTGTAAGTTGTTTCCTCTCATGTTAATGATGACGCCATGACACTGTTTGAACTTTTTGTGATGATTGGCATATCTCTGTTTGATCAGAATTTGAGTAGAACTATGGCAATGTATTAGAGACGCCGTAAATCAGCTATATTTGGAATGAGTTAATTCATGCGATTGTGACCATGTCATTACAGCCAATTTGTACCCTGAATAATCAAACGGTTAGGAATATATGGATATTATCCTTATTTTATAGTAATCTATATACTACTACTAAATATGAGTGTGTATCAATGGCCATGTTAGTTTCCTCATTTTCATGATGTAGAAACATGCACCACACTGTTGGTTTCATCTAACCATACATTAGGGAGTAAATGTGCATATGGAGAACTCTATATTTGGAAGTAGTGAAATCTTGCAATGCTTACCATGTGTACATACCTATATTCGCCCTTCAGCAATCAATGGCTAGAATAATATCCTCACAAAATTTTTGCCCACAGAACACGAGTATATAACAATGCATGGTCTGTTAGTTACCTTGAAGAATTTGTTTGTGAGGACAGAACATGATTACATAACATGCATGACATGGTAGTTTCCTGTGAAGAATCGATTGCGAGATAACATGAGTATAACCATGCATGGCACTTCTATATTTTCGAACCCAGTATACATTTCCATGTATTTTCCTCCTAGTTCCAACAGGGACATATCTATGCTATTTCTTGCATTATCCTACTCACACTCTGAACAATGCTGATCTTACATTAACAATGTCTATCCTTTTTGATATGATGCAGTGTCCCTATAGTTACCGCCCTTTGTAATCACACCACCTTTGCCAAAAACAGGGAAGCACAACTGGTTCCTCGCTCGATCAGACGACGGCAAAAGACTGATGATCATTCGGACACATGAGCCGGAAAAGTTATATTGCAAAACCCCACTGTATACAAGTACCGTGTAATACGTGAGTATCCGGATAGTGGCTATTACATCTATGAGCAGGATACCAGCTTGTTGGGGCCTTTAGGATTTTTTAGTTGGAGGCGGGTAAACAGCCTTGGTTCACACTCTCTGTTTTTCGGACTCAATTATCCGATTAACCAGGAGACCACCGTTGGCAAGGACCTTGATGGCAGAGAGGCTCTGTTTGCTATGGAAAACTGTGTCTACACGGCGAGACCTAGGAGTTCGGGAGCAAACTCCCCCGATTGTCAATGATAAAGCCTGCAGCCAAAAGAAGGTGAGAATGACAAAGGCATCCGGATTAACTTTGATCCTTGGATGTCTCAATTACGACAGGCAGTGATGTGGTTCGAGCCTTCAGGTTGATAGGTAATTGGGCTGTTGCATCGAAAGGGTGGAGTACTGGTGTCTCCGGATCACTGGTCGTTGAAGCGGGGCTGCAAATTATGATGGTGTTGGATCATATCTTCGAATGACTTTGTTGTCTTTGCTGCTGGTTCTGGATGGGTAGTTCTTTCTTTTGTTATGCATATTCCTTGTCATTTGGTCATCCTCGTCTATGTCACTCTTACTATGTAATAGTTGCTTCTGTTTAGAATGTCATTCTCGTCTGGATCACGAGAGTCTGAGCGCTGCAGATGGGTGCGTTTTGGTGGTGTAGCAAGACTTCTTATGAACTATCATGTCTTGCTGTTTATGCCAGTAGTAGTCACTAGTCAGTGTTTGAATGTTGTATATATCGTTGTTTTGAACCGCTTATTGTCTCGAACTACTAGTGGGCTAAATGAGGGCATCACCATTCTCTAGTGTTCAGAGTATATCTCCTTTTTTCAAGTTATATAATTTGAGCTCAGTGTCTTTTCGATGATGTACACTTGTTTGGGCCAGTGAGGTGTCATTGAATATGGGCCGAGTAGTAACGCAATGCCAAACTGGTCAATTATGACTCCCAGGCCGGGCTCTCAAAAGATCCTGAAAAAAAGGCTGGGCTCTCCAGAAAAGAATGAATAAGGACTCTTAGGCCGATATGTGGGCGCCACCGGTGTTTTCGTGCGCTTGCGCGCTGAGAGCATATTGGCGCGTGCTCGAAATTCATGCTACCATTTCCTCCGCAGTCTCCCGCCCCTCCCCCACCTCTGGAATCTCGATTCCTACTCCAGTTCCCCCAAATCCCCCTCCTGTACTCCCTGTACTCAAGCACACTATCATGTCACCGGTCAACGCGGATCTCCGAACCGGAGATCCTGAGGTCCGTCCTGCCTTCGGTCGCTGCCTGCTATCGCTCAACAGTGGCATGGCGGCGCTTGACGACTAGTTTGCCGGCAAAGTGCTGATGGTAACCATCAACGGTGACCGGCCTCCCATCTCGCCGGATGACCTTGTCAAAGCTCTTGGCATTGCGCATGGCATCCAAATAAGTGACTTGCTCGTCGAAGTCTGTCCGCCACCAGCTGATTTCTTCGTCAGGTTCCAGACGCTCTCAGTATGAGCTTTTGGGATGCACAACATGATCATCGAGAATGAGTGTGGCCAAGATTTAGACTGCTCTCAGTATGAGCTTTTGGGACATCCTGTGCGAGTGCGTCTGTCGGGGTTGTGGTGCGACATATGCCAAGGGGTGGCTTATCATGGAGAGGCTAAGAGAACGTTGTCGGGCTCTAGAGGCGGGAGTGAGCGAGACCACCTAAGCCGGCGAATCTTACCCAGGTTCGGGGCTCTTCTAGGAGATAACACCCCTAGTCCTGCTCTGCGGGGTCTCCGCATGATCACTATCTCGACAAGGTAACTATAAGGTCGCTCCTTGAGCTGTTTGGCTAGAGGAGGAAGATGAGCAAGGCTAGCCTCTCTTCCCCTCTCTATATATGTGTGTGAGTCTACTAAGGTTCTGAACCCTTTGCATGGGTGCCTTGGAGAGTTTATATAGGCCTACCGCCTAGGGGTACAATGGTAATCCGACCGGGTGTGGGACCCGACCTTCAGTGTCTCTGGTCGCCTGCTTCTCCGCTGGTTGCTGGGGCCTGCCACCTGGTGGGCCCTGCCGG